>NC_091980.1:238264962-238564962 GCF_044704955.1 Pristiophorus japonicus | reverse complement strand
CACAGCCTCTCGAATGCCTTCTGGCTCATAACTGATTGACTCACCCCCCCCGTGTCCAATTCCATGGCGACTGGAGTGCCGTTGAGTTTAACTTTTAACATTATCGGAGGGCTTTTGGTGGTGAAGGTGTGTATCCCATATACTTCCTCTTCATCCTCAGGTTGAGTTGCCTCTCCTGCTCGTTCAACGTGATCCGCGCTGGATCGGTCGTCCTCTCCTGACTCTGCCACGTGGTGAGTCAGAAGTCATTTGCACAGTCGCTGGAGGTGCCCCATTGTTCCACAGCCCTTGCACACATAGGGCTTGAGTCGACATTGATGGATTTTATGACTGCCCCCGCAGCGCCAAAATGGTGTTAGTGGATATGCATTCACACCCCACGGTGGACTCTGAGTCACCCTAAGCCTAGGTCTGGCCTCTGCGGTTGTGTGGGTACTGACATGTACAGTTCTGCCTGCTGAAAGCATTATTTTATGCACAGTACTTGCCGGTGAGCTTCGATTCAGTGAAGATATCTGTTTCGTGTTGTCGCTCGTGGATATGAAAGCCTGGGCTATCCTGACGGCCTTGCTCAGATCTAGAGATTCGGCAGACAGCAGTTTGCAAAGAATGACTCCGTGGCCGATTCCAAGCACGAAAAAGTCCCGCAACATTTCCCCCAAAGATCCTTCAAATTCACAGTGTCCCGCAAGGTGTCTTAGGCGACAAAGCTTGCCACGTTCTGACCCTCGGAGCACTGGTGCATGTAAAAGCGATACCTGGCCATTAAGATGCTCTCCTTCAGCTTGAGGTGTTCCCGAACCAGTGTGCACAGCTCTGTGTAAGTTTTATCCATTGGTTTGTCTGGTGCCAGCAGATTTTTAAGGAGGCCATATGTCAAAGACCCACATACGGTGAGGAGAATCGCCCTGCGCTTGATCACCATCTCAGCCTTGTCCAGTTCGTTGGGCATGAAGTACTGGTCGAGATGCTCAGCAAAGACTTCCCAATCATCACCCTCAACAAATCTCTCAAGAATACCAACTGCAGCCATTACCGCGTGAAAGTTCGTGATCCGTTACTCGTCGCCAATTTGTTATGTTCAGAATAACTCCACAAGACTGTATTGTAATCTCAAACTGTTGTGACCTTGGACTCTTTATTCAGACTCCAGAAAGAGGAAGCAGCATGGTGAATTCCCTTTTATACCTGCTTGCCCAGGGTGCACGGGTGACCCTTAGGTCTCCCACAGGTGTTCTCCCTGGTGGTAAGTCTTACATATTGGTGAGGTTTACATAAATACATAACACCCTCAATAGCAAGAATGTCCTTCCTCAGATTAGGAGAACAAAACTGCACACAATACTCAAGGTGTGGTCTCATAGGCAGTTATCATGGGCGGCTTTAATCTACATATAGATTGGGCTGACCAAACTAGTAGCAATACAGTGGAAGAGGATTTCCTGGCGTGTATTAGGGATGGTTTTCTAGACCAATATGTCGAGGAACCAACTAGAGAGCTGGCCATCCTAGACTGGGTGATGTGTAATGAGAAAGGACAAATTAGCAATCTTGTTGTGAGAGGCCCCTTGGGGAAGAGTAACCATAATATGGTAGAATTCTTTATTAAGATGGAGAGTGACGCAGTTAATTCAGAGACTAGGGTCCTGAACTTAACGAAAGGTAACTTCGATGGTATGAGACGTGAATTAGCTAGAATAGACTGGCGAATGAGACTTAAAGGGTTGACGGTGGATAGGCAATGGCAAACATTTAAAGATCGCATGGATGAACTTCAACAATTGTACATCCCTGTCTGGAGTAAAAACAAAACGGGGAAGGTGGCTCAACCGTGGCTAACAAGGGAAATTAGGGATAGTTTTAAATCCAAGGAAGAGGCATATAAATTGGCCAGAAAAAGCAGCAAACCTGAGGACTGGGAGAAATTTAGAACTCAGCAGAGGAGGACAAAGGGTTTAATTGGGAGGGGGGAAATAGAGTATGAGAGAAAGCTTGCTGGGAACATAAAAACTGACTGCAAAAGCTTCTATAGATATGTGAAGAGAAAAAGATTAGTGAAGGCAAACGTAGGTCCCTTGCAGTCAGAATCAGGTGAATTTATAATGGGGAACAAAGAAATGGCAGACCAATTGAACAAATACTTTGGTTCTGTCTTCACGAAGGAAGACACATATAACCTTCTGGAAATACTAGGGGACTGAGGGTCTAGTGAGAAGGAGGAACTGAAGGAAATCCTTATTAGTCAGGAAATTGTGTTAGGGAAATTGATGGGATTGAAGGCCAATAAATCCCCAGGGCCTGATAGTCTGCATCCCAGAGTACTTAAGGAAGTGGCCCTAGAAATAGTGGATGCATTGGTGATCATTTTCCAACAGTCTATCGACACTGGATCAGTTCCTATGGACTGGAGAGTAGCTAATGTAACACCACTTATTAAAAAAGGAGGGAGAGAGAAAACGGGGAATTATAGACTGATTAGCCTGACATCAGTAGTGGGGAAAATGTTGGAATCAATCATTAAAGATGAAATAGCAGCGCATTTGGAAAGCAGTGACAGGATCAGTCCAAGTCAGCATGGATTTATGAAAGGGAAATCATGCTTGACAAATCTTCTAGAATTTTTTGAGGATGTAGCTAGTAGAGTGGACAAGGGAGAACCAGTGAATGTGGTGTATTTGGACTTTCAAAAGGTTTTTGACAAGGTCCCACACAAGAGATTTGTGTGCAAAATTAAAGCACATGGTATTGGGGGTAATGTATTGACGTGGATAGAGAACTGGTTGGCAGACAGGAAGCAGAGAGTAGGGATAAACGGGTCCTTCTCAGAATGGTAGGCAGTGACTAGTGCGATGCCACAGGGCTCAGTGCTGGGACCCCAGCTATTTACAATATACATCAATGATTTAGATGAAGGAATTGAGTGCAATATCTCCAAGTTTGCAGGCGACACGAAGCTGGGTGGCGGTGTGAGCTGTGAGGAGAATGCTAAGAGGCTGCAGGGTGATTTGGACAGGTTAGGTGAGTGGGCAAATGCATGGCAGATGCAGTATAATGTGGATAAATGTGAGGTTATCCACTTTGATGGCAAAAACATGAAGGCAGAATATTATCTGAATGGCGGCAGATTAGGAAAAGGGGAGGTGCAACGAGAGCTGGGTGTCATGGTACATCAGCCATTGAAAGTAGGCATGCAGGTACAGCAGGCGGTTAAGAAGGCAAATGGTATGTTTGCCTTCATAGCGAGGGGATTTGAGTATAGGAACAGGGAGGTTTTACTGCAGTTGTACAGGGCCTTGGTGAGGCCTCAGTGTTCAGTTTTGGTCCCCTAATCTGAGGAAGGATGTTCTTGCTATTGAGAGAGTCCAGCGAAGGTTCACCAGACTGATTCCCGGGATGGAAGGCCTGCCATATGAGGAGAAAGAGGATCAACTGGGCCTGTATTCACTGGAGTTTAGAAGGATGAGAGGGGATCTCATAGAAACATATAAAATTCTGATGGGACTGGACAGGTTAGATGCAGGAAGAATGTTCCCGATGATGGGGATGTCCAGAACCAGGGGACACAGTCGAAGGATAAGGGGTAAGCCATTTAGGACTGAAATGAGGAGAAACTTCTTCACTCAGAGAGTTGTTAACCTGTGGAATTCTCGACTGCAGAGAGTTGTTGATGCCAGTTCATTGGCTATATTCAAGAGGGAGTTAGATATGGCCCTTACGGCTAAAGGGATCAAGGGTTATGGAGAGAAAGCAGGAAAGGGGTAATGAGGTGACTGATCAGTCATGATCTTATTGAATGGTGGTACAGGCTCGAAGGGCTGAATGGCCTACTCCTGCACTTATTTTCTATGTTTCTATGTTTCTATGCTAGACCCTCAGTCCCCTAGTATTTTCAGGAGGTTATTCGTGGCTTCCTTAGTGAAGACAGAACCAAAGTATTTTTTCCATTGGTCTGCCATTTCCTTGTTCCGCATTATGAATTCCCCTGATTCTGACTGCAAGGGACGTACATTAGTCTTCACTAATCTTTTTCTCTTCACATATCTATAGAAGCTTTTGCAGTCAGTTTTTATGTTCCCTGCAAGCTTACTCTCATAATCTATTCCCCCCCGCCCCCTAATTAAACCCTTAGTCCTCCTCTGCTGAATTCTAAATTTTACTCCCAGCCTCAGGTTTCCTGCTTTTTCTGGCCAATTTATATGCCTCTTCCTTGGATTTAAAACTATTCCTAATTTGCCTTATTAGCCACGGTTGAACCACCTTCCCCGTTTTATTTTTACGCCAGACAAGGATGTACAATTGTTGTAGTTCATCCATGTGATCTTTAAATGCCTGCCATTGCCTTTCTACCGTCAACTCTTTAAGTATCATTCGCCAGTCTATCCTAGCCAATTCACGTCTCATACCATCGAAGTTACCTTTCTTTAAGTTCAGGACCCTAGTCTCTGAATAAACTGTGTCATTCTCCATCTTAATGAAGAATTCTACCAGATTATGGTCATTCTTCCCCAAGGGGCCTCGCAGGACAAGATCGTGCCATGATCATATTGAATGGCGGTGCAGGCTCGAAGGGCCAAATAGCCTGCTCCTGCACCTATTTTCTATGTTTCTCTATGTTTCTATGATTGCTAATTAATCCTCTCTCATTAAACAAGACCCAATCTAGGATGGTCTGCACTCAAGTTGGTTCCTCGCCATATTGGTCTAGAAAACCATCCCTTATACACTCCAGGAAATCCTCCTCCATATTATTGCTACCAGTTTGGTTAGCCCAATCTATATGTAGATTAAAGTCACCCATGATAACTGCTGTACCTTTATTGCACGCATCCCTATTTTTCTCTTTGATGCCATCCCCAACTTCACTACTACTGTTTGGTGGTCTGTACACAACTCCCACTAACGTTTTCTGCCCTTTGGTGTTTTGCAGCTCTACCCATATAGATTCCACATTATCCAAGCTAATGTCCTTCCTTACTATTGTGTTCATCTCCTCATTAACCAGTAACGCTACCCCACCTCCTTTTCCTTTCTGTCTATCCTCCCTGAATATTTAATACCCCTGGATGTTGAGTTCCCAGCCTTGGTTACCCTGGAGCCATGTCTCTATAATCCCAATTACATCATATCCGTTAACAGCTATCTGTGCAGTTAATTCATCAACCTTATTACGAATGCTCCCCGTAATGACATTCAGAGCCTTCAGGCTTGTTTTTTTTAACACTCTTTGTCCTTTTAGAATTATGTTATAATGTGGCCCTTTTTGATTTTTGCCCTTGATTTCTTTGCCCTCCACTCTTGCTTTTCTCCTTCCTATCTTTTGCTTCTGCCCCCTTTTTACTTCCCTCTGCCTCCCTGCATAGATTCCCACCCCCCTGCCATATTAGTTTAAACCCTCCCCAACAGCACTAGCAAACGCTCTGCCTCGGACATCGGTTTCGGTCCTGCCCAAGTGCAGGCCATCCGGTTTGTACTGGTCCCACCTCCCCCAGAACCGGTTCCAATGTCCCAGGAATTTGAATCCCTCCTCCTTGCACCATTCCTCAAGCCACGTATTGATCTGAACTATTCTGCTATTTCTACTCAGACTGGCACATGGCACTGGTAGCAATCCTGAGATTACTACCTTTGAGGTCCCACTTTTTAATTTACCTCCATCCAGGGACTCCGCCATGCGCAGAATGTACTTGGTCAGGTGTCGGGATATGCCCCCCAATGCTTCGTTGAGCTGGTCACCAATGTCTACAGTCCTCCAGGACAACTGTACCATCTCTCCGCTGTCAAGTCGCGCTCGTGGAACAGACCTGCCACATCCACGAGGCCTCCGCGGGGTCGGCGCCGTCCTGGGGACAAATGGGGTGCCCTGTGGAGATGTGCTTGGGGCTGGCACCTCCAGAGTGGAGGCAGGAATGACCAGAAGACCACTAGATGGTCTTGTGGGAATGGATTCTGGAGCGTGGCAATGCAGGTTTTCGAAGTTCGCACTCACATCCGTCAAGAACAGACCCAGCGGATTGACGGGCGAGAATCGGAGCTCCTCAGCACCAGATGTAGTAGGATCATCCGCTGACTCCTGTCCCGTGCCCCCACCTTCTGGCCTCTGTGGCCTTGCCTGGGGCCGTGCTGCTGGCTGAGTGACAAGACACAAATGAGTTTATTAGAGGAGAATGGGGTGCTAGGGTGACAAGGTGAGTCCAGTGCTACACACAGCATATCCACGACAAAAGCACCACCACTATCAAAATCATCGCAGACATCACATTTCATGACCATCAACACATTGTGCATTGCAATGATTTTCATTAGGCCAGCATTATTTCTATGACACTTTTAGAAATCATCTATCATATCTGATTGTTTGGATATGAATTTGTGTGGCATCTATTGACTTTACATCACGTAATGGTGTAAGCTTTACTCACGTGGCATCACTTCAGGGTCTGCAGATGCATCCGTGGCTGTTCGGGGGTGCTTCCCCACGAGTGCTAGCACTGGTTCCTCCATCACTGTAATGTCGCTGGGGATTGGTGGCCCCCCACCCGTTCGCCTCTGCACGGACCTCATCATTGATAGCTTCTTCTGTAAAATGTGACAGGATGACATGGCATGAGATCATTGCGTGATATCATTGCTAGGTACTGTCACAGAGACTGATACAACATATAACTGACAGATGAAATCATGATTATTATGATTATTATCATTCTTTTCCTAAAGACGTACACCGTGACCGCAGTAAAACATTGAGTAAAACATTCTCAGCAAAAGTGAAAGACCTCACATCTGATGATAATCACTCATGACTGTTACAAATCAAATTATATCAGTATATAAGTACATGTAAATCAATGTAATACTTACTCTTGCGGATCCCACAAGGTCGTTCCATCGTTTGCAGCATTGTTTGCCATCACGCACCTCGTTGGTCGCTGACGAGACTACCTCTGCTATCTCGGTCCATATCCTCTGGTAGGCCATTGGAGTGGGCTTCCCACGCCCTCCCTGTGACAAATCACCCCAGCGTGACTTGAGCTCCTGCAGGAGGGAGGCATTAGCCTCATCCGAAAACCTCCTCGCTCTTTTGCGTCCTCCAATGTGCTCCTCTCCCAGCTCACTGCTCTTGCCAGCGTCAGTCTCCACAGCGTGCTGTGATGCCTCCTCCTCTCCCTCCATTATAGAGCAAATTCGGCCAAATATGTGGCTGGTAACAGCTACTTTTTGTTTGCCTACTTGCTGTGAAGTTCTAAAGTCTCCTTCCTCCCAAAGCAGCCACACCACACCCAGCCACACCTTCCGTTCCTCTGAGGCCCCTCTCTCTCTGTTTCCTCTTCTGCACATGTCATGGTGACCCTTGACCTCCAGAATCGCGGGAATCGAGTGTTGCCATGCCATTGCTAAGGACGGCCACACTTTACGGCAGATGGTCAAAAAAATTTTACGCTACCGCCCATTTGATATCACTCACAGTAACACCCATTTTCAAAAATGTAAACTAGGTGTTTTGAGAATGGGAGAGAAGCCGGCGATCTGAAAATCCTTTTTTACCGCCCACGCCGAAAATAACACCAATTTTTGGGCGATAAGCACAAAAGTGGAGGTTATAGCCCCAAGATCCACCTCTATATCTCAACCATTCTACCATCTATTAGAACTGAACTGTTTTAGCACTGAACCATTATATTGATATCTACCAAATGTTCCTCATTCAGGAGCAAACGTCACAAAAACAAATAGCTTGGAATAAAAGTGATGCAAGAAAAATTTGGAAAATTGCCCAGCTATGACCTGTCCACAAAAGGCAGGGCAAATCAAATCGAACCAAGACTACTCAGAATCATCAGCAAAGTGGTGGCAGGAGCGGTCAATAGTGCTATCAAGCAACACTTACTCACCAATATTGTGCTCACAGATGTTCAGTTTGGGTTCCGTCAGAACCTTCGTCCAGACCTCATTGCAGCCTTGTCTAAACATGGACACAAGAGCTGATTTTCAGAGATGAGGTTAGAGTCATTGCTCTTCGCATCAAGATAACACTCGATCAAGTGTGGCACCAAGGAGCCTGAGCAAAACTGAAGTCAAATGGGGATCAGGGTAAAATTCTTCACCGGCTGGAGTCATTTCTGGCACAAAAGATGTTGGTTGTGGCTGTTGAAGGCCAATCATCTCAGCCCCAGAATATTGCTACAGGAGTTCTTCAGGGTTGCCTCTTAGACCCAACTATCTTCAGCTGCTTTATTAATGACCCATCCATCATATCAGAACTGGCATTTTTCACTGATGCTTCACAATGTTCAGTTCCATTCTCAATAATGCTGTGCAGTTTATTTATGTTTAAGCTGTCAGCGTCTTTCTAACACAAAATTTTCAGAGTGATAATTTACAATATAGAAAACTTATAGTTAAATATACAAAACTAAGTATGAAGGCTTTAGAATCATGTACGTATGATGGTTTGGATTTCAATCAGCGAGTCTTAAATCTGAGGAACAGGCTAGGGAGATGATGGAAGTAGTTAGCAATAACTCATTCAAATGCAAATTAGATAGATTTCTTTCAGAAAATAATATTTTGGGATTCAAAAATGAGTAATTTGAGACATGATATATGGTAAGTGTAGCAGACTATGGGCTGGATTTTTGGTTGATTTGCGCCCCATTTAGTGCTTCGGCGGGACGCAAAAATGTGTTTTTAGGCGTGAAACAAGGAGCACAAGATATTGCGCCCAGGCCGAACTTTCGGCAATGGTTTTGCAGCAGCGCTAAAACTTACTAACCCGCCGCTGTCCTTGACCATTAGGATGACGTAAATCGACGTGCATCGCTGCGCTAGCGCCCTGGGCGGAAATTTTGAGCATTTTGCCCGATTTAGCGTCTGCCCAAGGACCCGCCCAGAAAAACCAGACAGACCCAGGGTGCACCCGGCACTAACAGCGCCGTGTTGAAAGTGAAGAAGAAAGTCACAGTTGTGAATGATTAAAAGGATTGGGAGAAGAACGCTGCGTTACTACATACTTTTGATTGTGAAGTTTTATGTGAGTTTCTAGTTTGTTTTATATTTAAGGACATTTTAAAAGATGGGGGCCATGCTAGGTCAGGAGCTGTTGATCCTAGCTGCTGTTGCCATATGGCTTCAAGCTGGAAGAAGGCTTATTGTTGATCATTTGCAACGTAACTGAAGAGCTCGCAGACATATGGGGAGGAAGCCTTACCTCCCACGAGTTTACAGGGAAAATCGTTCATACCTCCAGCTCTCTGAGGTGCAGTGCGTTAGAAGGCTGCGCTTCAGAAAAGAAGTGCCGACAGGTGGATCTACAACCTACCAGCGTCAACAGGATTGCACTGCCCGTCGAGGTGAAGGTGACTGTGGCATTTGCCTTCTATGGGCTCAATTTTGACCATGACTTGTTCCAATTTTTTTGGAGTAAGTAGGTTTTTCTGGCGTAACTTAAAAAACGCCACTTTCCCCAATAAACTTGCTCCAGAGTAAATCAGTTAGGTACCATTTTTCTTAGTTGAGCTTTTTTTTCAAAAGGGGGCGTTCCCAGACACTTACGGCAGTTTTGGCCATTTATAGGAACATAAGAACATAAGAATCAGGAACAGGAGTAGGCCATCTAGCCCCTCGAGCCTGCTCCGCCATTCAACAAGATCATGGCTGATCTGGCCGTGGATTCAGCTGCACTACCCGCCCACTCCCCGTAACCCTTAATTCCTTTATTGGCTAAAAATCTATCGATCTGCGATTTGAATACATTCAATGAGCTAGCCCTAACTGCTTCCTTGGGCAGAGAATTCCACAGATTCACAACCCTCTGGGAGAAGAAATTCCTTCTCAACTTGGTTTTAAATTGGCTCCCCCGTATTTTGAGGCTGTGCCCCCTAGTTCTAGTCTCCCCGACCAGTGGAATCAACCTCTCTGCCTCTATCTTGTCTGTCCCTTTCATTATTTTAAATGTTTCTATAAGATCACCCCTCATCCTTCTGAACTCCAACTAGTAAACACCCAGTCTACTCAATCTATCATCATGATGCCACTTTAGCCAGCTAAAACTTACTCCAAATTGACTTAGGTCAGCGTATGTGGCCAGCTCTGAAAAACCTTGCGGGCAGTTAAGAAAGCGGCACCCATTATTAGTACATCGGCGGACATTAGGCCAGGGATAGGGGAGAGAAGGGAACCGGAGAGGACCTGAAACTAAACAACCAAGCACCAAATATTGCAAGGAAAAGCTCAAACAATTAAAATACTAATAGAAATCAAGTAAATCCTACCTTAATCTTTAAAGTCGGCCTGAGAAAGCAGCGGCCCGGCCTGTGCGTGAGGCCAGTCGGCCTGGGATAGGGGCGGTAAGACGCGCACCGGGAGTCCAGTCGTCCAGGGCCTAAGGGCGGCTGCAAATGAACGGTGGAGGGGGGTGGGGGTGGCAGAAGCAGAGGGACTGAATACGGCATTGGTGGGGGGGGGGGGGGCAAGAGAGCAAGAGATGTTGGCCTCGATATCAATGGGCGGGGGGCGGGTGAAGCTGAGCGACCGACACGGCATGGGGGGCGGGGCTGGGGGGTGGGAGGTGGGTGGGAGAGAGAGATGCTGCCCAAGTGCCAAGTTTCGGCGCTACTGAGCATGCGAGCACATCAGACCCGACACCACTGCGTATGCAGGCAGCTGCCGGCACTGTTATCAGCACAAGGCTGTAGCTCCGGCCCCCCACTGCACTATATACTCCGCGCCAGGACCCGGGACAGAGCGGCCAGGATGGGGGCATATTTTCTCCGCGGGGTGTTCAGCGCACAAAGTTGGCGCATCTAGGGTAAGTGTGCTGAAAAAAGGGGTTGGGAAAATTTAGCCCTATGCCTCTGGCTCCTTCTAGGCATCAGCGGGGGACAAATGCTCCATCTCACAGCATGCCACACATTGCTGCATTCGCCAGGTGACTAATGCACTGTACGCATGCAGCATGGACTTCATAAACTTCCCGATGACCAGGGAGACCCAAAATGAGAGGGATCTAGGTTTTGGACGATTTGCTGGCTTCCCCAAGGTTCAGGGTGCCAGTGACTGTACGCACATCGCCCTGCGAGCACCTTTACAGGATCCAGAGGCTTACCGAAACCGAAAGAGATCCCACTCCATGAACGTACAGATCGTCTGCGACCATACTCAGCACATCATGGCAGTCAATGCCCAATATCCAGGGAGCATCCATGATGCTTTCATCTTGCGTCAAGCACAAGGCTGATTGGAGACAAAGGTGACGGCCTCGCCACCTGGCTCGTGACCTCTCTCCAGAACCCTCAGACAAAAGCCGAGCATCCCTATAATGAGAGTCATACAGCCACACGCAACATCGTCGTACAGACAATTGGAGTGCTCAAGCAGCGCTTCCAATGCCTGGACCACTCTGGAGGCTGCCTGCAATACTCCCCTCAGCAGGTCTCTGAGTTCACTGTGGTGTGCTGCATGCTACTATACAACTTAGCCATCAGGAGGGAACAGGAAATGCTAATGGGGATTGCAGGGCCACTTCAGGAGAAAGGGGAGGAGGAGGAGGAAGAGGAGTCTGGCGAGGAACCCATATCACCACCACCACCACCACCACCACTTTGGCGCCGCCAGTCACAGGTGGTTTGGGTGACAACCGCCGCTGATGCTTGGTTGGCGACTGAGTGGGGGGGGAGACAGAATGCTGTCATCCGGAGGAATCACACCACCTCCCATATCCCTGAAGTCACTCAGTCGCCGGCCGGGCTGGTCCCTAGCAACCGGAGCACGATATAAACTAACACCTTGCTGGCCTGCTTCAGAACCGTCACTTCCCCGTGTGACAGTGGGGAACGCAGAGAGTATGGAGGCAGGCAAGGACTGCATCACCTGCCCAAGCTGAAGCAGAGCTTGTGTCTGTGATGCGCCATATTCTGCAAGGACTCGTGCCACACTCTCTGGGACTCCACTGTCACTGCATGAGGCCACCAGCCTCGTGTGGGCATTGCACCGACAATCTGTGACCCTACCTCCGTAATGGTCACTTTCAGACTGTCAATGCTCATGGGAATCCTACCCAAGACATCAAGGAGCTGACATCTGATTTGGATGCTCTCCCTGGACATTCCCACCATGTCCAGTTCCACGTCTGCCTGTCTGTCAGCAGACCGACTTTGCCGACTCACCCTCCAGAGAGATGGCCTGCGGGATTCAACCCAGCACTGCGTTGCTGCATGCCACTGGTCCCAGGAGCCTCGGATTCCTCGAACTCCGAGAACATCGCGTCGTCTCCAGAGGAGCTGAGTGCCAGTGGAGGAGCAGGGGTCGTAGAGTGCTGCGCCGGAGTCGGCTCATCCGTATCCTCCTCTTCCTCCTCCAGACGATGGCCTGACATGGCGGGTTCCCTTGAGGGATGCGGTGCCTATGTCTGGTCATCTCAAAGTAGAAAGCAACGGACAAGTGGTTAGCTGCAGGGGAGTGGCCAAGGTGACACGAGGAAGGTCGCATAGCACAGGTTCATTTGAAGGAATTCCAGTATCCATGCAACTGGACACGGGTGCGAGTCAGTCCATAATGAGCAAAAAGGCCTTCGACAGGCTGTGGTGCAACAAGACACAGAGGCCCAAGTTCAGTCCCATCCATACCAATCTAAGAACTTACACCAAAGAACTGATCCCTGTAATTGGCAGTGCAGAAGTCAAAGTCTCCTATGATGAAGCAGTACACAAACTCCCACTATAGATCATGCCAGGGGATGGCCCCACACTGTTCGTCAGAAGCAGGCTGGGAAAAATCCGCCGGAACTAAGATGACATTCGAGTGCTTTCGTCTGTCGACAATGCCTCATGTGCCCAGGTTCTGAGCAGATTTCCATCGTTGTTTGAGCCAGGCATTGGAAGTTTCTCGGGGGCGAAAGTGCCGATCCATTTGGTTCCCGTACATGACCCATCCACCACAAGGCACAGGCGGTACCGTATATGATGCGAGAGAAAGTGGAAATTGAGCTGGACAGGCTGCAGCGAGAAGGCATTATTGTCCCAGTACTCAAAGGTGACGGCACGGTCAGAATTTGTGGGGACTATAAAGTAACGATGAACTGTTTTTCGCTATAGGACCGGTACCCGCTACCCAAGGCAGATGACCTATTTGCGACCCTGGCTAGAGGAAAGGCATTCACCAAGTTGGACCTGACCTCAGCCTACATAACGCAGGAGCTGGAGGAATCTTCGAAAGCCCTCACCTGCATCAACACGCACAAAGGTCTGTTCATCTATAACAGATGCCCGTTTGGGATTCGGTCGGCCGCAGCAATTTTCCAACGGAACATGAAGAGCCTGCTAAAGTTGGTTCCACGCACTGGGGTTTTCCAGGACGACATACTGGTCACAGGTCAGGACAGCATCGAACACTTGAAGAATCTGGAAGAGGTTCTAAGTTAGCTAGATCACATGGGACTCAGATTAAAACGCTTGAACTGTGTTTTCCTGGCACCAGAGGTCGAGTTCTTAGGGAGAAGAATCGCGGCAGACGGCATCAGACCCACCGACGCCAAGACGGAGGCCATCAAGAACGCGCCGAGACCACAGAACGTGACGGAGCTGCGGTTGTTCCTGGGATTCCTCAACTATTTCGGTAATTTCCTACCCGGGTTAAGCACCTTGCTAGAACTCCTACATGTGCTACTGCGCAAGGGAGACAGCTGGGTATGGGAGAATTCACAAGAGGCTGCCTTTGAGAAAACCAGAAATCTGTTATGTTCCAACAAACTGCTTGTTCTGTATAACCCATGTAAACGATTAGTGCTAGCTTGTGATGCGTCGTCATACGGGGTCGGGTGTGTGTTACAACAGGCTAACAAATCAGGGATTTTGCAACCGGTCGCTTATGCGTCCAGGAGTCTGTCCAAGGCCGAAAGGGCCGACAACATGATTGAAAAAGAAGCTCTGGCGTGCGTTTACGGGGTGAAAAAAATGCACCAGTATTTGTTTGGTCTCAAGTTTGAGCTTGAAACTGACCATAAGCCGCTCATATCGCGATTCTCAGAGAGCAAAGGGATTAACACCAATGCCTCTGCCCGCATCCAAAGATAGGCGCTCACGCTGTCAGCATACAACTATGTAATCCGCCACAGACCGGGCACAGAGAACTGCGCTGATGCTCTCAGTCGGCTACCATTGCCCACCACCGGGGTGGAAATGGCTCAGCCTGCAGAACTGTTCATGGGGTGATGGATGCATTCAAAAACGAAAAGTCACCCATTACGGCCTGCCAGATGAGGACCTGGACCAGTCAGGATCCTTTATTGTCCCCGGTAAAAAACTGTGTCCTCCTTGGGAGCTGGTCCAGCATCCTAGCAGAGATGCAGGAAGAGATTAAGCCGTTCCACAGGCGCAAAGACGAAATGTCCTCACAGGTGGACTGTCTTTTGTGGGGTAATCGCGTGGTCTTGCTGAAGAAAGGCAGAGAAACGTTCAAAAGTGATTCACACAGCACCCACCCAAGCATCGTAATGATAAAAGCCATAGCCCGATCCGATGTATGGTGGCCCGGCATCGACTCAGATTTAGAGTCATGCGTGCGCCAGTGGAACACTTGCTCTCAACTGAGCAATGCACCCAGAGAGGCACCGCTAACTTTGTGGTTGTGGCCCTCCAAATCGTGGTCTACGATCCACGTTGACTATGCGGGCCCATTTCTAGGCAAAATGTTCTTGGTTGTTGTGGATGCTTATTCAAAATAGATTGAATGTGCAATACTGTCTGTAAGCTCGTCCACCGCCACCATCAAAAGCCTACGAGCCATGTTTGCCATACGTGGCCTGCCTGATGTCCTAGTCAGCGACAGTGGGCCGTGTTTCACCAGTGCTGAATTCAAGGAATTCATGATCCGCAATGGGATCAAGCATGTCACATCTGTCCCGTTCAAGCCCGCAGCCAACGGCCAGGCAGAACGGGCAGTTCAGACCATCAAGTGCGTGTCGGAAGGCTCCCTGCAGACCCGACTCCTGCTCAGCTACCACACCAGACCCCACTCGCTCACCGGGGTTCCCCCAGCTGAGCTGCTCATGAAAAGGGTGCTCAAAACAAGGCTCTCTCTTGTCCACCCTGATCTCCATGATCACGTCGAGGGCAGGCGGCATCAACAAAGCATGTACCATGATCGTGCAAATTTGTCACGCGATATTGAGGTTAATGATCTTGTGTTTGTACTCAATTATGGACATGGTCCCAAATGGCTCATTGGCATGGTCATAACCAAAGAAGGGAGTAGGGTGTTTCAGGTCAAATTGGCCAATGGACAAACGTGCAGAAAGCATTTGGACCAAATCAAATTGCAGTTCACCAACAGCTACAAGCAACCCGAAGATGGCACCACCAACTTCGACCCTCCAACACACACACAAGTGGCAACCGATATCATGGTTGACCACGAAGCCGAACTCACCATCCCCAGCAGCCCGGCAAGGCCGGCTGCCCAGCAGCCCAGTGAAGAACCAACCAACTCACCCACACCTGCATTTGTACCGAGACAATCGACAAGGGAGCGAAAAGCCCCAGATCATCTCACCCTGTAAATATGTGTACTATTGACTTTACGAGGGAGTGATGTTATGTATTTAACCCTTGGCAACCTGTATCACACCACCACCAGAGGACCTACCTGTTGGAGTCCCAAGGGATCCCAGCATCGCTTGGGAACACTGTATATAAGCAGGCCACCCACGCGGAAACTGCACTCTGGAGTCGAATTAAAGGAGCTAAGGTCACACTTACTCATTGCTTACAGTACTTAGTTTCATCCTTTATTATGAGCGTAATACAGTCCGTTGTTCTCAATGTTTTCCACCACTGGGGGGTTTCTCTCCTTATGTCTGGGTCCATTGTCGACTAATTGATGGAGAGTGATTACCATGATTAATCAACTATTAACATTGTATCTTGCGACTACCAGGATGGTAGAAGGTGAACTAGATGGACCGTGGTCTTTTTATGTCAATCAATTCATATGTTTCTATGGATGGGAGGCTACGGTATTTTTTTCTGTAATATTGAATCTCACTTGACAAGCTGATGAAAATCACAGCTTTATTTAAGTAAAAATAAACTCAGTAGAGTTCCTGCTTTCTCCTTCCTGAGGAGATGCAGGAAAACCTCAGTTACTGCGGATATGTCTGGTTGTCATGGCCATGTAAGTTAACAGCTATAATTGACTCTATTGAGATTTTCTTCTCCCTCTATTACCATTTCTTAACCCTAATTTCTAAGTCAGTCCATCTTCCCTTGGCCCCATTGGATCAGCAGAGAAGTTTCCAACCCAATGTTGGTGGTATATAGTGTTAGAATCACATCTAAGAGAATATTGCCTCAATTTATATCAACTGTTGCTGGTTGTTGTGACAGTAAGCTAGACTCTCATTAGTTAATGTAAAAGAGGTCTAACATACCACTGGGCCATCAGGCAGTCGCCAAAGTCTTCAAATCTTATTGCTAATAACACACTAGCCACTGTTACTTCATTAAATTTGTAAACAGATTCCAACCAAGATTCTGCTACCTAACGTGAATTTCAAGTGTGTTTGGGTATCTTTGAATTTGTTTTCTGACAAAAATACTCTATCTGATACCATCTGAAATATGATCCATGTAAAGACCTCATTGTGAGAAGGTTGCAACTGGGATTTCTCCAAGTTATTAGGGCTCTTAATCATGTAAATATTTTCACAATTTAAGAGGCCATGATTTAGGTTTCAACTAACATATGACCCTGGACTAGTCAGTTATCCAAACATGTAGTCTTGTAGACATGCATGCATGGCTATTAGTAGCAGACATTTTGTAAAGACTCTTTATCTGGACATGACATCAAAGGGTAATACTTTGCATTTAAGTCAATTATACAGCTTTCGGAAGCACAGAAGTAGGTTGTGCCTTTCCCTGGTGGGTGGATGAAAATAGATAGGTTTGAGGTTTATGGTTGAAAGGCATTCACTGAGAAACACTGATATTTATTGGGAAGATGAACGCTTCTGTTGTATTATTGAGTGACAACAAAGTTCTGAGAATAAAATCTGCTGCTCACTTAACCATCTTGTAACTTGGAATGTAAAAAATGTCTCACTATATTTAATAGCTTGTTTCCTACGGTGGGAAAAAAACAGTGCACCATAGCCTACATCATTTGACTGAACACTGGTAGTGGGGAACTTCATCGATCGAGATGCATATTAGAAATTGTGGGCACACTGCCACCATTTTTCCATTGTGCCCATTATTTTCCAATATGCTTTGATGTGATTGAGATCCTTGGTGGGAGGGGGAGAATCTAGTTGTTGTGGTCCATGTAGGAACCAATGACATAGGTAGAACTAAGAATGAGGTTCTGCTGAGGGAGTTTGAGGAACTAGGGTCTAAATTAATAAGCAGAACCTCAAGGATAATAATCTCTGAATTACTACCTGAGCCACACACAAATTGGCATTGGGTCAAGCAGATCATAGAGTTGTGTGGGAGGAAGGGGTTTCAATTCATGGGGAACTGGCAGTATACTGCGAAAAGAGGGAGCTGTTCCATCGGGATGGGCTTCCCTTAAACCGGGCTGGGAGCAGTGTCCTGGTGAATCAAATAACCAGGGCTGTAAATAGGGCTTCAAACTAAAAAATGGTGGGGGGGGGGGGGGGCGGGGGGGGGAGCGGTCAGGTGAGGGGAAATTTAGATATCTAAAGAGAAAGGTCAATGCAATAGAGCAATGTAGTGATTTGAGTAAAAATAAGCAGAGTGTGACAGGAAGGGACAGAGAGCTTAATGATTGCAGTGCAGCAGAGAATAAGGTCAAAACAGGAAATAATGGTAAAAAAATTAAATTAAAGGTTCTTTATCTGAATGCACGGCGCATTTGTAATGAGATAGATGGACTAGTGGCACAAATAGAGATAAATGGGATTGATCTAATAGCCATTACAGAGATGTGGTTGCAAGGTGACCAAGATTGGGAACTAAATGTTTCAGGGTACTTGACATTTTAAAAATACAGGCAGAACGGTAAAGGAGGGAGGGTTGTTCTGATAATGAAGGATGACATAAAGACAGTAAAGGATCTTGGCTCGGAAGATCAGGAAGTAGAATCAGTGGTAGAGATAAGGAATAACAAGGGGCAGAGAACACTAGTGGTAGCCCCCTAACAGTAGCTACACTGTTGGACAGAATATTAATCAAGAACTAGTAGGAGCTTGTAACAAAGGTAATGCAATAATTGTGTGGGACTTTAATCTCAAGTAGACTGGACAAATCAAATTGGCAAAGGTAGTCTGGGGGACAAGTTCATGGAATGCATTGGGGACAGTTTCCTAGAACAATACCTTATGGAACCAACCAGGGAACAAGTTATTTTAGATCTTGTTTGTGTAATGAGACAGGGTTAATTAGCAATCTCATAGTAAAGGATCCTCTGGGCAGAGTGATCATAATACGATAGAATTTCATGTGACGTTTGAGAGTGACTTGCCTAAGTCCAAAATTAGAGCCTTAAACTTAAATAAAGCCAATTACATAGGTACAAAGCATCCCTTGGGAGCACTGTATATAAGCAGGCCTCCCATGCTGGACCAACACTCTGGAGTTCAAATAAAGGAGCTACGGTCACACTTACTCATTGTCTACAGTACTCAACTGCATCACTTTATTACGAGCGTAACAATTGGCAATGAGATGACGAACAACCACGCAAAAATGCAAAGAGCTGTTGGTATCCTAGAGAAATTCTCAGAAGGGGACGATTGGGAGACTCGACCAATACTTCGTGGCCAACGAGCTGGAACTGGACGAGAACGCTGCTAAACGAAAGGCAATCCTCCTCACCGTCTATGGGGCAACAACCTATGGTCTCATGAAGAATCTTCTAGCTCCTGTGAAAGCAACAACCAAATCCTATGCAGAACTGTGTACGCTGGTCCGGGAGCACCTAAATCCAAAGGAAAGTATTTTGATGGCAAGGTATCTATTCTACACATATCAACGGTCCGAAGGCCAAGAAGTGGCGAGCTACGTCACCGAACTAAGGTGCCTTGCAGGACATTGCGAATTCGATGGATTCCTTGAGCAAATGCTAAGAGACTTTTTTGTGCTTGGCATTGGTCATGAGGTTATCCTTCGCAAACTATTGACTGTTGAAACACCGAATCTGAGCAAAGCCATAACGTTAGCCCAGGCATTTATGTCCACCAGCGATAACACAAAACAAATTTCGCAGCATAAAGAGGTTTCGGCTAGTACTGTACACAAAGTAACGTAATTTTCAGGCAGGAATGCATATGGCAGAATGTACATGCCGGCAGCTGCATGAACTCAGATGACCCAGAGTCCGCCATCAATCGTTAATGCGAGGCAGTTAACACCTTGTTGGCGCTGCGGAGGTAATCATCGAGCCCATCAATGTCGCTTCAAACTCTATGCGTGCAAAGGCTGTGGAACAATGGGACACCTCCAGCGAATGTGCAGGCGAGCTGCAAACTCTGCAAAATCTGCAAACCACCACATTGCAGAGGAAGGTCGATCCATGGTGGAACAGGCTGAACTAGAGACACGAACCGAAGAGGCAGAAGTGTACGGGGTACACACCTTCACCACAAAATGTCCACCGATCATGTTAAAAGTTGAACTGAATGGAATTCCAGTATCCATGGAACTGGACAGGGGTGTGAATCAGTCTATCATGAGCAAAAAAGACTTTCGACAGGCTGTGGTGCAACAAGGCACATAGGCCCAAGCTTAGCCCCATTCATACCAATCTAAGAACTTACACCAAAGAGCTGATCCCTGTTATTGGCAGCACAAAAATAAAAGTCTCCTATGATGGAGCAGTGTATGAACTCCCAATATGGATTGTACCAGGAGATGGCCCCACACTGTTCGGCATAAGCTGGCTGGGAAAAATCCGCTGGAACTGGGATGACATCCGAGCTCTCTCGTCCGTCGACGACGCCTCATGTACCCAGGTTCTGAGCAAGTTCCCATCATTATTTGAGCCAGGTATTGGAAGTTTCTCGGGGGCGAAAGTGCAGATCCACTTGGTTCCCGGTACACAGCCCATCCACCACAAGGCATGGGCGGTGCCATGTATGATGCTAGAGAAAGTGGAAATTGAGCTGGACAAGCTGCAGTGAGAAGGCATCATCGCGCCGATGGAGTTCAACGAGTGAGCCAGTCCGATTACTCCGGTTCTCAAAGGTGATGGCACAGTCAGAATTTGTCGGGACTATAAAGTAACGATTAACTGTTTTTCGCTACAGGACCAGTACATGCTACCCAAGGCAGACAATCTATTTGCGACCCTGGCTGGAGAAAAGACGTTCACCAAGTTGGACCTGACCTCGGCCTACATGACGCAGGAGCTAGAAGAATCTTCGAAAGGAGCCACCTGCATCAACACGCACAAAGGTCTGTTCATCTACAATAGATGCCCATTTGGAATTCAACCAGCTGCAGCAATTTTCCAAAGGAACCTGCTAAAGTCGGTTCCGCGCACCTTGGTTTTCCAGGAAGACATACTGGTCACAGGTCGGGACACCATCGAACACTTGCAGAACCTGGAAGAGGTTCTAAGTTGGCTAGATCGTGTGGGACTCAGGTCGAAATGTTCGAAGTGTGTTTTCCTGGCACCAGAGGTCTTAGGGAGAAGAATAGGCAGTAGACGGCATCAGACCCACTGACGCCAAGACGGAGGCCATCAAGAACGTGCCGAGACCACAGAACATGACGGAGCTGCGGTTGTTCCTGGGACTCCTCAACTATTTCGGGTAATTTCCTACCCGGGTTAAGCACCTTGCTAGAACCCCTACATGTTGCTACGTAAGGGAGATGACTGGGTATGGGGGAAATCACAAGAGGCTGCTTTTGAGAAAGCCAGAAATCTGTTATATTCCAACAAACTGCTTGTTCTGTATAATCCATGTAAACGATTAGTGCTAGCTTGCGATGCGTCGTCATACGGGGTCGGGTCTGTGTTACAACAGGCTAACGAATCGGGAACATTGCAACCGGTTGCCTATGCGTCCAGGAGCTTGTCCAAGGTCGAAAGGGCTTACAGCATGATTGAAAAAGAAGCTCTGGCGTGTGTTTAGGGGGTGAAAAAATGCACCAGTATCTGTTTGGTCTCGGGTTTGAGCTAGAAACAGACCATGAGCCGCTCATATTGCTATTCTCAGAGAGCAAAGGGATTAACAGCAATGCCTCTGTCCGCACCCAAAGATGGGTGCTCACGCTGTCTGCATACAACTATGTAATTCGCCACAGACCAGGCACAGAGAACTGTGCTGATGCTCTCAGTTGGCTACCGTTGCCACCACCGGGGTGGAAATGGCACAGCCTGCAAACTTGCTCTTGGTGATGGATGCATTCGAAAACAAAAAGTCACCCGTTACAGCCTGCCAGATCAGCACCTGGACCAGCCAGGATCCTTTACTATCCCTGGTAAAAAGCTGTGTCCTCCATAAGAGCTGGTCCAGCGTCCCAGCGGAGATGCATGAAGAGATTAAGCCGTTCCAGCAGCGCAGAGGAAATGTCCATATAGGCGGATTGTCTTTTGTGGGGTAATCGCGTGGTTTTGCCTAAGAAAGGCAGGGAAACGTTCATACGCGACCTACACAGTACCCACCCAGGCATAGTAATGATGAAAGCTATAGCCAGATCCCATGTGTGGTGGCCTGGTATCGACACAGACTTAGCTTCATGCATGCGCCAATGCAATACTTGCTCTCAACTAAACAATGCACCCAGAGAGGCACCGCTAAGTTTGTGGTCATGGCCCTCCAAACCGTGGTCTAGAATGCACGTTGACTTTGCGGGCCCATTTCTAGGAAAAATGTTTTTGGTTGTTGTGGATGCTTATTCAAAATGGATTGAATGTGTAATAATGTCTGTAAGCATGTCCACTGCCACCATCGAAAGCCTACGAGTCATGTTTGCCACGCACGGCCTGCCTGATGTCCTTATCAGCGACAATGGGCCCTGCTTCACCAGTGCTGAATTCAAGGAATTCATGACCTGCAATGGGATTAAGCACATCACATCTGCCCCATTCAAGCCCGCATCCAATGGCAAGGCAGAACTGTCAGTCCAAACCATCAAGCAAAGCTTGAAACGTGTGTCAAAAGGCTCCCTGCAGGCCCGCCTGTCCCGAGTCCTGCTCAGCTACCGCACCAGACCTCACTCGCTCACCGGGGTTCCCCCAGCCGAGCTGCTCATGAAAAGGTGCTCAAAACAAGGCTCTCTCTTGTCCACCCTGATCTCCATGATCACGTCGAGGGCAGGCGACAACAACAAAGCATGTACCATGATCGCGCAAAGCATGATCGCGCAAACTTGTCACGCTATATTGAAGTCAATGACGCTGTATTTTACTCAACTATGAACATAGTCCCAAATGGCTTGCTGGCACTGTCATAGCCTAAGAAGAGCTTAGGGTGTTTCAGGTCAAACTGGCCAATGGACTAACGTGCAGAAAACATTTAGACCAAACCAAACTGCGATTCACAAACAGCCACGAGCAACCCGAAGAGGACACCACCAACTTCGACCCTCCAACACACACACAAGTGGCAACCGACATCATGGTTGACCACGAAGCTGAACTCACCATCCCCAGCAGCCCGGCAAGGCCAGCTGCCCAGCGAAGAACCAACTAACTCACCCACATCTGCATTTGTACCAAGACAATCGACAAGGGAGTGAAAAGCCCCAGATCATCTCACCCTGTAAATAAGTGTACTGTTGACTTTGGGAGGGAATGATGTTATGTGTGTAACCCTAGACAACATGTATCATACCGCCACCAGAGGGCCTACCTGTTGAAGTCCCAAGGGATCCCAGCATCCCTTGGAAGCACTGTATATAAGCAGGCCTCCCATGCTGTACCAACACTCTGGAGTCCAAATAAAGGAGCTAAGGTCACACTTACTCATTGTCCACAGTACTCAGTTGCATCACCATATTATGAGCGTAACAGAGGCAGTTCAGAGAAGGTTCACTCAGTTGATTCCTGAGATGAAGGGGTTGACTTATGAGGAAAGGTTGAGCAGGTTGAGCCTGTACTCATTGGAGTTCAGAAGAATGAGGTGATCTTATTGAGACATATAAGATAATGACGGGGCTTGACAAGGTGCAGAGAGGATGTTTCCACTCATAGGGGAATCGAGAACTAGGGGGCATAATTTTAGAATAAAGGGCCGCCCATTTAAAATGGAAATGAGGAAGAATTTCTTCTCTTAGAGGGTTGTAAATCTGTGGAATTCTCTGCACCAGAGAGCTGTGGAGCCTGGGTCATTAAATATATTTAAGGCGGAGATAGACAGATTTTTGATCAATAAGGGAGTAAAAGGTTATGGGGAGTGGGCAGGGAAGTGGAGCTGAGTCCATGATCAAATCAGCCACGATCTTGTTGAATAGCGGAGCAGGCTCGAGGGGCCAAATAAGAACATAAGAAATAGGAGCAGGAGTAGGCCATATGGCTCCTTGAGCCTGCTCCACCATTTAATACGATCATGGCTGATCCGATCATGGACTCAGCTCCACTTCCCTGCCTGCTCCCCATAACCGCTTATTCCCTTATCGTTTAAAAAACTGTCTATTTCTGTCTTAAATTTATTCAATGTTCCAGCAAAACAGGCATTCCGATCCAAGGCTTCAAGGTGAGTGTCAGGGTACAGAAGGATGCTAGATCGGTTTACTACAAGCCACGTACCGCACCATATGCACTCAAGGAGAAAGTTGAGCAAGAACTCAAAAGACTAGAGACTGAGAACATTATTTGTAAGATAGATCGATATAATTGGGCTACACCCATTGTTGTTGTACCTAAATCCGATGGTAAGGTAAGATTGTGTGGTGAATATAAAGTAACCGTAAACCAGGTTCTAGAGGGTAATGTCCCCAATACATTGCCGAATATAGAAGATTTGTTCACAACACTGACAGGTGGTCAGATCTTCTCAAAACTGGATCTTACGAATGCCTACTTACAGCTTGAACTAGATGAGGAGTCCAAGTCATGTTTGACTATAAATACTCATCTAGGCCTATATCAATTTAATAGGCTACCGTTTGGAGTGTCTTCCGCCCCTGCCATATTCCAAGGGGTAATGAACCAGATTTTGCAAGGTATTGAAGGGGTAGTATATTATTTAGCTGACATACTAATTTCAGCACCAAATAGGCAAATTCATAATAACATATTGAATTAAGTTCTCAATGGCTAGAGAAGCACAGAGTACGAGTGTCTGCTCGTAAGTGTGAGTTATGTCAAAACTCAGTGGAGTACTCAGGGTACAGAGTAGACAAAGATGGTTTACATCCGACCATGGAAAAATTGGATGCAATCAGAAATGCACCCACTCCCAGGAATGTCACTGAACTTCGTTCATTCTTGGGTCTTTTGAACTATTATGGGAAGTTCCTACCAAATTTGGCTACAGTATTACATCCACTGAATGAACTTTTGAAAAAACAGGTCCATTGGAAGTGGTCAAAAGAATACGATACAGCATACAAGGAGTGTAAAAGCAACTTGGTAGAGAGTACCATGCTAGTTCACTATGAAGTATGTCAGGTGATCAAGCTGGCATGTGATGCCTCTCCGTATGGAGTTGGGTCAGTAATCTCTCATGTATTACGTCATGGGGAGGAGAGACCAATTGCTTTTGCTTCACGCACTCTCAGTGCCAGTGAGAGTAATTATGCACAAATTGAAAGGGAAGCTTTGGCATTAATTTTTGGGGTCAAGAAGTTTCACAAATACTTGTATGGTCGTAAGTTTACCATCGTTACGGACCATAAGCCCCTAACAGCAATCCTCCATCCAAAGTCCCCAGTTCCAACATTAGCTGCAGCCCGAATGCAGAGATGGGCTTTGATTTTGTCAGCATATACATATGATATTGAATACAGATGATCAGCTGATCACAGTAATGCTGATGCAATGTCTAGATTGCCTTCCCCATCACAAGTTACACCCGATCGGGAAGAAGTGTTTTATTTTTCATACATTGATGAACTGCCAGTCACAGCTGAAGAGATTGGTAGAGCAACCAAACGTGACCCAGTGATGTCAAAGGTGTATGAATATATTGCAAATGGATGGCCAAACCAGGTAACAGACAAAGATACACATCCATTCTTCATTCGTAGGAGTGAATTATCAGTAGATAGAGATTGTATCATGTGGGGTGCAAGAGTGGTTATACCAAATAAATTCAGGTCCAAATTATTAGGAGATCTCCATGACCAGCACCTGGGAATGTGCTTGACAAAGAGTTTTGCACGCAGTTATTTATGGTGGCCAGGGCTTGATAAAGATATAGAGTACATCGTGAGTCATTGTACAACATGTCAATCGGTAAGCAAGCAACCACCACCAGTACTATTACAGCCATGGAAATGGCCTCCCAGAGTGTGGCAAAGGCTACATATTGATTTTGCTGAGTTAGAAGGACAACAATTATTCATTGTGATTGATAGCCATTCGAAGTGGGTTGAGGTGTTTCCAATGTGGAAAATAACAACAAGTAAAACATTGGACATTTTACGAAAATGATTTTCTTCATTTGGCCTCCCTGAAGAAATTGTTTCAGATAATGAACCACAATTTCGTTCAAAAAGAATTTGCACAATTCACGAGCAAAAATAGTGTGAAACATACCAAGGTTCCACCATACCATCCTGCTTCGAATGGTGCAGCAGAGCACACTGTACAAATTGTAAAACGTGCCCTCATAAAACAAATGTTAGATCCAAATCCAAGGAAATGACAGTTTTCATTGGATCACAAATTGGCTAATTTTTTGATTACATATCGAAATACTCCTCATACTACTACTGGTAGAACACCAGTAGAGTTGTTTCTCAAACGACAGCCATGAACCAGATTCTCGTTGTTAAAGCCAAATTTGGCACAGTCCGTAGAAGAGACACAATTAAGACAGAAAGAGAATCGTGATAGAGGTAGAGTAAAAGAGAGAAGTGTGAAATTAAACCAGAAGGTGAGAGTGAAGAACCATCACCATAAATGGGTAAAGTGGTTACCAGGAAGAGTGGTGAAGATATATGGTCCTCGCACATATTTGGTAAAGATGTTTGATAATAGACAGGTTAGGTTTGTTCATATTGATCATATTTTACCTACAGACATGGAAGGAGTTGAAGGTGGGAATGATTCAATTATTTCTGACTCATCAGATAGTTTTGATACACCAGTAGCAAATCCTAAATCCAATGTACTGGAAACAAATCCAGGAGAGAATCAGAATGAAAGTCTGAGTCTGAGTCAAGAAAACAAAGAGCCTGAAGTTAGAGTGAATTCAAATGAAAATCAAGGAAATTCCGTGGAGGAAAATGTTCCTCAGGATGAGCCTCGAATGAGTTTAGATTCAACACCATGTTTGGAAGGTTCTGTTCGAGAGCGAAGGTATACTCTTCGAAACAGAAAACAAGTGGTGAAGTTAAATTTGTAAATATGGAAAAAAATAAGTTTATATCCTGTGTTATGTATAAACATGAAAGTTATGTATGATGTTTGTTATAATAACTTCTTCATTAAGGAGGGAGAAGTGTAATGTCTGTAAGCTTGTAATGTTTGTAGCGCCACACTGTGGATGTGGACGTATTGTGTACTGCAATTGCAGAGTTAATCATTAAACGGAACCAGGCAGATTTCCGGTGGCTTCCGAGAGAGCTGCCTGCCATGTAGGAAGCTGTGTGTGCTTGTGCTCTGTGAATAGATCACAGCATTGCCCTGTAAGATATTACCCCGCTCTTATGCCAGCTACTACATGAAGACTGCAGTCATAATCGCCTACCCACACAGCTCCACCTGTGGTTGCCTTTACAAGAGTCATCATTGAGAGGACCATTAAGGTGTTAAGGGGTATTTTCATTGCCTTGATCAGGAAGGGCTTTGCAATTCAGCCATGAACTCATTGAATGGCGGTGCAGGCTAGAAGGGGCGAATGGCCTACTCCTGCACCTATTTTCTATGTTTCTATACCCTTCAGAGTGAGTATCCTGCACAGTTCCAACTTGCTGTGCCCTGCACATCTTTGCCATTCAAAAAAGCCTGAATGTGGATATCGCTGGGGAGCTGGCCCTATAATGGCAGATCTGTTTGGAGTCCAGTATGAGGAGGATCGTTATTTGAAGAACTCCTCTATGACAGTCACAAGGAGCATCAAAACTCAACTTACCACTTCTCATCTATTTAACTTAATCTACCATTGTCATCTCTGCTAATACTCCTTCTCTCCTACCTTCAAATAAATGACAAATCCTTTCTACAATATCATATCACATCACATCTGCTTTCTTTGGGCCTTCATGATAGTGCAAGTCTTAACCATCTGATCGAATAGTTCAGCACAAAATAATGTACTGTTTCCTGTATGACCCTAATCTATATGAAAAACAGAGCACATTCTCCTTCATACAATTAACTCATACCTTGCTTCCATGGGTGTCTAAATTAACCCTTATTTATCGTATTCTGGCACATCACCTGCATGCAATATGCGGGCTGGATGCTTGGCTTTTGTTGCTGTCCTGAGAAATGGGAAGATTCATCCAGGCCTTTGTCATTGCACTGGGCTTCAGATTGGTGTCCCCAATGAGCAGTGGACTGGTTGGTCTAATGACGGCTATCAGATCCTGAAAATCATGAGAGAAACTGCAGCCTACATTCAGGAAGCCATTAAATTTGATACATAGGAAACATGTTTCATTGTAAACTCATTACATCTATCTACAGTACCTGTACCACAAATTGCTTAAAATGCTTTCAGAATTTTTTTTTGCCTGCCATTTCTTTCTAATTAAATTTTCCATTGTCTAAAATAAACCATATTTCACATTAACATGATTAATGTTTTCACTGAAATGTCTTTTAAAGCATTTCTTAAAATTTTTCTGCCAAAATCCTGGGCTTGGACTTGATATTTTTGTCCAGGGTTATGACTATGAAATGAATTTGAATGTTGCAGTCTAAGTATAGGTTGCACGCCTAACGTCCCAAGATACTTTTTAGATAAACTTCAGAAATTGTATTAATTTTCCGGGGGGAGAGAAAACGAGAGTGAAAGAGAGAAACTGGAACTAGAGTGAAGGGTTGAGAGATCGAGAGAGAGGGAAAGAGAGCAGAACGCGAGGGATGGAAATTTTATGTTAATATTAGTTCAGTTTCCCCCAAAAAATCCAGTAGCCATAAACAACCCATTCTGCTCTATTTATAATCCACATCTGCCCAAATTGGACAGTAATCTTCCCCCCCCATTACGGCAATTATTGTGCAAAATATTGCAGAGGTATTGCAATTTTTGTGAAATACAGTACAGATTATTTTTCTTTTAAACCAAGTAAACTTGCAACACAAAAGGAAGAAAAGGGAAATGCTCCTTTATGAAACCTTAAAATTAAGACTGCATTTTGATCTCCTTCACCTTGCAAATGGCAATGGGCCCCTCTCTCATTAATACAGCCAATCCCTGGGGCCCCTCTCCCTTTAATACAGCCAATCCCTGGGGCTCCTCCCTCATTAATACAGCTAATCACCTTGTATCCTTTCCAATTGGAGTGGAATGGGAACAGTTGTATAACCCACTGAAACAAAACCCCAAGCTCTGTTACTGTCAGTAACCTGGGATATCTGGGAATTAATGGGAAGGGGGAATTGAAACATTTTCAAATGGCCCCAGGAGACAAGAAGATAATCCAAGCTTAAATTGACTGGTGAAGGGCCAGATATCTCGCACTCTGAGTTGGCTCTTGGGAAAATAAGCGGAGCGACACAGCAGAACCATTCCGTATTAGCAGGATTTTATTTGGATAGAAAAATTGTAATACTTTATATATTGAAGCAAAAGACAAAGAACAGAGACACTTACTGAAGGACCACAACACTCTCCCCCTCCAAGTACTGATAACAGACCCGCTCTTAGCAGCTTTACGTAAAGACATTTGCACAGGGTCCCTGAGGGTCGAAGGGGTCGTGGACACAGATTCAATAGTAACTTTCAAAAGGGATTTGGATAAATACTTGAAGGAGAAAAATTTGCCGGGCTATGGGGAAAGAGCAGGGGAGTGGGACTAAATTGGATAGTTCTTTCAAAGAGCCGGCACAGGCATAATGGGTTGCATGGATTCCTTCTGTGCTGTATCATTCTATGAATCTAATTGGCCACAAATTTCTCTCCATACAAGATATATGTCTATAGAATGAATGACTGTTAAATAATATTCGTATTTTACTTGGATAACCAGAAAAATCATTCAAATTTAACTTCAGTTCAGTGCAGCAGCATGTAGCATATTTCTGAAGCACTGAATTTTGAAAAGTTCTGCTGTAATCACAGTGACATTAATCTTTGATGTTTGTGTTCTGTAATTTAGAGTGTAGCAGAGACTATCTTGAGCAGAGTAATTATTTTTGTCTAGGAAGAGGTGGTATACCACTGGGAGGACACAACACATTTTATAAATACTTTGACCATTTCAAATACTTCACTAAATTTATCAACTGGCTAAACTCTTCTTATTCATCTCCCCCTATCTGCTTTCTATAGCAGTAATGAGGGCCTCATTAGCATCAGGAGTGAATTTTCTGGCCCTCTTCCTGCTAAATTCACCCTGTCCCGTCGATCAACCTCTTCAAATGAACTCTCAAAAATAGCTGATTCAGCCCTGGGTGCACTGCGCATGTGTGGACGCACCCTGACAGGTGATCAGGATCGCGGGAAAAAACATCAACAGAGAAAAAAATTGGGGGAAAAAATGTTTTTTTTTAAGTTCGGTAGTTTTATTTCAGGCGCATAAATTTAGTTGTGCAAGGCTGGATGTTACCGCTATCGCTATCGACATTTACCGTCTGGCGAATTTTGTGAGCTAAAATGACAGCGGTATTTCAACGATGAAAAAAAACAGCACCGCGATTAGTGCCAGAAAAATTATCATAGTGCTATTTGGCTAATTTCTAGCCCTAAGGATTAGTAATCAGAGCTTGCTCACTTTTGGGCACACTGTGGGCACAGGATGACATCCCTGTGCCTGAATGGTGAGGCCCGAGGTGCCCTGTATGGCGCGGTTCCACACTGGACAGTGTCCTTACCAACTTAGCCACCAGGCCAGTGAACTATCCCAACATTTTATTCACCTTCGTAACTGATATCCTACATTTTGATAGCATTTTCAAGTCTCTGATAGTGATTACTCATGGATTGCTTTCTTGCCTTACCTTATGCAATGATTTCCCTTGATTTTGTAAATTCTCATTTCAGTTTTGTAGTGCTGATATGTAATGCCTTACAACTTTCAATATTAACTTTACTTTGTAATTAACCTGTTCTTCTCTTCCTGCTCCCATACCATTACATCCCCAAGGATCTATCCTTGGCCCCCTCCTATTTCTCATCTACATGCTGCCGCTCGGAAAACACAAGTCAGGTTCCCCATGTACACTGAAAAAAAAACCAGCTCTACCTCACCATCATTTCTCTTGACCCTCCCACTGCCTCTGATTTGGCAAGTGCTTGTCAGACATCTGCAAACCTGAGCTCATCTAAAACTCGGCTGCCCGTATCCTAACGCACACCAAGTCGCCGAGAGCATGCACCCTTTCCTTCAGCCACTATCTGTCCCACTTGTGACAGAGACTGTAATTCCCGTATTGGACTGTACAGTCACCGGATAACTCACTTTTAAAGTGGAAGCAAGTCTTCCTCGATTTCGAGGGACTGCCTATGATGATGATTGTGTTATGTATGCAACACCTTCGAACCAGCATTCTACTGCCACCAGAGGGCGCATCTATTGGAGTCCCATGGGATCCCAGCAATCCTTGGGAGCACTGCATATAAGCAGGCCTCGCATGTTGTGCCGGCACTCTGGAGTCAGAATAAAGAGACTAAGGTCACACTTACTCAAGTCTACAGTACTCAGTCACATTGTTTTATTTGAGACATAACAACTGCCAACGAGGATGGGATAACGAACCATAACGCAAAAATGCAGAGAACTGCTGGTATCCTGGAGAAATTCTCAGAAGGTGACGATTGGGAAGCCTTCGTGGAGCGACTTGACCAATAGTTCGTGGCCAACGAGCTGGAAGGGAATGAGAATGCTGCCAAATGAAGGGCAATCCTCCTCACCATCTGCGGGGCAACAACCTATGACCTCATGAAGAATCTTCTTGCTCCGGTGAAACTAACAACCAAATCGTGTGAAGAACTGTATACGCTGGTCCGGGAGCACCTAAATCCAAAGGAGAGCGTTCTGATGGCAAGGTATCGATTTTACACATGTCAACGGTCTGAAGGCCAGGAAGTGGCGAGCTACGTTGCCGAACTAAGGCGCCTTGCAGGACATTGCGAATTCGGTGGATTCCTGGAACAAATGCTAAGAGACTTTTTTGTGTTTGGCATTGGCCATGAGGTTATCCTTCGCAAACTATTGACTGTTGAAACACCGAATCTGAGCAAAGCCATAACGATAGCCCAGGCATTTATCTCCACCAGTGATAACGCCAAATGAATTTCGCAGCATAAAGAGGTTTCAGTAAGTACTGTACACAAAGTAACATCGTTTTGAGGCAGGAATGCATATGGCAGAACATACACGCCTGCAGCTGCACGGGCTCAGAGTCCGCCATCAAGTATGATTGCGAGGCAATTAACATCTTGTTGGCGCTGCGGAAGTGATCATTGAGCCCATCAATGCCGCTTCAAACACTATGCGTGCAAAGGCTGTGGAACAATGGGACACCTCCAGCGAATGTGCAGATGAGCTGCAAACCCTGCAAACCACCACGTTGCAGAGGAAGACCGATCCATGGTGGATCAAACTGAACTAGAGACTCGAACCGAGGAGGCAGAAGTGTACGGGGTACACACCTTCTCCACAAAATGTCCACCGATCATGTTAAAAGTTGAACTGAACGGAATTCCAGTATCCATGGAATCGGACACGGGTGCAAGTCAGTCTATCATGAGCAAAAAGGCCTTCGAGAAGCTGTGGTGCTACAAGGCACAAAGGCCCAAGCTGAGTACTATTCATACCAAGCTGAGAACTTACACTAAAGAGCTGATCCCTGTAATTGGCAGTGCAGCAGTAACAGTCCCCTATGATGGAGCGGTGCACAAATTACCACTATGGATTGTACCAGGAGATGGCCCCACACTGTTCGGCAGAAACTGGCTGTAAAAATCCGCTGGAACTGGGATGACATCAAAGCGCTTCCGTTCGTCGACGACACCTCATGTGCCCAGGTTTTGAGCACGTTCCTGTCATTGTTTGAGCCAGGCATCGGAAATTTCTCTGGGGCAAAGGTGCAGATCCACTTGGTTCCCGGTATACGACCCATCCACCACAAGGCATGTGCGGTGCCATACATGATGTGAGAGAAAGTGGAGATCGAGCTGGACAGGCAGCAACGAGAGGGCATCATTGCGCCAGTTGAGTTCAACGAGTGGGCCAGTCCAATTGTTCCGGTTCTCAAGGGCGATGCATGGTCAGAATTTGTGGGGACTATAAAGTAACGATTAAACATTTTTCGCTGCAGGACCAGTACCCACTACCCAAGGCAGATGACCTATTTGCGACGCTGACAGGAGGGAAGACGTTCACCAAGTTGGACCTGACCTCAGCCTACATGACGCAAGAGCTACCGGAATCTTCGAAAGGCCTCGTCTGCATTAACACGCACAAAGATCTGTTCATCTACAATAGATGCCTGTTTGAGATTCAATCAGCCATGGCTATTTTTCAAAGCAACATGGAGAGTCTGCTAAAGTTGGTTCCACGCACCATAGTTTTCCAGGACGACATATTGATCACAGGTCGGGACACCATCGAATACTTGCAGAACCTGGAAGAGGTTCTAAGTCGGCTAGATCGTGTTGGACTCAGGTTGAAACGCTCGAAGTGTGTTTTCCTGGCACCAGAGGTCGAGTTCTTAGGGAGAAGAATCGCAGCAGACGGCATCAGACCCACCGACGCCAAGACGGAGGCCATCAGGAACACACCGAGACCACAGAACATGACGGAGCTGCGGTCGTTCCTGGGACTCCTCAATTATTTTGGTAATTTCCTACCCGGGTTAAGCACCTTGCTAGAACCTCTACATGTGTTGCTACGCAAGGGAGATGACTGGGTATGGAGGAAATCACAAGAGATTGTTTTTGAGAAAGCCAGAAATCTGTTATGTTCCAACAAACTGTTTGTTCTGTATGACCCATGTAAACATTTAGTTCTAGCTTGCGATGTGTCTTCATACGGTGTGTGTTACACCAAGCAAATGAATCGGGAACATTGCAACCAGTCGCTTATGCGTCCAGGAGTTTGTCCAAGGCTGAAAGGGCCTACAGCATGATTGATAAAGAAGCTCTGGCATGCATTTACGGGATGAAAAAAATGCACCAGTATCTGTTTGGGCTTAAGTTTGAGTTAGAAACTGACCATAAGCCACTCATATCGCTATTCTCAGAGAACAAATGTATTAATACCAATGCCTCTGCTTGCATCCAAAGATGGGCGCTCACGCTGTCTGCAAAAAACCATATAATTCGCCACAGGCCAGGCACAGAGAACTGCGCTGATGCTCTCAGTCGGCTACCATTGCCCACCACCGGGGTGGAAATGGCACAGCCTGCAGACTTGCTCTTGGTGATGGATGCATTTGAAAATGAAAAGTCACCCATTACAGCCCGCCAGATGAGGACCTGGACCAGCCAGGATCCTTTACTGCCCCTGGTAAAAAAAATTGTGTCCTCCATGGGAGCTGGTCCAGCGTCCCAGCGGAGATGTATGAAGAGATCAAGCCGGTACAGTGGCACAAAGACGAAATGTCCATACAGGTGGACTGTCTTTTGAGGAGTAATCGCGTGGTTTTGCCTAAGAAAGGCAGGGCGAAGTTCATACGTGACCTACACAGTACCCACCCAGGCATAGTAACGATGAAAGCTATAGCCAGATCCCATGTGTGGTGGCCCGGCATCGACTCAGATTTGAAGTCTTCAGTGCGCCAATGCAACACTTGCTCTCAACTGAGCAATGCACCCAGGGAGGCACTGCTAAGTTTGTGGTCATGGCCCTCCAAATCGTGGTCTAGGATCCACGTTGACTTTGCGTTTCTAGGCAAAATGTTTTTGGTTGTTGTGGATGCTTATTCAAAATGGATTAAGTGTGTAATAATGTCTGTAACCACGTCCACTGCCACCATCGAACGCCTATGAGCCATGTTTGCCACGCACGGCCTGCCTGATGTCCTTGTCAGCGACAATGGGCTGTGCTTCACCAGTGCTGAATTCAAGGAATTCATGACCCACAAAGGGATCAAGCACGTCACATCTGCCCCGTTCAAGCCCACATCTAACGGCCAGGCAGAACAGGTAGGTTAGGTGAGTGCGCAAATGCATGGTAGATGCAGTATAATGTAGATAAATGTGAGGTTATCCACTTTGGTGGCAAAAACAGGAAGGCAGAATATTATCTGAATGGTGACAGATTAGGAAAAGGGGAGGTGCAACAAGACCTGGGTGTCATGGTACATCAGTCATTGAAAGTTGGTATGCAGCTACAGCAGGCGGCGAAGAAGGCAAGTGGCATGATGGCCTTCATAGCGAGAGGATTTGAGTATAAGAGCAGGGAGGTCGTACTGCAGTTGTACAGGGCCTTGGTGAGGCCACACCTTGAATATTGTGTACAGTTTTGGTCTCCTAATCTGAGGAAGGGCATTTTTGCTATTGAGGGAGTGCAGTGAAGTTTCACCAGACTGATTCCCAGGATGGCAGGACTGACATATGAAGAAAGACTGGATCGACTAGGCTTATATTCACTGGAATTTAGAAGAATGAGAGGGGATCTCATAGAAACATAAAATTCTGACGGGATTGGACAGGTTAGATGCAGGAAGAATGTTCCCGATGTTGGGGAAATCCAGAACTAGGGGTCACTGTCTAAGGATAAGGGGTAAGCCATTTAGGACCAAGGTGAGGAGAAACTTCTTCACTCAGAGGATTGTAAACCTCTGGAATTCTCTACCATAGAAAGTTGTTGAAACCAGTTCGTTAGATATAAAAGGGAATTAGATGTGGCCCTTAAGGCTAAAGGGATCAAGGGGTATGGAGAGAAAGCAAGAGTGGGGTACTGACATTGCATGATTGGCCATGATCATATTGAATGGTGATGCAGGCTCGAGGGGCCGAATGGCCTACTCCTGCACTTATTTTCTATGTTTCTATGTTCTATGTAAACCATCAAGCAAAGCTTGAAACAAGTGTCGGAAGGCTCCCTGCAGACCCGGTAGCGAGTCCTGCTTAGCTACCGCACTAGACCCCACTCATCTCTGGGGTTTCCCCTGCCGAACTGCTCATGAAAAGCACACTCAAAACAAGGCTCTCTCTAGTCCACCCTGATCTCCATGATCATGTTGAGGGCAGGCGGCATCAACAAAGCGTGTACCATGATCGTGCAAATTTGTCATGCGATATTGAAGTCAATGACCCTGTATTTATCCTCAACTCTGGACATGGTCTCAAATGGCTTGCTGGCACTGTCATAGCCAAAGAGGGGAGTAGGGTGTTTGAGGTCAAACTTGCAAATAGATTAACTTGCAGAAAGCATTGGGACCAAACCAAACTGTGATTCACAGACAGCCACGAGCAACCTGAAGAGGACACCACCAACTTCGACCCTCCAATACATACACAAGTGGCAACCAACATCACAGTTGACCACGAAGCTGAATTCATCATCCCCAGCAGCCCAGCAAGGCCAGCTGTGCAGCAGCCCAGTGAAGGCCCAACCAATTTACCTGCACCTGTGTTTGTACCGAGACGATCGACTAGGGAGCGGAAAGCTCCAAATCATCTCACCCTGTAAATCGTGTACTATTGACTTTGCGGGGGAGTGATGTTATGTATGCAACACCTTGTAACCAGCATTCTACCGCCACTAGAGGGCGTATCTGTTGGCTCCCAAGAGATCCCAGCATCCTTGGGAGCACTGCATATAAGCAGGCCTCGCATGCTGTGCTGGCACTTTGGAGTCAGAATAAAGAGACTAAGGTCACACTTACTCAAATCTACAGTACTCAGTCACATTGCTTTATTTGAGACATAACAGATTGGATGAGCAGAAATTTTAGCCAATTAAATACTAAGAAGATTGAAGCCATTGTCTTCGGTTCCCACCACAAACTTCGTTCGATAGCAACCGACTCCATTCCCCACCCTGGCCCCTGTCTGAGACTGAACTAAACTGTTTACAACCAAGGCATCCTATTTAACACTAAGCTGAGCTTCTGACCCCATATTCCTTCCATCACTGCCTACTTCTATCTCTGCAATATTGCCCACCTTCATCCCTGCCTCAGCCCATCAGTGCTAAAACCCTTATCCATGACTTTGTTATCTCCAACTCGACTATTCCAATGCTCCCTTGGCCGGCTTCCCACCTTCCACCGTCCGTAAACCTGAGCTCATCCAAAGCTCAGCTGCCCTTATCCTAACTCGCACCAAGTCCCATTCACCCATTACCCCTGTGCTTGCTGACCTACATTGGCAACGCTCAAATTTAAAGTTCTTATCCTTATGTTCAAATCTCCCCATGGCCTCGCCGTTCCCCATCTCTGTAACCTCCTCCAGCCCCACAACCGCCCATCCCCTACCCCGAGAATTCTGCACTCCTTTAACTTTGACCTCTTGCGCATCACTGATTTCTATCACCGTGCCATTGGCGTCCTAAGTTTATTAAACTTTGTTCCTGGGATGTGGGCATCGTTGACAAGGCCAGCCTTTATTGCCATCCCTAATTTCCCTTGAGAAGGTGGTGATGTGCCGCCTTCTTGAACTGCTGCAGTCCATGTGGTGAAGGTGCTCCCACAGTGCTGTTAGGGAGGGAGTTCCACGATTTTGACCCAGCGATGATGTATTTCCAAGTCAGGATGGTGTGTAACTTGGAGGGGAACTTGGAGATGATGATGTTCCATGCGCCTGCTGCCCTTGTCCTCTAGGTGGTAGAGGTCACAGATTTGGGAGGTGTTGTCGAATAAGCCTTGGCGAGTTGCTGTAGTGCATCTTGTAGATGGTACACACTGCAGCCACGTTGCACCAGTGGTGGAGTGAGTGAATGTTCATTGTGGTGAATGGGGTACCAATCATGGGGTGTTTTATTCTGGATGATGTCGATCTTCTTGAGTGTTGTTGGAGCTGCACTCATCCACGCAAGTGAAGGGTATTCCATTGAACTCCTGACTTGTGCCTTGTAGATGGTGGTCAGGTGAGACACTCACCACACCAGCCTTGGACCTGCTCTTGTTGCCACAGTATTTATATAGCTGGTCCAGTTAAGTTTCTGGTCAATGGTGACCCCCAGGATGTTGATCGTGGGGGATTCAGTGATGATAATGCTGTTGAATATCAAGGGGGGTGGTTAGACTTTCTCTTGCTGGAGATTGACATTTCCTGGCACTTTTGTCACTTGTCAGCCCAAGCCTGAATGTCGTCCAGGTCTTACTGCATGCAGGCATGGATGGCTTCATTATCTGAGGAGCTGTGAATGGAACTGAACACTGTGCAATCATAAGCGAACATCCCCGTGTCTGACCTTATGATGGTGCGAACTCCTAATTTCTGGAATTCCTTCCCTAAACCTCTCTGCATCCACCTCCCTCTCTCTCTCTCTCTCTCCTCCTTTAAGTTCCCCCCTTAAAACCTACTTTATTGACCAAGCTTTTGGTCACCTGTCCTAATATCTCTTTATGTGCCTCAGTGTCAAATTTTGTTTAATAACACTCCTGTGTAACGCTTTGGGATCTTTTATTACATTAAAGGCTCAATATAAATACAAGTTGTTATTATTCAGGTGCTAGATCATCACAGATTTATTTGAATTCTATCCCTTTCTTCCTAACATTCTGCATTCCAACAATTTCATATTGTCAGCAAACGTAGAAATTCTGGAGCATTAATGTCAATGGACGAAACATTGCGGACAAAGCAATTGTGATTTTCCAATAGGTTATTTGTCATATGGAAGGCTCTCTATTGGTGCAGGGCCTTTGAAAGTTCCACACTACTTTTAATATCTTCAAGATAATTTATTCGCTTAAACAGCACCTCAGGTAGAACTCCTGTAAAAGTTCCTAAACAGCTGCTGTAATTTTAGCAGAAAATCAGTAGAAACCCCGGATATACAACGTAAACAGGACTTCTGCCAAAGTTACGATGGCCAATCGGGTGAACCCCTCAGGAATTCCCAACATACTTGTCCCAATATAGACATCTGCACTAATTTATTGGTCAAGATTGTTAAATTAAACTGGTGCCATTGATCGCTACACTTTCTTTCCTGATAATGAACTAATTTCTTATCCAATTTATTACATTTTACTTTATCTCAGGAGCCTTCATTTTAGCTGTAGATCTATTGCAGGATATCTTCTGAAAAATCAAGATATCGAACATCTACCACGTTGATGTCATCCACCAAATCTCTTGTATACGCAAATACTGTCAATTTCATTGTTGGTGTAACTTCTCTTACATTAGCCCTTGCTCGAGAGCTGGGCTTTTATTTTTGTGTATTTTCACGAATTGGCCCCTTTGCACAGTCCCTCTGATGCTTTTCCTTTTGTAGATGCCAAGTTAACAGGCCTATCATTCAAAGGAATATGTCGTAATAGTTTAATAGATTAGGCTTGTTCCCAATGCCTTTGCCTTGTGTTCCTGATAAAAAAGGCAGTTTCCAAAGCAGATAAAGCCTGCTATAAACCAGAACCTGCATCCTCATGCTCACTGTAACGTGGTAGCATGTTCAGGCTTCAAAAATTATTGCAAAACATTGTTTGCTAGAGATCACATAAGATGCCCACCATATTGCCTTGTCTCTCCTAAAACACAGAAAATATGGACTAGCAGTTCAATGTGTAGTGGTTGAAACTTGATCAAATTTATTCATCATCATCATCATCATCATAGGCAGTCCCTCGGAATCGAGGAAGACTTGCTTCCACTCTTAGAATGAGTCCTCAGGTGGCTGAACAGTCCAATACGAGAGTCACAGTCCCTGGCACAGGTGAGACAGACAGTCGTTGAGGGTAAGGGAGGGTGGGACAGGTTTGCCGCACGTTCTTTCCGCTGCCTGCGCTGGTTTTCTGCATGCACTCGATGATGGGACTCGAGGCACTCAGCGCCCTCCCGGATGCACTTCCTCCACTTAGGGCGACCTTTGGCCAGGGAATCCCAAGTGTCGGTGGGATGTTGCACTTTATCAGGGAAGTTTTGAGGGTGTCCTTGTAATGTTTCCTCTGTCCACCTTTGGCTCGTTTGCCATGAAGGAGTTCGAGTAGAGCGCTTGCTTTGGGAGTCTCGTGTCTGGCATGCGGACAATGTGGCCTGCCCAGCAGAGCTGATCAAGTGTGGTCAGTGCTTCAATGCTGGGGATGTTGGCCTGGTTGAGGACACTGATGTTGGTGCGTCTGTTCTCCCAGGGGATTTGTAGGATCTTTCAGAGTCATCGTTGATTCTCCAGCGATTTGAGGTGTCTACTGTACATGGTCTGAGCCATACAGGAGGGTGGGTATTACTACAACCCTGTAGACCATGAGCTTAGTAGTAGATTTGAGGGCCTGGTTTTCGAACATTCTTTTCCTCAGGCGGTCGAAGGCTGCGCTGGCACACTGGAGGTGGTGTTGAATCTCCTCATCAATGTCTACTTTTGTTGATAAAATACTCCCAAGGTATGGGAAATGGTCCATGTTCTCCAGGGACGCGCCGTGGATCTTGATGACTGGGGGACAGTGCTGGGCGGCGAGGACAGGCTGGTGGAGGACCTTTGTCGTATGGATGTTTAGCGTAAGGCCCATGCTTTCGTATGGCTCAGTAAATAATTCGACTATGTCCTGGAGATCAGCCTCTGAATGTGCACAGACGCAGGCATCGTCCGCGTACTGTAGCTCGACGACAGAGGTTAGGATGGTCTTGGATCTGGCCGGGAGACAGCGAAGTCAATTGATACTTCAAGATACTGAAATAGCAAAATAATTCTAAATAATAAAATCAGAACAGTCCAAGTGGTTAATGTTATATATGTGGACTTGTAATTCCGCTGTATAGCCACCAGAGGGCTCATCCCCTGGAGTCCCAAGGGATTCCATAATCCCTTGGTAGCACAGGTATTTAAGGAGGCTTCACAGGTTGGAGAGGCACTCTGGATACCTACAATAAAAGACTCAGGTCACACTTTACTTTGAGCTCACAGTGTTCAGTCTGACTCTTTCTCCATACACAACAACTGACGATGAGATACAGATAGCGAACCCAAAGATGCAGAGAACAGTGGGCATCCTGGAGAAATTCTCGGAGGGAGATGATTGGGAAACATTTGTGGAGCGACTCGACCAATACTTCGTGGCCAACGAGCAAGATGGGGAAGAGAGCGCTGACAAACGAAGGGCGATCCTCCTCACCGTCTGTGGGGCACCAACGTATGGCCTCATGAACATAAGAACATAAGAACATAAGAATTAGGAACAGGAGTAGGCCATCTAGCCCCTCGAGCCTGCACCGCCACTCAACAAGATCATGGCAGATCTGGCCGTGGACTCAGCTCCACTTACCCGCCCGTTCCCAATAACCCTTAATTCCCTTATTGGTTAAAAATCTATCTATCTGTGATTTGAATACATTCAATGAGCTAGCCTCAACTGCTTCCCTGGGCAGAGAATTCCACAGATTCACAACCCCCTGGAAGAAGAAATTCCTTCTCAACTCAGTTTTAAATTGGCTCCCCCATATTTTGAGGCTGTGCCCCCTAGTTCTAGTCTCCCCTACCAGTGGAAACAACCTCTCTGCCTCTATCTTGTCTATCCCTTTCATTATTTTAAATGTTTCTATAAGATCACCCCTCATCCTTCTGAACTCCAACGAGTAAAGATCCAGTCTACTCAATCTATCATCATAAGGTAACCCGCTCATCTCCGGAATCAGCCTAGTGAATCGTCTCTGTACCCCCTCCAAAACTAATATATCCTTCCTTAAGTAAGGTGACCAAAACTGCACGCAGTACTCCAGGTGCGGCCTCACCAATACCCTGTACAGTTGCAGCAGGACCTCCCTGCTTTTGTACTCCATCCCTCTCGCAATGAAGGCCAACATTCCATTCACCTTCCTGATTACCTGCTGCACCTGCAAACTAACTTTTTGGGATTCATGCACAAGGACTCCCAGGTCCCTCTGCACCACAGCATGTTATAATTTCTCCCCATTCAAATAATATTCCCTTTTACTGTTTTTTTTCCAAGGTGGATGACCTCACATTTTCCGACATTGTATTCCATCTGCCAAACCTTAGCCCATTCGCTTAACCTATCTAAATCTCTTTGCAGCCTCTCTGTGTCCTCTTCACAACCCGCTTTCCCACTAATCTTTGTGTCATCTGCAAATTTTGTTACATTACATTCTGTCCCCTCTTCCAGGTCATCTATGTATATTATCATCTATGTCCCAGCACCGATCCCTGTGGCACACCACTAACCACCGATTTCCAACCCGAAAAGGACCCATTTATCCCGACTCTTTGCTTTCTGTTAGCCAGCCAATTCTCTATCCATGCTAATACATTTCCTCTGACTCTGCGTACCTTTATCTTCTGCAGTAACCTTTTGTGTGGCACCTTATCAAATGCCTTTTGGAAATCTAAATACACCACATCTATCGGTACACCTCTATCCACCATGCTCGTTATATCCTCAAAGAATTCCAGTACATTAGTTAAACATGATTTCCCCTTCATGAATCCATGTTGCGTCTGCTTGATTGCACTATTCCTATCTAGATGTCCCGCTATTTCTTCCTTAATGATAGCTTCAAGCATTTTCCCCACTACAGATGTTAAACTGACCGGCCTATAGTTACCTGCCTTTTGTCTGCCCCCTTTTTTAAACAGAGGTGTTACATTAGCTGCTTTCCAATCCGATGGTACCTCCCCAGAGTCCAGAGAATTTTGGTAGATTATAACGAATGCATCTGCTATAACTTCCGCCATCTCTTTTAATACCCTGGGATGCATTTCACCAGGACCAGGGGACTTGTCTACCTTGAGATCCATTAGCCTGTCCAGCAATACCCCCCTAGTGATAGTGATTGTCTCAAGGTCCTTCCTTCCCACATTCCTGTTACCAGCAATTTTTGGCATGGTTTTTGTGTCTTCCACTGTGAAGACCGAAGCAAAATAATTGTTTAAGGTCTCAGCCATTTCCACATTTCCCATTATTAAATCCCCCTTCTCATCTTCTAAGAATCTGCTCTCTCCAGCGAAACCCACGGAGAAATCGTACGACGATTTGTGCAAACTGATCCGAGAGCATTTGCACCCGAAGGAAAGCGTTCTGATGGCGAGGTACCGTATCTACACCTACAGAAGCTCTGAAGGCCAGGAAGTGGCGAGTTATGTCACCGAGCTAAGACACCTTGCAGGACATTGCGAATTTGAAGGACATTTGGAGCACATGCTCAGAGACTTTTTCGTACTTGGCACTGGCCACAAAACCAAACTTCGCAAACTTTCGACTGTAGAGACCCCAACCTTGAGTAAGGCCATAGCGATACCCAGGCGTTCATTGCCACCAGTGACAATACGAAGCAAATCTCTCAGCACACAAGTGCTGCCACAAGTACTGTGAACAAAGTTGTTTTTGAATCGTAATGTACAGGGCAGGTCACACATACCTGCAGCTACATGTCCACAGATGACTCAGAGTCCACCATCAAGGGTGATGAATGCAAGGCTATTAACACCTTGTTGGCACTGCGCGGTTGATCATCGTTTTCATTCATGCCGATTCAAAGGGTACGTTTGCAAGGGCTGTGGAACAATGGGACACCTCCAACGAGTGTGCAGGCAAGCTGCGAAGCCTGTTAAACCTGCAAACCACTATGTTGCAGAGGAGGACAGATCCATGGAGGATCACAACGAACCAGAGCCTCAGACCGAGGAGGCAGATGTATATGGGGTGCACACATTCACCACGAATTGTCCCCCGATAATGCTGAATGTTGAACTAAATGGACTCTCGGTATCAATGGAACTGAACACAGGCGCGAGCCAGTCCATCATGGGCAAAAAGACTTTCGAAAAGGTTGTGATGCAACAAGGCCTCAAGGCCAGTCTTAACTCCAGTTCGCACAAAACTAAGAACTCACACGAAAGAACTGATTCTTGTAATCGGCAGTGCTACCGTAAAGGTCTCCTATGATGGAGCGGTGCACAAGCTACCAAGCTGGGTGGTACCGGGCGATGGTCCCACGCTGCTCGGCAGGAGCTGGCTGGGAAAGATATGCTGGAACTGGGGCGGCGTCCGAGCGCTATCGCCCGCTGACAACACTTCGTGTGCCCAGGTCTTAAACAAATTTCCTTCGCTGTTCGAACCAGGCATCAGGAAATTCCAAGGAGCAAAAGTGCAGATCCACCTAATTCCGGGGGCGAGACCCATCCATCACAGGGCAAGAGCAGTACCGTACATGATGAGAGAAAGGGTAGAGATCAAGCTAGACCGGCTGCAACGAGAGGCATCATTTCACCATTGAGTTCAGCGAGTGAGCCAGTCCTATTTTCCCAGTCCTCAAGGGAGACGGCACCATCAGAATCTGTGGCGATTACAAAGTAACTATCAATCGTTTCTCCCTGCAGGACGAATACCCCACTATCAAAGGCCGATGACCTCTTTGCAACGCTGGCGGGAGGAAAGACCTTCACGAAGCTGGATCTCACTTCAGCCTACATGACGCAAGAACTGGAGGAATCATCTAAGGCCCTCACCTGCATCAGGAGGGCAAGAAAAAGAGTGGGAGAGCGATAGTGATAGGGGATTCAATTGTGAGGGGAATAGATAGGCGTTTCTGCGGCCGCAACCGAGACTCCAGGATGGTATGTTGCCTCCCTGGTGCAAGGGTCAAGGATGTCTCGGAGCGGGTGCAGGACATTCTGAAATGGGAGGGAGAACAGCCAGTTGTCGTGGTGCACATTGGTACCAACGACATAGGCAAAAAAAGGGATGAGGTCCTACGAAACGAATTTAAGGAGCTAGGAGCTAAATTAAAAAGTAGGACCTCAAAAGTAGTAATCTCGGGATTGCTACCAGTGCCACGTGCTAGTCAGAGTAGGAATCGCAGGATAGCGCAGATGAATACGTGGCTTGAGCAGTGGTGCAGCAGGGAGGGATTCAAATTCCTGGGGCATTGGGACCGGTTCTGGGGGAGGTGGGACCAGTACAAACCGGACGGTCTGCACCTGGGCAGGACTGGAACCAATGTCCTAGGGGGAGTGTTTGCTAGTGCTGTTGGGGAGGATTTAAACTAATATGGCAGGGGGATGGGAACCAATGCAGGGAGACAGAGGGAAACAAAAAGGAGCCAAAAGCAAAAGACAGAAAGGAGATGAGGAAAAGTGTAGGGCAGAGAAACCCAAGGCAAAGAACAAAAAGGGCCACTGTACAGCAAAATTCTAAAAGGACAAAGGGTGTTAATAAAACAAGCCTGAAGGCTTTGTGTCTTAATGCAAGGAGTATCCGCAATAAGGTGGATGAATTAATTGTGCAAATAGATGTTAACAAATATGATGTGATTGGGATTACGGAGACGTGGCTCCAGGATGATCAGGGCTGGGAACTCAACATTCAGGGGTATTCAACATTCAGGAAGGATAGAATAAAAGGAAAAGGAGGTGGGGTAGCATTGCTGGTTAAAGAGGAGATTAATGCAATAGTTAGGAAAGACATTAGCTTGGATGATGTGGAATCTATATGGGTAGAGCTGCAGAACACCAAAGGGCAAAAAACGTTAGTAGGAGTTGTGTACAGACCTCCAAACAGTAATAGGGATGTTGGGGAGGGCATCAAACAGGAAATTAGTGGTGCATGCAATAAAGGTGTAGCAGTTATAATGGGTGACTTTAATATGCACATAGATTGGGCTAGCCAAACTGGAAGCAATACGGTGGAGGAGGATTTCCTGGAGTGCATAAGGGATGGTTTTCTAGACCAATATGTTGAGGAACCAACTAGGGGGGAGGCCATCTTAGACTGGGTGTTGTGTAATGAGAGAGGATTAATTAGCAATCTCATTGTGCGAGGCCCCTTGGGGAAGAGTGACCATAATATGGTGGAATTCTGCATTAGGATGGAGAATGAAACAGTAATTTCAGAGACCATGGTCCAGAACTTAAAGAAGGGTAACTTTGAAGGTATGAGGCGTGAATTGGCTAGGATAGATTGGCGAATGATACTTAGGGGGTTGACTGTGGATGGGCAATGGCAGACATTTAGAGACCGCATGGATGAAGTACAACAATTGTACATTCCTGTCTGGCGTAAAAATAAAAAGGGGAAGGTGGCTCAACCGTGGCTATCTAGGGAAATCAGGGATAGTATTAAAGCCAAGGAAGTGGCATACAAATTGGCCAGAAATAGCAGCGAACCTGGGGACTGGGAGAAATTTAGAACTCAGCAGAGGAGGACAAAGGGTTTGATTAGGACAGGGAAAATGGAGTACGAGAAGAAGCTTGCAGGGAACATTAAGGCGGATTGCAAAAGTTTCTATAGGTATGTAAAGAGAAAAAGGTTGGTGAAGACAAACGTAGGTCCCCTGCAGTCAGAATCAGGGGAAGTCATAACGGGGAACAAAGAAATGGCGGATCAATTGAACAAGTACTTTGGTTCGGTATTCACTAAGGAGGATACAAACAACCTTCCGGATATAAAAGGGGTCAGAGGGTCTAGTAAGGAAGAGGAACTGAGGGAAATCTTTATTCGTCGGGAAATTGTGTTGGGGAAATTGATGGGATTGAAGGCAGATAAATCCCCAGGGCCTGATGGCCTGCATCCTAGAGTACTTAAGGAGGTGGCCTTGGAAATAGCGGATGCATTGACAGTCATTTTCCAACATTCCATTGACTCTGGATCAGTTCCTATCAAGTGGAGGGTAGCCAATGTAACCCCACTTTTTAAAAAAGGAGGGAGAGAGAAAACAGGGAATTATAGACCGGTCAGCCTGACCTCAGTAGTGGGTAAAATGATGGAATCAATTATTAAGGATGTCATAGCAGTGCATCTGGAAAATGGTGACATGATAGGTCCAAGTCAGCATGGATTTGTGAAAGGGAAATCATGCTTGACAAATCTTCTGGAATTTTTTGAGGATGTTTCCAGTAAAGTGGACAAAGGAGAACCAGTTGATGTGGTATATTTGGACTTTCAGAAGGCTTTCGACAAGGTCCCACACAAGAGATTAATGTGCAAAGTTAAAGCACATGGGATTGGGGGTAGTGTGCTGACGTGGATTGAGAACTGGTTGTCAGACAGGAAGCAAAGAGTAGGAGTAAACGGGTACTTTTCAGAATGGCAGGCAGTGACTAGTGGAGTGCCGCAAGGTTCTGTGCTGGGGCCCCAGCTGTTTACATTGTACATTAATGATTTAGACGAGGGGATTAAATGCAGTATCTCCAAATTTGCGGATGATACTAAGTTGGGTGGCAGTGTGAGCTGCGAGGAGGATGCTATTAGGCTGCAGAGTGACTTGGATAGGTTAGGTGAGTGGGCAAATGCATGGCAGATGAAGTATAATGTGGATAAATGTGAGGTTATCCACTTTGGTGGTAAAAACAGAGAGACAGACTATTATCTGAATGGTGACAGATTAGGAAAAGGGAAGGTGCAACGAGACCTGGGTGTCATGGTACATCAGTCATTGAAGGTTGGCATGCAGGTACAGCAGGCGGTTAAGAAAGCAAATGGCATGTTGGCCTTCATAGCGAGGGGATTTGAATACAGGGGCAGGGAGGTGTTGCTACAGTTGTACAGGGCCTTGGTGAGGCCACACCTGGAGTATTGTGTACAGTTTTGGTCTCCTAACTTGAGGAAGGACATTCTTGCTATTGAGGGAGTGCAGCGAAGGTTCACCAGACTGATTCCCGGGATGGCGGGACTGACCTATCAAGAAAGATTGGATCAATTGGGCTTGTATTCACTGGAGTTCAGAAGAATGAGAGGGGACCTCATAGAAACGTTTAAAATTCTGACGGGTTTAGACAGGTTAGATGCAGAAAGAATGTTCCCAATGTTGGGGAAGTCCAGAACCAGGGGTCACAGTCTGAGGATAAGGGGTAAGCCATTTAGGACCGAGATGAGGAGAAACTTCTTCACCCAGAGAGTGGTGAACCTGTGGAATTCTCTACCACAGAAAGTAGTTGAGGCCAATTCACTAAATATATTCAAAAGGGAGTTAGATGAAGTCCTTACTACTCGGGGGATCAAGGGTTATGGCGAGAAAGCAGGAAGGGGGTACTGAAGTTTCATGTTCAGCCATGAACTCATTGAATGGCGGTGCAGGCTAGAAGGGCTGAATGGCCTGCTCCTGCACCTATTTTCTATGTTTCTATGTTTCTAACACGCACAAAGGTCTTTTTGTTTATAACAGATGCCCATTTGGAATCCGATCAGCGGCAGCGATATTCCAGAGAAACAGGGAAAGCTTACTGAAGTCGGTCCCGCACACCGTGGCCTTCCAGGATGACATCTTGGTCACAGGTCGGAACAGTCAAACACCTGCAGAAGCTGGAGGAAATTCTTAGTCGACTCAACCGCGTGGGGCTCAGGTTAAAATGCTCGAAGTGCGTTTGCCTGGTGCCTGAAGTGGGGTTCCTGGGAAGGAGGATTGGGGTAGATGGCCTCAGGCCCACCAATGCGAAGACGGAGGCAATTGAGAATGCACCAAGGCCACAGACGGAGCTGCGGTCATTTCTGGGACTCTTGAATTACTTTGGTAACTTCTTACTGGGTCTCAGCACACTGCTAGAACCACTACATGTCTTACTACGAAAACGGGGCGAACGGGTTTAGGGCAAAAGCCAAGAAACTGCCTTTGTAAAAGCGAAAAAATTGTTATGCTCAAACAAATTGCTTGTGTTGTATGATCCATGTAAGCGTTTGGTACTAGCATGTGATGTGTCGTCATATGGTGTCGGGTGTGTATTGCAACAAGTTAATGATTTTGGGAAACTGCAACCAGTTGCTTATGCATCCAGGAGTCTGTCTAAGGCTGAGAGAGCCTACAGCATGATTGAAAAAGAAGCGTTAGCATGTGTCTATGGGGTAAAGAGAATGCATCAATACCTGTTCGGGCTAAAATTCGAATTGGAAACTGACCATAAGCCACCAATATCCCTGTTCTCCGAGAGTAAAGGGATAAATACCAACGCATCGGCCCGCAAGCAGAGATGGGCATTCATGTTGTCCACATACAACTACGCTATCCGCCACAGGCCAGGCAAAGAAAACTGCACCAATGCTCTCAGTAGACTGCCATTGCCCACAACGGGGGTGGAAATGGCACAGCCCACAGATCTAGCCATGGTTATGGAAACATTTGAAAGTGAGCAATCACCCATCACTGCCCGGCAGATCAAACCTGGACAAGCCAGGACCCCTTATTATCCCTAGTCAAAAGTTGTGTGCTTCACGGGAGCTGGTCCAGTGTCCCAGTGGAAATGCAGGAAGAAATAAAGCTGTTCCAGCGGCGCAAAGATGAAATGTCCATACAGGCAGATTGCTTTTTGTGGGGCAATCGAGTAGTGGTCCCCAAGAAGGGCAGAGACACTTTCATCAATGACCTCCACAGTACCCACCCAGGCATCGTAATGATGAAAGCGATAGCCAGATCCCACGTGTGGTGGCCCGGAATCAATGCGGACTTCGAGTCCTGTGTTCACAAATGTAATATATGCTCGCAGTTAAGCAATGTAACCAGGGAGGCGCCGCTAAGTTTATGGTCTTGGCCCTCCAAACCGTGGTCTAGGGTACACGTCGACTATGCAGGCCCGTTCTTGGGTAAAATGTTCCTTGTGGTTGTAGACGTGTAGTCCAAGTGGATTGAATGTGAGATAATGTTGGCTAGCACGTCCGCTGTCACTACTGAAAGCCTGCGGGCCATGTTTGCCACACACCACTTACCCAATGTCCTGGTGAGCGACAACGGGCCATGTTTTACCAGTGCTGAGTTCAAAGAATTCACGACCCGTAACGCGATCAAACATGTCACATCTGCCCCGTTTAAACCAGCGTCCAATGGTCAGGCAGAGAGAGCAGTGCAAACCATCAAGCAAAGCTTGAAGAGGCTAATTGAAGGCTCACTGCAGACTCGCCTATCCAGAGTCCTGCTTAGCTACCGCACGAGACCCCACTCACTCATTGGGATCCCACCTGCTCAACTGCTCATGAAAAGAACACTTAAGACAAGGCTCTCGTTAGTTCACCTTGATCTACATGAACAGGTAGAGAGCAAGCGGCTTCAACAAAGTGCATACCATGATAGCACAAATGTGTCACGCGAGATTGAAATCAATGATCCTGTATTTGCATTAAATTATGGACAAGGTCCCAAGTGGCTTCCCGGCACTGTCGTGGTCAAAGAGGGGAGCAGGGTGTTTCGGGTCAAACTTTCAAATAGACTCATTCACCGGAAACACTTGGACCAAATCAAACTCAGATTCACGGACTATCCTGAGCAACCCACCTTGGACCCTACCATTTTTGATCCCCCAACATACATACCAGTGGCAACCGGCACTACAGTTGACCACGAAGCAGAACCCATCATCCACAGCAGCCCAGCAGGGCCCAACACACCAGGCAGCCCAGCCAGGCCAGCTGTACAGCAGCCCAGCGAGGGCCCAACAAATGATTCAACAACACCAGCTTTCACACCGAGACGATCAAACAGGGCAAGAAGGGCCCCAGATCGACTCACATTGTAAATAGTTGCACTATTGACTTTGGGGTGGAGTGTTGTTATATATGTGGACTTGTATTTACTCTCTACAGCCACCAGAGGGCTCATCCCCTGGAGTCCCAAGGGATCCCATAATCCCTTGGGAGCACAGGTATTTAAGGAAGCTTCACAGTTGGAGAGGCACTCTGGAGACCTGCAATAAAAGACTACGGTCACACTTTACTTTGAGCTCACAGTGTTCAGTCTGACTCTTTCTCCATACACAACAGTTAATATACCCTTTCTTATTTCATTTTGTGTTAGTTGTTGTTGAATCAGTCATGCATCCTTCCTTATCCTTCAAAGAACTATCTGACATTTGATTGCTTCAAGATGAAAGCATAATATTTACTGCCCAGGAATCATGCATGGTATGCATTATTTTCTAGTGGGTTAACATATTATTTAAGCGTTGATGGAATAATAGCTCTTTTTAGTTAGGTGCACTTTTGGATTATTGGTAGGCACACTAAAGACTATATGCACACAGAAAATTCCTTGTACCTATCTACATAATAAAACTATAACTGCCTCTACTGCTCATTGCTCTCAATTGTAAGAAGGTGGGGGCAGGATGAAACAGAGTTTCAGTTAGCTTCTTAATGTAGCAGTTAACAGCATAGCAGTGACTCCTGCATTGTCATCTGTAGATGATCCGTGGGACCACCTGGTTTTTTAGGCGTCACTTGGGGCAGACGTTTAATGCGACGTCAGCACCTAATTTTGCAACTGGGCCACTAGGGGAACATTGCATGACAATTGACGTCATGATCTGATTGAAACTACAGGGTAGGGTGGTAAGTTTTTGTGCCGTTGCAAACCCTGAGCCAAATTTGCCGGCCGGGCGGTAAAAGCTGGCCGTCCGGCGTTATGCCTTTAGACACCCTTCTGGGGCGCTAACAGAGGTGCAAACGAGCTGAAAATCCTGCCCCTGAGGTACATCACTAAAAATATGTATTAAAATTAATACACAAAGAAAAACATCCACGCCCCCTAAATAAGGACACAGGAAAGGGTCATGAAATTATTTTGGCTGTTTTAAAAAGAAAATGTGAAGAACTTCAATTGAAAAAAGCACATAACTTGCAGTACTACCCTAATAAAGCCCTAATGACATTTGTAGGTCACAATCCCTGCCCCCTTTGCCACCACCTCTCCCCCTAACACCCTCCGTCCCACACCACCTCCCCCCACCCCCATGTCCCCCCACCCTCACCTCCCCCCACCCCCACCCCCCCAACTCCCCCCCTCCTCTCCCCACCCCACCTCCCCCCCACCTCACCTCCATGTCCCCCCACCCTCACCCCACCTCTCCCCACCCCACCCCACCTCACCCCACCCCCACCTCCCCCACCCCACCTCCCCCCACACCACCTCACCCCACCCCCACCTCCCTCACCCCACCTCCCACCCACCTCTCCCCACCCCACCCCACCTCACCCCACCCCCACCTCCCCCACCTCCCCCCACACCACCTCCCCCCACCCCCACCCCACCTCCCCCCACACCACCTCCCCCCACCCCCACCCCACCTCCTCACCCCACCTCCCCCCACCTCTCCCCACCCCACCCCACCTCCCCCCACACCACCTCCCCACCCCACCTCCCCCCACCCCCACCCCACCTCCCCCCACACCACCTCCCCCCACCCCCATGTCCCCCCACCCTCCCCCCCACCTCTCCCCACCCCACCTCCCCACCCCATCCCACCTCACCCCACCCCCACCTCCCCCCACACCACCTCCCCCCACCCCCACTCCACCTCCCCCCACCCCCACCCCACCTCCCCCCACCCTCACCTCCCCCCACCCCCCCCAACTCCCCCCCTCCTCTCCCCACCCCACCTCCCCCCACCCCACCTTCCCCACCCCACCTTCCCCACCCAACCCCCACCTCCCCCCACCCCCATATCCCCCACCCCACCCCCCCACCCCAACTCCAGTTCACTTGACTGGAGTATGCCAACTTTCATTGCACCCGAAGGTGGAATACGTCCTGCTGTGAGATGCTCCACCTAGCAATCCTGCCAAGAACTGAAAAAGCATGGTGTGCACATTCGTGTCTCTTAATTCTAAGACTTAAACTCAGGACCATCTGGTTGTAAAGCCAGTACTGTTACTATTGGGATACCATAAAGAGAGATCAAGAATCATATAAACTATAGATCATATTTCCTGTTTCCACATTCTTGTCCTAGTTTCATGTAAGAACTAAGACCATAGGTCAATGGAATTGAAGAGATCTGGTTTGTAGTAGGCACTTGGTTTGTGTCATAACAGCACCCATTAAATGTCAAACATTTTTTCTAAATTAGTGCACCTCAGCTAGTGACAGATAACTTAAGTTCAATATGCACAAACCGAAACCTTTTCATATCCAACCCAGATAAGAAATAGTCTGTCTTTTAACCCCTTGAATATCAGCATTGATTTAATCCTTTCACACCCATTTTGCAACATTTCTCTTTTTTATTTTACTTCCCTATAACACAGCTGCCTCTTTTCAGTTCTTAGTTTTCCGTTAAATTTTACTTTAGTTTGTTACTATCCTTTTTATTTATTACTGTAAGTCTGCTTAATGCCAAAGTCCATATCATAAATTTGTCTGTCAAAATGCATATATAAGTGAAATAGCTGCAGGGTTGAGCTCCCAAATTCCATTTAAATCTAATATAACCTGTTTGGATTGGTTCAGACATCAGATGAAAATGCTGTTCTTTTGTTTTAAGAAAATAAATGTCAGTTGCACTCTTAAAAACCCGAAGGTGGATTAACAGACCCGCAAATGAATCCGATTTGAGATTTTGAATTTCAAAATCATCTGACTTTGCTCATCCCTAGAGGGCTCCACTAGACTTGTGCAACACCAGGTTGGTAAAATATATACCAGTCAATCACTGGATCATATGCAGTTCAGGTCTTGCTAATTCAGTACTTGGATCATGGGAACTGAGCATTATTAGCTTTAAAGCAGCTGGTTTTATTTTCCCAAGATTTGCCTTCACTTTTTATAATGGTTTCTACCTTTAGAATTTTATTGGCAATATAATTATCAATAGCAATCATCAAAATAGGCTGAATTGACTTTAGTGGTTCCAATCTATTAAAGTCAAAAATGCATGAGATTCATATGGATCAGTTTGTCCACATCATTGTTCATTTTGCATACCCAAAATTATTTTAATGTATTGCCTCTGAAAAGATCATAAAAAGCTGAGACAGGTAGTTCTTTTCGGTAACAGAAAATGTTTTCCGCAGTAAGCTATTGTCAATTGCATTGTGCAACTGACAATGACTACTTGAGGGAAACAATTTTCATCATCAAAATTAACCTCCAAATAATGTTTTGTTGGCCCCTTAGTTAAAGCTTTGAACACTTTGATCCCTAGCATATAAATTCCAAAAAGCATATTTGGAAGTTATTCAGTTACTGATTAAACAAGGTTAGATGGAGTTGAACTGACCTGTCCACTTTGAAGGATGTGTAAGCAGCTCTCTGGTCTGTATAATCTTCTTAGCTTTGCAAAGCACCAACCTAAATGTCACTCCATTGAGAGGAGAGAAGTAGAATTTATGAAGATCATTAAACACCTCCACATGTTGTGATGTGCATAGCTAGCAGAAAGGCAAGCATTTACCGTGAATCTTCAATAGGAACAAGAGGTCTTCACCAACTTGACATGTCCACTGTTAGCTTATCTGTATCTCACTTTTGGAATAAAAGGTTTTCTGAACTACTTTCCCTTTCAAATTTGTTTTTTTTGGGGGGGGAAAATGTAATCAAATCAAATTTCTAAACTTAAATGGGTAAACATAAATCATCAATTGGAGCTAAAAATCAAAATGAAAAAGTAGCAGTCCCAGCTATGGGTCCAAATCCCAGCTAGTGGTCATTTACCCTTATTTATTTACTCAGGTTCCATCATTTTTAGATCACAATCTACCCTTTCCTTATCCTATCTTTCACACTTTATGCCAGTCAATCTACAAACTAACACCATAGCTAGCAAAACCAGTTAAGCGACCGCAGAATGCTTTACCATTCCATCAGCTGAAGGATCGATCTTAAGCCTGAAAAAATGCTTACCATAGAACTAGCGAGGAAAGGGTCAAAAAATGAAATGTAAAGAACTGTTTAAGGATCATATTGTTTTAATTTCACGCTCAATCCAGATGTGAACTAGTCTGTCATTAATCCCGCCCCCCCGGCCCACCAGCACCCCCCCCCCCACCCCAACCCCACTTCAACAGCTTCAGGGAGGTACCAAGTGGGTTGCAGTTGACCATGGAATCATATTCTAGCGACTTGAGGTGTCTGCTATACATGGTCCATGTCCCTGAGCCATACAGGATGTCGGGTATTACTACAGCCCTGTAGACCATGAGCTTGGTGGCAGTTTTGAGGGTCTGGTCTTTAAACACTCTTTTCCTCAGGCGGCCGAAGGCTGCACTGGCGCACTGGAGGCGGTGTTGAATCTCGTCGTCAATGCCTGCTCTTGTTGATAGGAGGCTCCCGAGGTATTGGGAAATGGTTCACGATGTCCAGGGCCATGCCGTGGATCCACGGCTGGGGAGCAGTGCTGTGTGGCGAGGACAGGCTGGAGAGATACCATCAACGATGTCTCCGCAAGATCCTACGAATCCCCTGGGAGGACAGACACACCAACATCAGCGTCCTCATCCAGGCCAACATCCCCAGCATCGAAGCACTGTCCACACTTGATCAGCTCCGTTGGGCAGGCCACATTGTTCGCATGCCTGACACAAGACTCCCAAAGCAAGCGCTCTACTTGGATCTCCTTCACGGAAAACGAACCAAAGGTGAGCAGAGGAAACATTACAAGGACACCCTCAAAGCCTCCCTGATAAAGTGCAACATCCCCACTGACACCTGGGAGTCCCTGGCCAGAGACCGCCTTAAGTGGAAGAAGTGCATCCGGGAGGGCGTTGAGCACCTCGAGTCTCATCGCCGAGTGCATGCAGAAAACAAGCACAGGCAGCGGAAAGAGTGTGCGGCAAACCAGTCCCACCCGTCCCTTCCCTCAACGACTATCTGCCCCATCTGTGACAGAGTTTGTGGTTCTTGTATTGGACTGTTCAGCCACCTAGGAACTCGTGTTAAGAGTGGAGCAAGTCTTCCTCGATGCCGAGGGACTGCCTATGATGATGATGATGATGATGATGATGATGATGATGATATTCTAGCATGAGTCACCACTATCAGAAGAGAAGGAAAAAAGGAACAAGGAACAACTTGGATTGGATAGGATAGGAAGAGTTGATGTGGTAAATCAGACTGGTGTGAGCATAGTTTTTATCTCCTGTTTCACCTTCCTGTTTGAAATTACAAGTGATTGTTGTTTTTATCTGCTAGAGTACACTAGTGACTGCACAGAACAACTTTTGACATATATAAATAAAACTATAGAATATAAACTATAGGGAGGCAAGAGAAGATGTTTTTTAAGTGCATTGTATAGAGAGGAACCTTTTTTTTTTACTGAACCTATCAATATAAAATATTCTACGGATGTGCACAGAGACTTCCATTAACTACTTATTTTTAGCCTGGCTAAATGGCTGTAGAATTGCCATTATATTCAATAGCAGTCCTAGAATTCCAGTACTTGAAGTTGTAAAGTTATCTAATAATTGAATTCCTATCATGCACATGATTTCATAATAATCAAGACTTTTTCTCTCCTTCTCTCCACCTCCAGCCCCGCCACCCCCGAAAGTGCTGACACTGCACTGGGCTACATTCCTTTGGGTACTGGCCACCTCCCGTAACTTGGCAAGTAATCAAGACTGAAACTGACTTTTCTCGTCTCTAGCCCAGAGGCACTAGGGCCAGTTGTAGTCCCTATATCACCATCCTGACTGAGATCAGCCGACACAGCACAGACCAGGAATCAGACCTAGGATTTTTTTGATTTATACGGCTCAATTCTACATCAGAAATTGCATTTACCAGTTGAGCCCCAAGTGAACGAAATTATAGACAAAACGTTAATAAGATGTAATAGCAGGATCTTCATCTATTTGTGTTAGGAATATCCTACTATTGAGGTCTTATGAAGTGATGTTTATTGCAAAATCATAGCAGGTTCATTTTGTTCCAGTGACATCTTTAGGATTTTTAATGACATAGTTATTCCAGGAACCAGAACTGGGATATACAGATGTATTTAGTCCTGTCTATCTTTTACTTACAAGTAAGGAAATAGACAGTCCTCTGGTTTTAAGGATTAATCTATACTTTTTACCTCATGCAGGGCTGGGGTTTTGCTGAGATGGTGGCAGGTAGCTTGTTGCAGGATGGAGTCGAGTAAACTCATGTCAAAGGCAGAGTCTTGATTAAGGAGATCTTCGAAGTGCTCCTTTCAGCGGGCCCTGACTGCCTCAGTGTCCTTGATGAGTGTCTCCTGTTCTTGGCCAGCAGTGGAGTGGGGCCTTAGGTGCTTGGGCTGTAGATGGACTTGACTGCGGTGAAGAAACCTCGCACGTCATGGCTGTCGGCCAGTTGCTGAATCTCCTGTGTTTTCTTCTTGTACAATCTATTCTTTAGGTCGTGGGTTTTTGTTGGATCTCGGCCTTCAGCCATTTGTAAAGCTGCTTTGTTGTTGCTTTAAGTTCAGAAATGCCCTGCGCTTGCGGTTTATTAGCTCCTGTATCTCCTGGTCATTCTCATCAAACTAGTCTTGGTGTTTCCTGGTTGAGTAATCGAGCGTTTCTTCGAAGGCACTGGCTATGGTGGCCTGGAGGCCATACCAAGGGCTGTGGGCACTCTGCGTCTCGGGGTCATTGAGGGTCGCCAGGTTGGCAGTGAGGCGTTGGTTGTATAGGGCTCTTTTACCTATATCTTAAATCTTCACCGAGGTGTGCAAAAGCATGGGCCTTACATTAAACATCTGTAAGACAAAGGTCCTCCATCAACCTGACCCCACCACACAGCACTGCCCTCCAATCATCAAAATTCACGGCACGGCCTTGGACAACGTGGACCACTTTCCATATCTCGGGAGCCTACTATCAGCAAGGGCAGACGTCGACGACGAGGTCCAACACCGCCTCCAGTGCGCCAGCGCAGCCTTTGGTCGCCTGAGGAAGAGAGTGTTCGAGGATCAGGCCCTCAAATCTAGCAACAAGCTTATGGTCTACAGGGCTGTAGTGATAACCGCCCTCCTGTATGGATCAGAGACATGGACCATATTCAGCAGGCACCTCAAATCGATGGAGAAATAGCACTAACAATGTCTTCATAAGATCCTGCAAATCACCGGGGAGGGTAAATGCATCAACGTCAGTGTTCTTGAACAGGCCAACATCCCCAGCATCGAAGCACCCATTGAGCGGGCCACGTTGCCCGCATGCCCAACACAAGACTCCCAAAGCAAGCACTGTACTCGGAACTCCTACATTATTTTTTCTTTTCTTTCATTCTTGTCAGATCAACTCCAGCGCCAAAGATCACTTTGCGCTAGTACATTTGATCTTAGCCAAAAGGCTGAGAGGGGAAGCTGCACCGTTCCTGGAAACACTGCAATACCAGGTCGGTGCGTGGAGTGGACGGAGCAAGCCCCTGTTCCATCTCACTCGGAACTCCTACATGGCAAGCGAGTCCCAGGTGGGCAGAGGAAACGTTTCAAGGACACCCTCAAAGTCTCCTTGATAAAGTGTAACATCCCCACCGACACCTGGGAATCCCTGGCCAAAGACTAAGTGGAGGAAGAGCATCCGGGAGGGCACTGAGCACCTCGAATCTCATCGCCGAGAGCATGCAGAAAACAAACGCAGGCAGTGGAAGGAGCATGCAGCAAACACGACTCCCCACCCACCCTTTCCTTCAATGACTGTCTGTCCCACCTGTGACAGAGACTGTAATTCCTGTATTGGACTGTACAGTCACCTGAGAACTCACTTTTAGCAAGTCTTCCTCGATTTCGAGGGACTGCCTATGATGATGATGCTACTTTTTAATGAAATGCTGATTAATAGTAACCCAATAGTATTAATATGCATATGTTTGGGTAAATTCACAAAATCATAAGAAATGTTTTGTTTTACACGTGAAAATTAAAGTTGTTAGAAGAGAGTATTCCATATAAGTCATTACATGTTTTCAATGCTTGAACCCATTTGGATAAAAATCTGAATTGTCTTAAAATATGTGCATAGCAGTGTGTAAAAACAATAGTTATACAACTCAAGGCACCTTTGCATTCTTATTGTGCTGGGTCACTATGCTTGCTACCTGTGGGAGACAGCTATTTTCATGATTAGCTCATCACATCATCATGTGGTGCCAATACCAGTGAACCTCTCCCCATTCCTGTCCTCAAATGCCTTGGTGATTACAAACTCTAATGCATAATTCAACAGCAGTTCAAATGGTCATCACCATAATAACAAGGCAAGCAGGATAGCAGAAAATCACATCACAAAGGGCAAAAGCTTTTGGACCATTAATTAGACGACAACACTTCAGAACAAAACTAGCAGCAAATACTTGGGTAAATTTTGAATGACATTAGCTGAAAAAGTTTTGAATGCAGTGTGTACAAGTACATTGAATAAGTAATGTGAGCAGCTGAATGCGGGAAGGTCAATGAAGCAGCTTAAGTATAGTGACATTTGTGACATTATAATGCATTGATAGGCTCAGTGTTTCTGTTGGAAGAAATCCAGACATTTCACCATTGATGATTTCAAAATAAAAGGGAAACTCTGATATCTTGTCTAAGGGAAAACGATTTGCCTCCAACAACTGACAGTGACAAAATCAAACATGTGTTTTTTATAAAAATGGCTTACTTGGCATATATAATTTGTTTAACTAATTTTTATCCTTCTTATCTCAATCTGAGCATAAATACTTACCTGCAAATATCTTCCTTCAATGGGAAGAGTGGACTAGATATGTTGGAATTCATCTGACCTGAAAACCCATAATCAAAAGGCAGGGACTATCATTTTACACTGAGAAATAAAATACTCTAAAACTATTAGGATGTTTTTTTTTTCAGTGCAATTCACCCGAAATCAACCAAACCAGTGCAAAAGATCAAGGAATTTCAAGCGCACATTGCGTCCAGCGTAAAGCAAGTTTCCACAATCTTTTGCACTAGTTTAAAAAACATCGTGTTAGAACCAGCCCCGCCCACAAAACTGGCCACACCCCCAGATTGAATTAATCACCATTACGAGTTTCCACTTATTGCATCACTTTGTGGGCTTTCGAAGAGGTTCTTAAAATTAAGCATTTTTTGAGGCGCAAGGACACCAATAGGCACATTTTAAAACTTTTCAAATATATTGTTTGGTGCAAGGACACTAATAGGACTGAAAACTGACTATTGTACATCAATGTAACTAGTAAATGGTTCTGTAGTTTTTTTTAAAGTGTCATTTTCAGTTATTTAAAATTGGGTTACTCATTTCCAGCTATACTAATAAAACTGCACCAGGTTACCACTCTTAAACATATCAAGGAATATTTTTTAATAACAACTTGTATTTTTATACCACCTTTAATGGAGTAAAATGTCCCAAGGCGCTTCACTAGGAGTGATAGAAGACAACAAAATTGACAACAATTTTTAAGGCAAATTAAGTTGTAAAACGCTGCCCGATTGCGTTGGTTCAAGGAAAATTTTACGTTTGGTAATATGCAAATGAGTTTGAGTGGAAACTCCTAATTCTTATGTTCTTATGTTCTTATGTTCTTAAACCAAGCACAATTTTCTCCCGGATTGCTGATTGTGCCTAAAGCAGAAAGTCTTGGCCTTCAACATTTGTTTTTTGCTCATTTTCACAACAAAAGGAATAATACCGAGTTGCTAAGGGCAGCACGGGCCAGCCCACACTGCGATATGTGTGTGCACTAGGTCCGTGCAGCAGAGCAGGTCTCCAGTCGTCCTGGTTAATCCTTGCCACTGGATAAAAGCCTAGCTCTGTCAAGCCCGTGTGATGACTGATGTGCAATGGCCACCACACGTTAAAAAAAATCCACCCGCCGGCATTTTCCACCCCTTCAATTGGAGTTCAAGACTGGAATATCGGTCCTTCATTCAAAACATCTGTGAACTCATCCCTTTTGGTGTGGAAGCAAGCCATCCTCGTTCGAGGGACTGCCTATGATGATGATGATGTTCATTTAGTAGAAAATTAATAACACTGTATGCATAACAATGGGTTTGATCTTGTGGATATTAGAGTGACACAACTCAATTTTACAGTGTAGCTTTCGTAGTTTTTAATTATTTAGCAGTTAGTAATCTAAAACAAGACAGGGTTATTTTGATTTTTATTAATACTACTTGCATTATGTAACAACTTTGGCGGTAAAACTTTATAAGATATTTTACACTCTTTTTGAAGCACATTGGCCATTGTGAGTAACATTATATTATACGTGATTGTTTGGTTAACACAGTGCAATACACAATCATTCAGTTGCATTATAGTAATGTACATGGTCACTTGGTTATATTTTTTGGTAATATTTATTGTTTGAACAGTTGTGCTTAGCACAGCTTTAAAATTGAGGTAACTTATCTTTTATAAATGTCCTGCAGTGTACGCTGGTATGTGCCTTATATTGTGGTTTCGTCCTTACATTGCGTGAGCTTGGTGTGTTTTCCCTTATAGTCACATATGATTATTTTAATTCCCTAGTTGGAGAGTTAGTCTGATTATGGCCTTTGGGATCTGTCTGTTTCTCTTCAGCTTGCTCCCTTTCCCCTGAGTAGCAGACAGTTAGTGTGGTTTGTTGTTTATCTCCTAGCAGTCATCCCCTGTCTCTTTGCATAATGTAGGAAGAAAAATATATTGACAGAAATGCATTAGGTCAAGGTATACAGAGTACACAATTGAATCTTTTTTAGAAAACTTCTACAGGAGCTACACCTACATGGTGCAAGAGGGCGGGTTCTAGGATGCCAGTGTAATGGAATGCATCATTCTTTATGCAACAATTGAATGGGTGCAAGGCTCCAGTGAGAGTTTTGGTCCACAAGCAATGCGTATCAAGTGATACAATCAGAGCTTTATCATAGAATGGTACAGCAAAGAAACAGACCACTTTGCCCATCGTCTGTGCCATTTATTTTTTCCATGTGACTGATCTAGTCTAATCCTACAGGCTTTTGACAAGGTCCCACACAAGAGATTGGTGTGCAAAATTAAAGCACATGGTATTGGGGGTAATGTACTGACGTGGATAGAGAACTGGTTGGCAGATAGGAAGCAGAGAGTCGGGATAAACGGGTCCTTTTCAGAATGGGAGGCAATGACTAGAGGGGTGCCGCAGGGCTCAGTGCTGGAACCCCAACTATTTACAATATACCTTAATGATTTAGATGAAGGAATTGCGTGTAATATCTCCAAGTTTGCAGATGACACTAAACTGGGTGGCAGTGTGAGCTGTGAGGAGGACACTAAGAGGCTGGAGGGTGACTTGGACAGGTTAGGTGAATGGGCAAATGCATGGCAGACAGCAGTATAATGTGGATAAATGTGAGGTTATCCACTTTGGGGGCAAAAACACGAAGGCAGAATATTATCCGAATGGCGGCAGATTAGGAAAAGGGGAGGTGCAACGTGAGCTGGGTGTCATGGTACATCAGTCATTGAAAGTTGGCATGCAGGTGTGGCAGGCGATGAAGAAGGCAAATGATATGTTGGCCTTCATAGCTAGGGGATTTGAGTATAAGAGCAGGAAGGTCTTACTGCAGTTGTACAGGGCCTTGGTGAGGCCTCACCTGGAATATTGTGTTCAGTTTTGGTCTCCTAATCTGAGGAAGGATGCTCTTGCTATTGAGGGAGTGCAGAGAAGGTTCACCAGACTGATTCCCGGGATGGCTGGACTGACATATGAGGAGAGACGGGATCGACTGGGCCTTTATTCACTGGAGTTTAGAAGGATGAGAGGGGATCTTATAGAAACATATAAAATTCTGACGGGACTGGACAGGTTAGATGCAGGAAGAATGTTCCTGATGTTGGGGAAGTCCAGAACCAGGGGACATAGTCCACGGATAAGGGGTAAGCCATTTAGGACTGAGGTGAGGAGAAACTTATTCACTCTGTGGAATTCCCCACCACAGAGAGTTGTTAATGCCAGTTCATTGGATATATTCAAGAGGGAGTTAGATATGGCCATTACGGCTAAGGGGATTAAGGGGTATGGAGAGAAAGCAGGAAAGGAGTACTGAGGTGAATGATCAGCCATGATCTTATTGAATGGTGGTGCAGGCTCGAAGGGCCGAATGGCCTACTCCTGCACCTATTTTCTATGTTTCTATGTTTCCTGCTTCCTCCCCACATCCTTTAATATCCCTCTTCATCAAACAATGATCTGGTTCTTGTTTTAAAGATTTGTGGACTCTTCTTCAACAATAATTTGTAGCAGAGAATTCACATTCTAACCAGCCTCTAAGTCAAGTTTTTTTTAATCTAACTTCCCATTTAATTATTTTACTTGATTAATTTAAAGTTGTACTCTTGGCATGCCTATGACCTGTAGGGTTTCTTCCCAATATTGTATGTTTAGCATAAGGCCCATGCTCTCCTACGCCTCAGTGAAAATGGCTTGGAGTTCGGCCTCCGAGTGTGCGCAGACGCAAGAGTTGTGTGCATACTGTAGTTCAATGACAGAAGATGGGACGACCTTGGATCTAGCCTGGAGGCAGTGGAGGTTGAACAGATTCCCATTTGTGCTATAATTTAGCTCCACTCCAGCGGGGAGCTTGCTAAGGGTGAGATGAAGCATTGCAGCAAGGAAGATCGAGAAGAGCGTTGGTGCGATAATGCAGCCTTCTTAGCAATGCCAGGAGCACAATAGCATTCCCGTCAACTAGCATTGTTAAGATATTAATGATGCAAAATACATAAGATTCCAACATTAACATTTTAGAGTGTTTATTAAGGATGCGTCTATTTGTACTAACTGAATTGCAGCCGTTTCTCTCCATTATCACATGACCTATTACTGATTGGCCCCCTTGGAGGATAAGCCACACCCTGAAGTTTCTCTGGAATGTGTGAATGGAACCTCCCAGCTTAACTTTGCACATTGTAACATGATCCATTTTGACTTCAGAAGTCAGAAAGGCCACATCCCTCCCCCAGTCAAAGTGCCTTATCCCAGCACAAGTGCATGACCGTACACCCTCCCCGCCCCACCATAGATGAGGCATTGTGTACAGATTGTGAACAGGTTTAATGGATATGAAGTGAATAGTGACAGTGTCGTGACTTCTGGATTTCATCTCTCCAACAATGTCCTTTGTAGGAGGTTGGAAGAACATGATACGTCTTCCCTGAGTTCCCTCTCTCCTCTCCGATTTCCCCCACCCCACCCCCAGGCCTCTCTCTCTCTCTCTCTCCCTCTCCCCCAGTCTCTCTCCCTCCCCCCAGTCTCTCTCTCTCGCCCTCCCCACCCACCCCCCCTAGTCTCTCGCTCTCTCTCTCTCCCCCCCACCCCATTATCTCTCTCGCTCTCTCCCCACAGTCTCTCTCTCTCCCCCCCAGTCTCTCTTTCTTTCCCTCCCCCCCAGTCTCTCTCCCCACCCAGTCTCTCTCTCTCTCCACCCCCCAGTCTCTCTCTCTTTCTCCCCCCCCTCAGTCTCTCTCTCCCTCTCTCCCTCTCCCTCCCCCCAGTGTGTGTGTGTCTCTCTCTCTCTCTCTCCCCCCAGTCTCTCTCTCTCCACCCCCCAGTCTCTCTCTCTTTTCCACTCCCCTCTCAGCTGCTCGACGTTTCTCCAGCCCTGCTCTCGGCCTCCCGCCACTTCTCTCCCCACCGGCCCTCTCGGTCGCCCGCGGGCCCACTTGGGCCTAGATGAATCGGAGGCTCGGCGCTGCCCGGGTCTCAGAGCTGCAGTAGAGGCAATGTGGTATTGCGGGGTTGCTCGGAGGCGTGGCACAGTGGAAACAACGTGGTCGACGGATGGGTGCAAGCGCAGAAAAGGGCTAGTGTAAATTGCGCTGGGGGGCAGGGGGAGGAGTTGGTGATATTTGTCCTAACTCTTGTTTCTGTGCCTGCTGCGCAGAAGGGAGCCTTATTACAAATAGTTACTCCGGTTGATTAACACGGCTGTAAGCCAATGAGATGGAGGTGGCATAGGATTTACGGCAGGATTCACAGCAGTCTATTTTTCAGCAAAAAAAAGTCTATTTACTCAACAAACAGATTATTTTAACAGTGCACTACAGCAAACAGCCTACAGAGTCTCGCTGAAACAAGTCTCTACAAACTACAGCAAACAGAACTCATGACCGAAGCTACAGCAACATTTTCCAATAAAAGCAGGATCATTTCACCAACAAAATGCAACAAGTGGAGGAAAGTTACATACTAATTATGTGCATAAAATAAACTCCAGTCACTTAGAGCAGTGCCATCTCCAGCCGTGATTGAAAGGGGAATTAGCCAATCATTTTCATTCTGGCTGGGAATAGTGGATTTGACATTTAACATTTCATTTGAATACATCCAATAGGTATAACCAGCATCCACTGTCAGAGAAATCTTGGAAACAGTGTAGGAGGCTGCTTTTCCCCACATTTGGTAACACAAAAAAATGCCCTAAAAATTCAAAAATTCAGAAAATTCAGCCCATTTTTTCAGCACACATGGAAGTAAAGAAAACATAGAATGAGAAATAGCCATTTAGCCCAACAATCTTATTACTTCCAAAGGCCCCATACAACCTATCTGATGGACCCTACCCAACTATCTAATCCTACAAGAAAGATTTTGCAGTGTTTTTCTCTCAGAATTTCAAAAGTACTTGGATGAAACTCCTGAATTCGGTTAGAACTATGAGTCATCACCTACAGAGGTTAGTACGAGTGTGACATGTGCAATCCAGTGGCTTAATCGGTCTCTCAAATTACTATATGAACCATCAGTGCTCATATTAGTGTCCAATGCTCCTCCATTAATTTGTCCAACATATCCTTTTCCCAGAGCTCATATGGGTTAGATTATGGAGTCTGTATTCATGGATACGAAGATTATGTAGAATTTGGGTCTTCATTGCCCCTCTTAAATGGTGGCATGTCTGAAGATAAGGGCAAGGGTGCATTGCAGTCTGGTCAAACAGTTGTGGTACTCAACATAATTCTTGCCTTAGCCACTTGTAGATGTCATTCCTTCCCTCATCCAAGGAAGATGCCTGGCTAATGGAATGTATAAAAATATATTTCAGCCCTAAACTGACCAAGGAACCTTTTGCCTTGCCTGTCCTAAAGGGATCCATGGGTGATCCTGGTAATGTTTCCCAATAATTCCATAAGCAGACACAAGAACCAAAACTTGTATACTGGCTTGTATGCCCAGATTTAACAATCAACCCCTAATCACAGTAAATTGGCTGCTGGAAAATATATGGACAGCCTATCTCATCCTTCCATCAATTCCACTGGTGGAAAATAACATGGTGCCAGACCAAACTAAATTGCTGAGTCGGATTTATTTAGAGATGGAAGAATGGACAAAAACAAAATAAGTCATAGCAAGATACTAATAACCATTATATGAATTAGTCTCTCTATTTAAAAACAAATAAAAGACAAAGAGAAAGAAATTCAATGCTTAGATTAACAATGCAAATTGCTAAATTAGCCTTTGAAGTGGATTGTTTCACCCTAAAATCAGTGAGTCTGTCTTCTTTATAGATTGTGCACTTGACAGAGCTTCTCTTTTCCATTTGTCCCAGTAATTTTCCACCTTGGCCAAGTTTATATTCTGGGCTTCCCCTCAAGATACTATTGGAATTACAAAGCTGGAACTTCAATAAGGAGGACTCCCATCATTTTACCCAAGGACTGCTGTTAAAAATTATGATCCACCACAGGTAGCCCTTTGCTGGGAGCAGGCAACAGATGACAGTGAATCTGAAGACTCTCTCAGGGCTATATTGCAGGTTGCTTCCAGACCTATCTAGACAGCGGAACCTCTGTTCCAGAATGCCAACGGTTTGCTCATTCAGAGCTCTGGTAGAGGTATAGTTCTGTCACAGCCTCCCAGATAAAGCAGAGTCACTGGACATACTTCTCCTCAATTAACTGGAGGGGCCCACAACAGAGATAGAATGTGGCATCCCTGTTCCAAGCTGTTTTGTCGAGAAACAATATTGCATCCAAGCTGAAATGTGTAAAGTTAAATCAGGTTCACAACAATTTCTAGAATCACAAAAGTTTGAGAAGATGAAGTTGATACCAGCAATATGTCAGCTAATCGAACAATATGTAGAACTTAAATGGAAATACTGTGGGAGATAAAGTATTGGAAAGAGGAGCTGGCTGAATGTAAACTCTCCATAGAATATAGACATTTTAGACTCGAGGTTATGGACCTACAAATCTAATAGATACTCTCAACACTTCCTTTCCAAAAGATATTATGCAACTTACAGTTTTCCTTGAAGTTTTGCAATATTATTTGGTAAATTAGAATTATGCCACTTCTAACTGTAAAGTAGCATTTTAGTTACAAATTCTTAGAATTACTGACTTCAAAAATTGGATTATAACAGACTGCTTCAAAATGCTCACTTTATTTTATCATTCCCCTCTGCTGCGCCTCCCACAGACTAATCTCTTCTACTTCATGGCGACCTAGTCTTTACTACCCTCCTGCAGCCTGAAGAGTGGAACATTCCAAGCTGTAAACTTATGGTCATTATCGATGTTGGCCAACAAGACACGTGCTTTGAGGAAGCAGGTTAAAAATCTTGCCAACTATTCCTGCCCACAATATGGGGGGCGGGGGGTCTAGTGTTGGAAAATGCTCTATTTGTGTACAAGCCAAGATTTTTTTTTTTTAAAAGCACTACTCATGGAGGGTGTCCAAGTATAAATACTTTAGAGACTGGATGCAAGACAAGATCCCTGGTGCTCTGCCCATTAAAACTACCAGAACTCCTTCAGAAAATAGATGAGTAAAAGTGATCTATATGTGAACTTCGAAATCAATGGGAGAAACAGTGGAAATTGAGAAGTTTCATTGTATGCAATAGGATTTCAAGAAAAGTTGTTCATAACCAGACTGGAGCGTAACAAAAATCTCTATAAGACGCCTAAATAAAGCACAAATTATAGCCTGGTAACTGTTTACTTAAACCATGGATTCTCCTTATTGTCAGCCCTTTCATTATCATCTTTCCTTGACTCAATATTCTTGATAGACCTGTATTCAATTCCAAATAATAATAATAAATGTTATAATCAATGTCCAATGTGACTCCATTGTTGGCACCCTCGCCTCTGAGTCAGAAGGTTGTGGGTTCAAGTCCCACTCCAGAGACTTGAGCACAAAAATCTAGGCTGATAATCCAGTGCAGTGCTAAGGGAGTGCTGCACTGTCTGAGGTGCTGTCTTTCGGATGAGACGCTAAACCAAGGCTCCATCTACTCTCTCAGGTGGACGTTAAAGATCCCATGGGACTATTCCAAAGAAGAGCAGGGGAGCTATCCCTGGTGTTCTGGACAATATTTATCCCTCAATCAACATCATAAAAAAAGAACAGATAATCTGGTCATTATCATGTTGCTGGCTGTGGGAGCTTGCTTTGTGCAAATTGGCTGCCGTGTTTCCTACATTACAACAATGGCTACATTTTAAAAAGTACTTCATTGGCTGTAAAGCACTTTGAGATGTCTGGTGGTCATGAAAGGCGCTTTATAAATCCAAGTGTGTCTTTCTTTAATGGATCAGCTACAAAAGATAATTAATTTGTTTATTTCCCTATCTGCAAAGTCGCATACACTGGCCCAGATTTTGCGTCGGTTATAATGGTGAGGCTAACAGCGTTCCTGTAATAATGGAGAAAATCGGATAGCAACTTCCGGCGTCCATACATGCGCAGTTACTGTCAGAGATATCCCACTCCTCCACAGGGTGCGCTCTAACAGTCCTTGCCGATAGACTCGGCACTGAAATCAATGCAATGGTGTGAAGTTGGGGTACTTGCCCACCAATGACACCTGTAAGCTGCACTTTGTTCTGCGCGGACTGTTTCTTTTAATGCGCAGTCCCTTTAAATGTCTGCGCATGTGCGGTATTTAACATGTAAAAGCGAATTAGCCATCTGCGCAGGACCTTTGAGATTACTGCGCTGCCACGCACCTTATGGAGAACATTGTTGCCCACTCGTTCCCCTCTAAAGACACCAGAAAAAGTTAGGGTTGGTGCATTCAGGAATAAGTGAATTTTTGATGGCATGATAAGTGATCATTACTACCAAACTATCTTTCCGGCCCTGGAAATTTAATTATAAAAGTGCGGAGTCTCTTTCTTTCAGATGTTAATTAGTGTAGAAGATATTTAAAAAAATAAAAATTTAAATTTTTTTTAACTTTTTCTGTCTGTCTCTTTTATCTCTCTTACTTAATCCCATCAGATTTTCAAATCTTTATTTTGCTTTCTGTTTACAATTTAAATCTAATTTGTACTTCCTGGTTTAGACTCTGCATGTTTGATTGGTTGAAGAGTCTCGTTCTTTCTTGTTCTGCCCATAGACACCACAGATCCCCTGTAGAGGGCGCCGTGCTATATCAGAAGCTGGATTAGAACAAGGCTCCGCTCAAAGCTCACAAAAACTTTGTGGGCAGCTGTCAGCGAGGTTAACGGCAAGTGCCGTTCGCTCACCGCTGAACGCAAATTCCAGGCCATTAACTCATGCCAGCTAACAAGACCATTCCAAATGTGTGCTGTACAGTTGTTGGAGTTTAAGGTGAAGGATCTATTATCCTACAAGGAATCACAAATTCAATTATCACTTAGAACAAAGCTTCTGTATCTTGGTTGATTTATGTAAGAGGCTTCCAGCATCCACAGTATTTAGCTTTTGTTTTATGTAGGAGACAGCCTACCTGCATACAAGTAGGCAGTTTGTAGTGGATTTTCCTCAGGGTTTCATGCAGGGCCTTATTTTCCATCCCTGCCACCCACTAACCACCAGCAACAACCAATGCTTCAGGGGAAGAGTCTTTGAGGCCTACTTGTGGTGGGCGGAAGATGCTCCACACCTGAAAGCCATATCATCATCATAGGCAGTCCCTCGGAATCGAGGAAGACGTGCTTTCACTCTAAAAGTGAGTTCTCAGATGGCTATACAGTCCCAATGCAAGAATTACAGTCTCTGTCACAGGTGGGGCAGACAGTGGTTGAAGGAGAGGGTAAGTGGGGAGCCCGGTTTGCCACACACTTCTTCCACTGCCTGCGCTTGGTTTCTGCATGTTCTCAGCGACGAGACGCAAGATGCTCAGCGCCCTCCCGAATGCTCTTCCTCCATTTTGGGCAGTTTTGGGCCAGGGATTCCCAGGTGCTGATGGTAATGTTGCAATTTATCAAGAAGGCTTTGAGGGTGTCCTTGAAATGTTTCCTCTGCCGTATAGGAGTTCCGAGTAGAGCGCTTGCTCAGGGAGTTTCGTGTCGGGCATGCGGACAAGCTGGTCGAGTATGGTCAATGCTTCAATGCTGGGGATGTTGGCCTGAGCTAGAACATGGGCGTTGGTGTGTCTATCCTCCCAGTGGATTTGCAGGATCCTGTGGAGGCGGCATTGATGGTACTTCTCCAGCGCTTTGAGATGTCTGCTGTATATGGTCCACGTCTCTGAGCCATATAGGAGGGCGGGTATCACTACAGCCCTATAGACCATAGGCTTGGTGCCAGACTTGAGGTCCTGTTCTTCAAACACTCTCTTCCTCAGGCGACCGAAGACTGCGCTGGCACACAGGAGGCAGTGTTGGATCTTGTCATCGATGTCTGCCCTTGCTGATAGTAGGCTCCCGAGGCATGGAAAATGGTCTACATTGTCCAAGACTGCGCCATAAGGAACCTGGTAAATATATTTTTTTAGTAATGTTATTTCAAGTATTTAAAAAAAATTATTATTACTAAGGTTCATGAAATTCCTGTGTTGGAGTTTGGGGGGGTAAAAATTTGGAGCAGGACCTGGGTTTGCCAGGATTTTGCCCCAATACAGTGCACCTTTAAATTTTAGTAAGGGGGAGAAGAAGGCAAATCTTCCCACTGGCCTTGTCAAGGGGGTGTGTCCAAGGGAGGACCCGAGCTATCTTGGAAATTCTGCCCATTCTGCCCGTATAAACACTTGCCAGCTGAGCGGTGGCGTGAGCCCATTGAAGCTTTTTGAAAGACCTAAAACCTTCCCCAGATTAAAGGTAATCAATCCCAGAGAGGAACAATTACTTTTTGTCCGCAAACATAATAGCTCCCCTTGAAGTTGAAGTCTTATCCAGCCATTTTTGTTCTGTAGCCCGGAAGGGCCTCAGGGCACCTCAGGCAGAATGGCTCTGTCTTGCAAAGAGCCATTTATATGGGTGCCACTGAAGTGCTCTTGCAGGCACTGGCAACACACTCTGCACATGTAAATAATGCTGTCCCCACAATTTGGGACAGATTCGAAGTTATACTGCATGGGCAAACAGGAATCCTGCTCCACTGCATTAGCACAAGTGGGACAAGATTCCAGGAATTTACGTTTCTTTGGGCTGGAATTTCCTATGGCTTACCACCTGGTTTCTGGGTGTTATTGGCCATTGTGGGCAGTAATCAGGTGAGCGAAAATGTCCTTACCTGAGTTACGCTGGCTGTTTCGAGGTATCACTGGGGAGCGGACCACCATCCTCAGATCGCCCTGGCGCGGTATTTGGCTGATCAGTGACCCGTAGGTAAGTTTTTTAAAATGCCCATGAGGATCAGCGGAGCTGGGTGGTAGGTGAGTAACTCTTCAAGAAAAAGGTGAGTAATTGGTTTTTTACTAATTATTTTAAAAATGTGTTATGGTGATTTAGTTTTAAAGTGTCTTGGGAATTTATTTTGATTTGTTAGTTGATGTTTTTTTAAAAATAATTTTTATTGTTTTTCTGGTGTTAGGCCCAACCCGCAGCCAAGGGATAAATTTTTATTGATTTTTTTATTTTTCGCCCAGTTTGTTTACAAACCGCCCAATGGGCCCTAAATTGCACTTTTTCACCCAGAATGGGAGTGCAAGGCCCATGTTTTTCGCTTGGTGGATTTCTTTATTTTTTGGGGGTAAGTTTTCGCCGGCAATAATCTTCCCAGTCTTAGCGGTCTTTTGGTGGCGATCGGGCGCTCGCTGGCTGATAGAAAATTCCAGCTCCCTATTGTTTTTTTTTAACAGTTTATTTAAGTGCATTTAAGTATATTTAACAATTTTTAAATAATTTTAAAGTATTTTTAAAACCTTTATTCATTTTTTTTCAGTTTTAGGATTGCAGATTAATCCTTGGGATCAATGAGGTCCCTTAGGCCTTCCTTTGCTCCGCTGCTTTGAGGAGGAAAAATTGGAGGATCTGCTGGCTGTTAAGAGTTCGATGTGAAATGAGCTTGAGGAGTCTCAATCGCGTTCCTTTTGGGCATGTGACCATAAGACAAAACTACCACTAATTCAGCACTAATTGAACATCACTCACACAAGCCGAAGGAGGGTTTGAGTGGGGAAATAATGCCTCACTGCAGCAGAGGCTCTTCTAAAGCTAGTGTTGGAATGCATTGTTGGAATAGATGAGATTGAGCTTTATTTTCCATCAAACTATACCTGATCCACAGATGCTTGATGCTGACACTGGTTGCCTGAACTGAAAAGTGGTCTATTGACAGGATTAAAATCCCTCAACTAAATGATCCGAAAAAAAAAAAAATACCAATAATGAAAGTAGGTTGTCTCCAAATAAACTAAGCAGGACACGGAAGGCTAATGTTGTATTAATTCGGGGCAATCATGCATCATTCTGGTTACAGTCTCTGTAACCGCTTGAATTCCCATGCTCTCCCCAGCACTCACATGAGTCAGTGCTGCTTTAGTGGTTTATGTCTTTAACTTCAATGGATGTTTCCCAATCATGTATCATAACTTTGGCAAAAATCCTGGAGAAATGGTTGTGTGCAGTACTTCTCCAGAAGTTATGGTGGAAGATCAGGGAACCAAGATGGAAATTCTATCCCATAATGTTATTACATAGAAAACATAGAAAATAGGTGCAAGAGTAGGCCATTCGGCCCTTTGAGCCTGCACCACCATTCAACATGATCATGGCTTATCATGCATTTCAGTACCCCATTCCTGCTTTCTCTCCACACCCCTTGATCCCTTTAGATGTGAGGGCCACATCTAACTCCCTTTTGAATATATCTAACGAACTGACCCCAACAACTTTCTGTGGTAAAGAATTCCACATGCCCACAACTCTCTGATTGAAGAAGTTTCTCCTCATCTCGGTCCTAAATGGCTTATCCCTTATCCTTAGACTGTGACCCCTGGTTCTGGACTTCCCCAACATTGGGAACATTCTTCCTGCATCTAACCTGTCCAATCCTGTGCGAATGTTTTATGTTTCTATGCGATCCCCTCTCATTCTTCTAAATTCCATTGAATACAAGCCTAGTCGATCCAGTCTTTCTTCATATGTCAGTCCTGTCATCCTGGGAATCAGTCTGGTGAACCTTCGCTGCACTCCCTCAATAGCAAGAATGTCCTTCCTCAGATTAGGAAACCAAACCTGTACACAATATTCAAGGTGTGGCCTTACCAAGGTCCTGTACAACTGTAGTAAGACCTCCCTGCTCCTGAACTTGAATCCTCTCACTATAAAGGCCATTTGCTTTCTTTACTGCCTGCTGCACCTGTATGCCAACCTTCAATGACTGACGCACCATGACACCCAGGTCTCATTGCACCTCCCCCTTTACCAATCTGTCACCATTTAGATAATAATCAGCCCTCCTGTTTTTACCACCAAAGTGGATAACCTCACATTTATCCACATTATACCGCATCTGCCATGTATTTGCCCACTCACCTAACCGGTCCAAATCACCCTGCAGCCTCTTAACATCCTCCTCACAGTTCACACCGCCACCCAACTTAGTGTCATCTGCAAACTTGGAGATATTACATTCAATTCCTTTGTCTAAACCATTAATGTATATTGTAAAGAGCTGGGTTCCCAGCACTGAGCCTTGCAGCACCCCACTAGTCACTGCCTGCCATTCTGAAAAGGACCCGTTTATTCCTACTCTCTGCTTCCTGTCTGCCAACCAGTTCTCTATCCACGTCAGTACATTACCCCCAATACCATGTGCTTTAATTTTGCACACCAATCTCTTGTGTGGAACCTTGTCAATAGCCTTTTGAAAGTCTAAATACACCACATCCACTGGCTCCCCCTTGTCCACTCTACTAGTTACATCCTCAAATAGTTCTAGAAGATTTGTCAAAAAGCCTCCGGTGCCTCACTCAAACGCTCATTCTTCATCTGTGATCCTAAACAGTAAGTGTCAGTGGATTATTAGATTGCTGAGGGCACCACTTCCAAACCCAATACTGCCCTTACTCAGCAGTGAGGTGAATGTTCACATGCATGCACTTTCCAGCTGGAGACACAGATAGTGATGCACCATTAGGACCTAAAAGGAGAAGCCTTCACATAGGTTACTCTGGAGAACTGAACTGCAATATAAAAGCACCTACTGACTGCAACAAATGTAGTAATAGCAGCACAAGAGTGCTTGGTTGGCAGTGAGAAGGGCCCTACCCATCAGATCCTTCATGCACAGCCGGGGTTTCAGAGACACGGCACTCTGCCCCGAGTCGACTGTGGTGTGAACGAGACTGTCATCCATCTCCTTCGGGATTGCCCCTTGGCAAGGCAGGTCTGGAAGGAGATGCAGTGGTTGCTGTCGAGGTTTATCCCAAGCAGCTCCGTAACACAGGACTCTGTGCTCTGCGGACTGTTCCCAGGGACGCACACCAAGACAGACATCATCTGCTGCTGGAGAGCCATCAACTCGGTGAAAGACGCACTTTGGTCTTCTGGAAACTTGCTGGTCTTCCAGAGCAAGGAGATGTCCATGGCCGAGTGTTGCAGACTGGCGCAATCCAAGTTCCAGGAGTACGTGCTGAGGGACGCACTAAAGGTTGGTGCAGTCGCCGCAAAGGCACGGTGGGGAAGAGCCACAGTTTAAGGCCCTTCCCCCACGGTAAACCCAGGGAATGGAATCCGGCCCCCCTCGGGCTGTACTTGTTAATCTGCTTGTATACATAGAGCACTGAATGTACTGAAAAACACCTGTGTTGTGCCATGTATAATGAAAGTCTCTGCACTGTTTAGTAACTTGTAAAAAATGTAAATGTATTCCCATCCGTTCCATGTACTGCTTTCATCTGCATAGTGCTACATGTAACGTGTTTCATGATCGGTATTGAAATGTATCCTGGAATGTAATGTAAACCTGTTCCTATCTGCTCCATGTAATACCCTTATTTGCACAGTATTACGTGTAACGTGATTTACAGATTGTACTAAACTGTACCTTGAAATGAAATGCACGCTAGTGTATTGTATAGAACTGCTGTCAGCATCCAAACAAATTGTATGGAATTGCTGACCACAAGGTACTGAACTATTTTCCAATGTATTGTGAAATTTTTATATGAGTAAAGTGTATTTTTGGGGAAAAAAATCAGCACACGAGTTACCAACTACTTAACTCAGGCTGCCTTGCTTGTTCCAGGAATCTGAAAATGACTGTAGCTTTACCTCAATATTCTGCATGGACCACTAGTGGTGAAGCTTCATGCACCACTTGTCCAGCCTGATTTCTCTCATGTCTCTGTAAACCAGTAGCAAGGAGAGACTTACACCCCATCTGTAGAAAGAAAAAGAACAAATTACAACTGATGACAAGTTGAAATTAAAAAAAAGCAAACTCTGGAAATACACAGTATTTATTATGTAAGGAGAAGATAGGTAAATATTTTCGGTGAGGACTCTTTAGTTTATTTCATCTCTTCAGCTTGTGCTGATTGTAGAGGTGAAGAGTAATGTTGTAACAAAACAGTCATCCAAATTAAACGTGGATTGTAAAAAGAAAATGTTGAAATAACTAAAAAGTACAGTTTAGAAGAATCTTCTCATTCTCAGTACTTCACTGGCAAACAAGAAAAGATCATTCAAAATGCACTTGCGAGCTGCTGGAATTATCCTTCACTACAATTCAGGTACTTCATTGTGGAACTGATTACAAAATAGGGAACTGCAGCTTTTCAGTCCAAATACCCTGCTTTAAAAAATACAGCTGCCTTCCCCCCCATCCCCTTTCATTATAAAGCTCTCTTTTGAAAAATGTACTGTTGGGTTGGTTCCAAAGAATTGTGTTATAAATGGAAGGAGAAGGAGGAGTATTGCACTGCAATTTGCTATTGTTACATTTAAAGCTTTTTCATGACCTAACTTTTACAGTTCATTGAAACCATTTAACTTGCATATAAACAGACATTACCCAGTGATTACAGACTAATCATACATATTTCCCTTGCATATATCTAAAATCTCCACGTAGAATGGTGCATCAAAATCAGTTAGAATTACATTAAAGTGAAATGCAGGGCATGAAAGAAACAGGATTTATAGAAAGAAAAGATATTATATATATATATAAATGGTTTGTACATTTATCTGAATTAAATATTCGATTTGATTTGATTTGTAATTGATCTACTTAGGGCTCAGCCATGGCTCAGTGGGAAGCACTCTCACCTTTAAGTAAGAAGGTTGTGGGTTCAAGACACACTCCAGAGACTTAAGCATATAGTCCAGGCTGACACTCCAGTTCAGTATTTAGAGACTAGACCCTTCGTATGCAAACACCGAGTCTCAGTACATGCTGAGATTCTATCTGTCCCCGGTGTTGCGAAAGATGGGTCTGGCCAGGCTGCCGCGGAACGCTTCAACCAGTTGGACCATGTCTCACCACCTGTCCTTCATGGAAAAGTTTTTCAAGAAAAACACCTTTGACCACAAGGCCATAAAACAATGGTTGGCACGCAAGGTCCTGGGCATCCTACGGAAGAAGGAGATGATGGATCCTGTAGGGCGTTTCCCCGAGCAGACTGTCGAACTTGTTTGGCAGAATGTCTCATCACCAGAGCTTTCACACAAACACCAAGAGGTAGCTTGGTTGGCGGTGAGAAGGGCCCTACCCGTCAGATCCTTCATGCACAGCCGGGGTTTCAGAGACACGGCACTCTGCCCCCAAGTCGGCTGTGGTGCGGATGAGACTGTCATCCATCTCCTTCGGGATTGCCCCTTTGCAAGGCAGGTCTGGAAGGAGGTGCAGTGGTTGCTGTCGCGGTTCATCCCAAGAGTCTCCTTAACATAGGACTCTGTGCTCTGCGGACAATTCCCAGGGACGCACACCGAGACAGACTTCATCTGCTGCTGGAGAGCCATCAACTCGGTGAAAGGCGCACTTTGGTCTTCTGGAAACTTGCTGGTCTTCCAGAGCAAGGAGATGTCCACGGCCGAGTGTTGCAGACTGGTGCAATCCAAGGTCCCAGGAATACGTGCTGAGGGACGCACTAAAGATTGGTGCAGTCACCGCAAAGGCACAATGGGAAAGAGCCACAGTTTAAGGCCCTTCCGCCTTAGGCTAAACATCCGTAAGACAAAGGTCCTCCACCAGCCTGTCCTCACCGCACAGCACTGCCCCCCCAGTCATCAAGATCCACGGCACGGCCCTGGATACCGTGGACCATTTCCCATAACTCAGGAACCTCTTATCAACAAGGACAGACATTGACGACGAGATTCAACACCGCCTCCAGTGCGCCAGTGCAGCCTTCGGCCGCCTGAGGAAAAAAGTGTTTGAAAACCAGGCCCTCAAATCTGCCACCAAGCTCATGGTGTCAGGACTGTAGTAATACCCGTCCTCCTGTATGGCTCAGAGACATGGACCATATACAGTAGACATCTCAAGTCGCTGGAGACATCTCTTCGCAAGATCCTACAAATCCCCTGAGAGGACAGATGCACCAACATTAGTGTCCTCGACCAGGCCAACATCCCCAGCATTGAAGCATTGACCACACTTGATCAGCTCCGCTGGGCAGGCCACATTGTTTGCATGCCAGACACGAGACTCCCAAAGCAAGCGCTCTACTCGGAACTCCTTCACGGCAAACGAGCCGAAGGTGGGCAGAGGAAATGTTTTAAGGACACCCTCAAAGCCTCCTTGATGAACTGCAACATCCCCAGAAACCTGGGAGTCCCTGGCCAAAGACCGCCCCAAGAGGAGGAAGTGCATCCGGGAAGGTGCTGAGCATCTCGAGTCTCATCGCCGAAAGTGCAGAAATCAAGCGCAGGCAGCGGAAAGAGCATGCGGCAAACCTGTCCCACCCTTCCTTTCGCTCAACGACTATCTGTCCCACCAGTGACAGGGACTGTGGCTCTCGTATTGGACTGTTCAGCCACCTAAGGACTCATTCTAAGAGTGGAAGCAAGTCTTCCCCGATTCCGAGGGACTGCCTATGATGATGATGGATCATGATTAATTGGCAATGCCTCATTGATAACTAAGGCCAGCAGCACAGAGTCCACCTCAAGAGTTGTTTTCGCCATGCTATCAGAGGAACATCAGATGGTATCAGACCATCTTCAAAAAAGGGGCAAGTCCGACTGCGGTAACTACAGAGGAATCTCCCTGCTGTCGACCACAGGGAAAGTCATCGCAAGAATCCTCCTCAATCATCTTCTCCCTGTGGCTGAAGAGCTCCTCCCAGAGTCGCAATGTGGATTCTGTCAACTAAAGGGTACAACGGACATGATCTTCACTGTGCGACAATTGCAGGGAACAGCACCAACCCTTGTACATGGCCTTCTTTGACCTCACAAAGGCCTTTGACATTGTCAACCGTGAGGGACTATGGAGCATCCTCCTTTGTTTCGGCTGCCCTCAAAAGTTTGTCACCATCCTTCATCTGCTCCATGATGACCTGTAAGCCATGATCCTGGCGAACGGATCCACTACAGACCCAACCCATGTCCGGGCCGGCATCATCACACCAAAGCTTTTCTCGATCTTCCTCGCTGCAATGCTCCATCTCGCTCTCAACAAGCTCCCCACTGGAGTGGAGCTAAATTATAGAACAAACGGGAATCTGTTCAACATCCGCCGCTTCCAGGCCAGATCCAAGGTCGCCCCATCCTCTGTCATTTAACTACAGTACACAGATGACGCTTGTGTCTTCGCACACTCGGAGGCCGAACTCCAAGCCATCGTCAACATCTTCACCAAGGCGTATGAGAGCATGGGCCTTTCGCTAAACATCCATAAGGAAAGGTCCTCCACCAACCTGCCCCCGCCACACAGCACTGCCTCCCCAATTATCAAAATCCACAACGAGGCCTTGGACAATGTGGACCATTTTCCATATCTTGGGAGCCTACAGCCAGCAAGAGCAGACATTGACGACGAGATCCAACACCGCTAGCCAGCGCAGCCTTTGGTCATTGTGCCAGCGCAGCCTTCGGTCGCCTGAAGAAGGACCTCAAATCTGGCACCAAGCTTATGGTCTACAGGGCAGTAGTGATACCTGCCCTCCTATATGGCTCAGGGACGTGGACTATATATATAGCAGACACCTCAAAATGCTGGAGTAGTACCACCAATGCTGCCTCCGCAAGATCCTGCAAATCCACTGGCAGGATAGACGCACCAACCTCAGGCCAACATCCCCAGCATTGAAGCATTGACCACGCTCGATCAGCTCCATTGGGCGAGTACATCGTCCGCATGCCCGACACGAGACTCACAAAGCAGGCACTCTACTCAGAGCTTCAACACGGCAAGCAAGCCCCAGGTGCAACATGCTCACCGACACCTGGGAATCACTGGCCCACAACCACCTAAAGTGGAGGAAGAGCATAAGAACATAAGAAATAGGAACAGGAGTAGGCCATACGACCCCGCGAGTCTGCTCCACCATTCAATAAGATCATGGCTGATCTGATCATGTACTCAGCTCCACTTCCCCGCCCGCTCCCCATAACCCCTTAGCCCCTTATCGTTTAAGAAACTGTCTATTTCTGTCTTAAATTTACTCAATGTCCCAGCTTCCACAGCTTTCTGAGGCAGTGAATTCCACAGATTTACAACCCTCTGAGAGAAGAAATTTCTCCTTATATCAGTTTTAAATGGACGGCTCCTTATTCTAAGATCATGCCCTCTAGTTCTAGTCTTCCCAATCAGTGGAAACATCCTCTCTGCATCCACCTTGTCAAGCCCCCTCACAATCTTATACGTTTTGATAAGATCACCTCTCATTCTTCTAAATTCCAATGAGTAGAGACCCAACCTACTCAAACTTTCCTCATGTCAACCCCCTCATCTCCGGAATCAACCTAGTGAACCTTCTCTGATCTGCCTCCAAAGCAAGTATATTCTTTCGTAAATATGGAAAACAAAACTGCACACAGTATTCCAGGTGTGGCCTCACCAATACCCTGTATAGCTGTAGCAAGACTTCCCTGCTTTTATACTCCATCCTCTTTGCAATAAAGGCCAAGATTCCATTGGCCTTCCTGATCACTTGCTGTACCTGCATACTATCCTTTTGTGTTTCATGCACAAGTACCCCAGGTCCCGCTGTACTGCAGCACTTTGCAAACTTTCTCCATTTAAATAATAATTTGCTCTTTGATTTTTTTTGCCAAAGTGCATGACATCACACTTTCCGACATTATACTCCAAGCCAAATTTTTGCCCACTCACTTAGCCTGTCTATGTCCTTTTACAGATGTTTTGTGTCCTCCTCACACATTGCTTTTCCTCCCATCTTTGTATCGTCAGCAAACTTGACTACGTTACACTCAGTCCCTTCTTCCAAGTCGTTAATATAGATTGTAAATAGTTGGGGTCCCAGCACTGATCCCGGCAGCGCCCCACTAGTTACTGATTGCCAACCAGAAAATGAACCATTTATCCCAACTCTGTGTTTTCTGTTAGTTAGCCAATCCTCTATCCAACACTATGAACTTTTATCTTGTGCAGTAACCTTTTATGTGGCACCTTGTTAAATGCCTTCTGGAAGTCCAAATACAGCACATCCATTGGTTCCCCTTTATCCATCCCCGTTCATTACATCCTCAAAGAATTCCAGCAAATTTGTCAAACATGACTTCCCCTTCATAAATCCATGCTGACTCTGCCTGACTGAATTTTGCTTTTCCAAATGTCCTGTTACTGCTTCTTTAATAATGGACTCCAACATTTTCCCAACCACAGATGTTAGGCTTACTAGTCTATAGTTTTCTGCTTTTTGTCTGCCTCCTTTTTTAAATAGGGGCGTTACATTTGCAGTTTTCCAATCTGCTGGGACCTCCCCAGAATCCAGGGAATTTTGGTAAATTACAACCAATGCATCCACAATTCCTGCTGCTGCTTCTCTTAAGACCCTAGGATGCAAGCCATCAGGTCCAGGGGATTTATCTGCCTTTAGTCCCATTATCTTACTGAGTACCACCTCCTTAGTGATTGTGAATGTGTTAAGTTCCTCACCCGCTCTCGCCCCTTGACTATCCACTGTTGGAATATTGTTATTGTCCTCTACCGTAACAATTGATACAAAATATTTGTTCAGAGTTTCTGCCATCCCCATTACTAATTGCCCAGTCTCGTCCTCTAAGGGACCAACATTTACTTTTGCCACTCTTTTCCTTTTTATCTACTTATAGAAACTCTTGCTATCTGTTTTTATATTTTGTGCTAGTTTACTTTCATAGTCTATTTTCCCTTTCTTAATCATTTTTTTAGTCATTCATTGCTGGCTTTTAAAAGCTTCCAGTTTTCTGTCCTCCCACTAGTTTTGGCCACTTTGTATGCCCATGTTTTTAATTGGATACACGGATGGCTCTCTTTTCTCTTACACCCTTTTCTCCCCACTGGAATATATTTTTCTTGAGAGTTGTGAAATTTCTCCTTAAATGTACACCACTGTTCATCAACCATCCTACACTTTAATCTATTTTCCCAGTCCACTTTAGCCAACTCTGCCCTCATACCTTCATAGTCTCCTTTATTTAAGCTTAGTACACTGGTTAGAGATCCAACTTTCTCACCCTCCATCTGAATTTGAAATTCAATCATGCTATGATCACTCATTCCGAGGGGATCCTTTACTAAGAGATTGTTTATTAAACCTGTCTCATTACACAGGACCAGATCTAAGATAGCCTGCCCCCTAGTTGGTTCCGTTACATACTGCTCAAGGAACCTGTCCCTTATGCACTCTATGAACTCCTCCTCGAGGCTAGCCAGACCAATTTGATTTGTCCAATCAATATGGAGATTAAAATCACCCATGGTTATTGCTGTTCCCTTTTTACAAGCCCCCACTATTTCTTGGTTTATGCTCCGACCAACAGAGTTGCTACAGTTAGGGGCCTATAGACTACGCCCACCAGTGACTTTTTCCCTTTATTATTCCTTATCTCCACCCAAACTGTTTCCACATCCTGATCATTTGAGCCAATATCATTTCTCACTATTGCAGTGATTCCATCCTTTATCAATAGAGCTACCCCACCTCCTTTTCCTTTCGGTCTGTCCTTCTGGATTGTCAAATACCCCTGAATATTTAATTCCCAGCCCTGGTCACCTTGCAACCACGTCTCTGTAATGGCTATCAGATCATGCCCATTTGTCTCAATTTGTGCCGTCAACTCATCTATTTTTTTACAAATGCTACGTGCATTTAGACAAAGTGTCTTTAAATTTGTTTTTTACCCTTTTTTCCTGCTTGTTTCCTCTCTCCTTCAAACACACTTTCTTTATTTTTGCTTTCTAATTCCAGCTTGACTCCCCTCCCTATTGAATCTATTTTCAGGTTCCCATCCCCCTGCCAAGCTACTTTAAACCCTCCCCAACAGCATTAACAAACCCCCCGCCCCCCGCGAGGATATTGGTCCTGGCTCTGTTGAGGTGCAGCCCGTCCGGCTTGTACAGGTCCCACCTCCCCCAGAAGCAGTCCCAATGCCTCAGGAAACTAAAGCCCTCCCGCCTGCACCATCTCTCCAGCCACTTATTCATCTGCTCTATCCTCCTATTTCTGTACTCACTAGCTCGTGGCACTGGGAGTAATCTGGAGATTACTGTCTTTGAGATCCTGCTTTTTAATCTCTCTCCTGGCTCCCTAAACTCTGCCTGCAGGACCTCATCCCTCTTCCTACCTATGTCATTGGTACCGATGTGGACCACGACATCTAGCTGTTCACCCTCTCCCCCCAGAATGCCCTGCAGCCGCTCAGTGACATCCTTGACCCTGGCACCAGGGAGGCAACATATCATCCTGGAGTCACGTCGGCGGCCGCAGAAACGCCTATCTGCTCCCCTGATTATCGAATCCCCTACCACTATTCTTCTTCCTCCCCCCCGTGCAGCTGAGCCACACATGGTGGCGTGGACTTGGCTCAGGCTGCACTCCCCAGAGCCACCATTGCCCTCACCGGTACTCAGAAGAGAGTACCGGTTGGCGAGCGAGATGGACTCAGGGGACTGCTGCACTACCTGCCTAGTCCTCATCTTCTGACCAGGGGTCACCCAAACCCTCTCTGCCCGTAAACTCTTAAGCTGCGGGGTGACCACCTCTAGAAACGTGCTATCCACGTTGCTCTCAGTCTCACGGATGCACCGCAGTGACCCCAGCTGTCGCTCAAGCTCCAAAACACGGAGCTTGAGTTGGTGCAGCTGGAGACATCTCCCGCACACATGGTTTTCCTGGCTGCGCGAAGCATCCGGGACTTTCCACGTGCCACAGGATGTGCAATCCACAGGACTGAGCTACCCTGCCATCTCTCTCGTTACACTCGCAACTATCGAGTAGAACTAAACTCTAAACATTAGCACAACACACCCAGCCGCCACTCAGCAAACAGCTGATTTAGTTAACTGGTTCTCCTTAGATAATAAAGATCACATATATTTAATTGTAGTTCCTAACTTACAACAATGCCCCAAGGTTTCTTAAAGAAAAGAAAAATACTCACCAATCCACCAGCCAATCACTGACCTGCTTGGCTCTGACGTCACACTTCGATTTTTTGATTTAAAAAAAAAAACTTTTTCTTTTACCCTGCTGCAACTGGCTGCTCCCGATCTGTCACTGCTCCAAACTGCCGCCGCTGCCCTTTGTAGTCTCGCACCCGCTCAGGTCTCGCGATGCTGGCCGCTGCTCCCGATCGTCCGGGAGGACGCTGAGCATCTCGAGTCTCATCGCCGAGAGCATGCAGAAAACAAGTGCAGGCAGCAGAAGGGACGTGCATCAACCCAGGCTCCCCACCCACCCTTTCCTTCAACCACTGTCTGCCCCACCTGTGACAGAGATTGTAGGTCCCGCATTGGACTCTTCAGTCACCTGATAACTCACTTTTAGAGTCGTAGCAAGTCATCCTCGACTCCGAGGGACTGCCCATGAGGATGATCAGAGGTACACCGCTGCTACTGATAACTAAGGCACCTCAAGAGTTGTTTTCTCCATGCTATCAGAGGTACATCACTGCTACTGACAGATGTAAATGGCTGCTACCAATGACACTGGACACTGCTGGGCACCACAGGCAGGATGAACACATTAAAAGCTGTATTAAAAACAATAATGATTGGAAATACATAGAAAATCTATGAGTATCTGAAAAGAGGAAAGCCAGATTCAGGTTTAGGACCTTCATCAGAACTTAGCCCATATAAACCTTCCCCCAAAATGCAGGAAAGTCCATGGTCAGAAAATGGAAGTCAAAATTTGTGTATGCATGGTTATTTTTGCATCAGTGCTGTAGCTGTGAAATCCCATCCCACATTCTAAACAGGAGAGGTTCTGGGGTCAACAGAGCCGTAGAACCATTTCTATTTTGTTCCCTTGGTGTGTAACAATATTGCATGACCAGACTTCAAAATATCACCTCGAAAATTAGAGTTCAATGATGGCTGGCAGGTGCTATGATAAATAATCAATCCAATATAGCAGTAGAAATAAGAAAATAAGAATTAGGAACAGGAGTAGGCCATTCAGCCCCTTGAGCCTGTTCCACCATTCAGTAAGATCATGACTGATCTTTGATCTCAACTCCACTTTCCCGCCCGATCCACATATCCCTTGATTCCCCTCAAGTCCAAAAATCTATCTATCTCAGCCTTGAATATACTCAACAATTCAGCATCCACAGCCCTTCGGGGCAGAGACTTCCAAAGATTCACAACCCTCAGAGTGAAAAAATTCCTCTTCATCTCAGTCTTAAATGGCCGATCACTTATCCTGAGACTATGCCCCCTCGTTCATTGGATATACCTGTAGATTTCCTCCGAGATCTTCCATTAGACTGATGGGAAACTAAACTGCTAGAAGCTCCCACCAGATTTGTTTTTGAAACTTACATTTCTAAATGAGCTCAAAAAGATGTTAAATCAATTTATAAATTAACTCTTTCAATAGACTGGTTCCAAATGCAGGTGTGTGTGTATCCAAATGCAGGACATTTATTTTCTCTACTTTCCTACCTATAGCAGAAGGCACGACCCATGAGGGAACATCTGCAGCAGGTCAGGGCCTTAAAAGGAGCATAACACTCCAGGGAGCAGTGCGAGCTGGTGCAAGAGGGCAATGGCAGCAAAGAGGACAACTGGATTGGATGTCACCATAATCCAAGTACAGCAAGAGCAGCGAGGTGGTCCGAAGGAGCAGCGAGGTCGGGGGTCGGGGCGAAGGAGCGGCGAGGTCGGGGCTCGGGGTGAAGGAGCGGCGAGGTCGGGGCTCGGGGCGAAGGAGCGGCGAGGTCGGGGGTCGGGGCGAAGGAGCGGCGAGGTCGGGGGCCGGGGCGAAGGAGCGGCGAGGTCGGGGGGTCGGGGCGAAGGAGCGGCGCGGTCAGGGGTCAGGGCGAAGGAGCGGCGAGGTCGGGTCGAAGGAGCGGCAAAGTCGGGGGTCGGGGTGAGGAAGCGGCGAGGTCGGGGGTCGGGGTGAAGGAGCGGCGAGGTCGGGAGTCGGGGCGAAGGAGTGGCGAGGATGGGGGTCGGGGCGAAGGAATGGCGAGGTCGGGGGTCGGGGTGAAGGAACGGTGATGTCGGGGCGAAGGAGCAACGAGGTCGGGGGTCAGGGTGAAGGAGCGGCGAGGTCAGGGGTCGGGGTGAAGGAGCGACGAGGTCGGGGGTTGGGGCAAAGGAGCGGCGAGGTTGGGGCAAAGGAGCGGTGAGGTCGGGGGTCAGGGCGAAGGAATGGCGAGGTCGGGGGTCGGGGTGAAGGAGCGGTGATGTCGGGGCGAAGGAGCAGCGAGGTCGGGAGTCGGGGCGAAGGAGCAGCGAGGTCGGGGGTCGGGGTGAAGGAGCGGCGAGGTCGGGGGTCGGGGTGAAGGAGCGGCGAGGTCGGGGGTCGGGCGAAGGGGCGGCGAGGTCGGGGCGAAGGAATGGCGAGGTCGGGACAAAGGAGCGGCGAGGTCGAGGGTCGGGGTGAAGGAGCGGCGAGGTCGGGGGTTGGGGCGAAGGAGCGGTGAGGTCAGAGTGAAGGAGCGGCGAGGTCGGGGGTTGGGGCGAAGGAGTGGCGAGGTCGGGGCGAAGGAGCAGCGAGGTCGGGGGTCGGGGCGAAGGAGCGGCGAGGTCGGGGGTCGGGGTGAAGGAGCAGCGAGGTCGGGGGTCGGGGTGAAGGACCGGCAAGGTCGGGGCAAAAGGAGCGGCGAGGTCGGGGGTTGGGGTGAAGGAGCGGCGAGGTCGGGGCGAAGGAGCAGCGAGGTCGGGGGTCGGGGCGAAGGAGCGGCGAGGTCGGGGGTCGGGGCGAAGGAGCAGCGAGGTCGGGGGTCGGGGTGAAGGAGCGGCGAGGTCGGGGGTCGGGGCGAAGGAGCGGCGAGGTTGGGGCAAAGGAGCGGCGAGGTTGGGGGTCGGGGCGAAGGAGCGGCGAGGTCGGGGGTCGGGGCGAAGGAGCGGCGAGGTCAGGGTGAAGGAGCGGCGAGGTCGGGGGTCGGTGTGAAGGAGCGGCGAGGTTGGGGGTCGGGGTGAAGGAGCGGTGAGGTCGTGGGTCGGGGTAAAGGAGCGGCGAGGTCGGAGGTCGGGGTGAAGGAGCGGCGAGGTCTGGGCGAAGGAGCGGCGAGGTCGGGGGTCGGGGCGAAGGAGCAGCGAGGTCGGGGTGAAGGAGCGGCGAGGTAGGGGCGATGTAGCGGCGAGGTCTGGGTGAAGGAGTGGCGAGGTCGGGGGTCGGGGTGTAGGAGCGGCGAGGTCGGGGGTCGGGGCGAAGGTGCGGCGAGGCGGGGCGAAGGTGCGGCGAGGTCGGGGGTCGGGGCGAAGGAGCAGCGAGGTCAGGGGTCGGGGTGAAGGAGCGGCGAGGTCGGGGGTCGGGGCAAAGGAGCGGCGAGTTCGTGGCGAAGGAGCGGCGAGGTCGGAGGTCGGGGCGATGGAGCGGCGAGGTCGGGGCGTAGGAGCTGCGAGGTCGGGGGTCGGCGTGAAGGAGCGGCGAGGTCGGGGGTCTGGGCGAAGGAGCGACGAGGTCGGGGGTCGGGACGAAGGAGCAGCGAGGTCGGAGGTCGGGGTGAAGGAGCGGCAAGGTCGGGGGTCGGGGTAAAGGAGCTGCGAGGTCGGTGCGAATGAGCGGCGAGGTCAAGGGTCAGGGTGAAGGAGCGGCTAGGTCGGAAGTCGGGGCGAAGGAGCAGCGAGGTCGCGGGTCGGGGCGAAGGAGCAGCGAGGTCGGGGGTCGTGGTGAAGGAGCGGCGAGGTCGGGGGTCGGTGTGAAGGAGCGACGAGGTCGGGGGTCGGGGTGAAGGAGCAGCGAGGTCTTGGGTCGAGGTAAAGGAGCGACGAGGTCGGTGGTCGGGGTGAAGGAGCGGCGAGGTCGGGGTAAAGGAGCTGCGAGGTCGGGGGTCTGGGCGAAGGAGCGGCGAGGTCGGGGGTTGGGGTGAAGGAGCAGCGAGGTCGGGGGTCAGGGCGAAGGGGCAGCGAGGTCGGCGCGAAGGAGTGGCGAGGTCGGGACAAAGGAGCGGCGAGGTCGGGGGTCGGGGTGAAGGAGCTGCGAGGTCGGTGCGATGGAGCGGCGAGGTCGAGGGTCGCGGTGACGGAGCGGCGAGGTCGGGGGTCCGGGCGAAGGAGCGGCGAGGTCGGGGGTTGGGGTGAAGGAGCAGCGAGGTCGGGGGTCAGGGCGAAGGGGCAGCGAGGTCGGCGCGAAGGAGTGGCGAGGTCGGGACAAAGGAGCGGCGAGGTCGGGGGTCGGGGTGAAGGAGCGGCGAGGTCGGGGGTCGGGGCGAAGGAGCGGTGAGGTCGGGGGCGGGGGCGAAGTAGCGGCGAGGTCAGGGGGTCGGGGCGATGGAGCGGCGCGGTCAGGGGTCAGGGCGAAGGAGCGGCGAAGTCAGGGCGAAGCAGCGGCAAAGTCGGGGGTCGGGGTGAAGGAGCGGCAAGGTCGGGGGTCGGGGCGAAGGAGCGGCGAGGTCGGGGGTCGGGGTGAAGGAGCGGCAAGGTCGGGGGTCGGGGCGAAGGGGCGGCATGGTCGGGGATCGGGGCGAAGGAGCGGCGAGGTCGGGGGTCGGGGTGAAGGAGCGGCGAGGTCGGGGGTCGGGGCGAAGGGGCGGCGAGGTCGGGGGTCGGGGCGAAGGAGCGGCGAGGTCGGGGCGAAGGAGCGGCGAGGTCGGGGTGAAAGAGCGGCGAGGTCGGGGGTCGGGGCGAAGGCGCGGTGTGGTCGGGGGTCGGGGCGACGGAGCTGCGATGTCGGGGGTCGGGGCAAAGGAGCGGCGAGTTCAGGGCGAAGGAGCGGCGAGGTCGGAGGTCGGGGCGATGGAGCGGCGAGGTCGGGGCGTAGGAGCTGCGAGGTCGGGGGTCGGCGTGAAGGAGCGGCGAGGTCGGGGGTCTGGGCGAAGGAGCGACGAGGTCGGGGGTCGGGACGAAGGAGCAGCGAGGTCGGAGGTCGGGGTGAAGGAGCGGCAAGGTCGGGGGTCGGGGTAAAGGAGCTGCGAGGTCGTTGCGAATGAGCGGCGAGGTCAAGGGTCAGGGTGAAGGATCGGCTAGGTCGGAAGTCGGGGCGAAGGAGCAGCGAGGTCGCGGGTCGGGGCGAAGGAGCAGCGAGGTCGGGGGTCGTGGCGAAGGAGCGGCGAGGTCAGGGGTCGGTGTGAAGGAGCGACGAGGTCGGGGGTCGGGGTGAAGGAGCAGCGAGGTCTTGGGTCGGGGTAAAGGAGCGACGAGGTCGGTGGTCGGGGTGAAGGAGCGGCGAGGTCGGGGTAAAGGAGCTGCGAGGTCGGGGGTCTGGGCGAAGGAGCGGCGAGGTCGGGGGTCAGGGCGAAGGAGCGGCGAGGTCGGGGGTCGGGGTGAAGGAGCGGCGAGGTCGGGGTAAAGGAGCGGCGAGGTCGGGGGTTGGGGTGAAGGAGCAGCGAGGTCGGGGGTCAGGGCGAAGGGGCAGCGAGGTCGGGGGGTCGGGGCGATGGAGCGGCGCGGTCAGGGGTCAGGGCGAAGGAGCGGCGAGGTCGGGGGTCGGGGTGAAGGAGCGGCGAGGTCGGGGGTCGGGGCGAAGGAGCGGCGAGGTCGGGGCGAAGGAGCGGCGAGGTCGGGACAAAGGAGCGGCGAGGTCGGGGGTCGGGGTGAAGGAGCGGCGAGGTCGGGGGTCGGGGCGAAGGAGCGGTGAGGTCGGGGGCGGGGGCAAAGGAGCGGCGAGGTCGGGGGGTCGGGGCGATGGAGCGACGCGGTCAGGGGTCAGGGCGAAGGAGCGGCGAAGTCAGGGCGAAGCAGCGGCAAAGTCGGGGGTCGGGGTGAAGGAGCGGCGAGGTCGGGGGTCGGGGCGAAGGAGCGGCGAGGTCGGGGGTCGGGGTGAAGGAGCGGCGAGGTCGGGGGTCGGGGCGAAGGGGCGGCATGGTCGGGGGTCGGGGCGAAGGAGCGGCGAGGTCGGGGGTCGGGGTGAAGGAGCGGCGAGGTCGGGGGTCGGGGTGAAGGAGCGGCGAGGTCGGGGGTCGGGGCGAAGGAGCGGCGAGGTCGGGGGTCGGGGCGAAGGAGCAGCGCGGTCGGGGTTCAGGGCGAAGGGTTAGCGAGGTTGGCGCGAAGGAGCGACGAGGTCGGGGGTCGGGTGAAGGAGCAGCGAGGTCGGGGGTCGGGGCGAAGGAGCGGCAAGGTCGGGGCGAAGGAGTTGGGAGGTCGGGGGTCGGGGCGAAGGAGCAGCGAGGTCAGGGGTTAGGGCGAAGGGGCAGCGAGGTCGGCGTGAAGGAGTGGCGAGGTCGGGACAAAGGAGCGGCGAGGTCGGGGGTCGGGTTGAAGGAGCGGCGAGGTCGGGGGTCCGGGCGAAGGAGCGGCGAGGTCAGGGTGAAGGAGCGGCGAGGTCTGGGGTCGGGGTAAATGAGTTGCGAGGTCGGTGCGAAGGAGCGGCGAGGTCGAAGGTCGGGGTGAAGGAGCGGCGAGGTCAGGTGTCGGGGCGAAGGAGCAGCGAGGTCGGGGGTCGGGGCGAACGAGTGGCAAGGTCGGGACAAAGGAGCGGCGAGGTCAGGGGTCGGGGTGAAGGAGCGCCGAAGTCGGGGGTCGGGGCGATGTTGCGGTGAGGTCGGGGGTCGGGGCGAAGGAGCGACGAGGCCGAGGGTCGGGGCGAAGGAGCGGCAAGTTCGGGGCGAAGGAGCGGCGAGGTCGGAGGTCGGGGCAATGGAGCCGCGAGGTTGGGGCGAAGGAGCGGCGAGGTCGGAGGTCGGGGTGAAGGAGCGGCGAGGTCGGGGTGAAGGAGCGGCGAGGTCGGGGGTCGGGGTAAAGGAGCTGCAAGGTCGGTGCGAAGGAGCGGCGAGGTCAAGGATCGGGGTGAAGGAGTGGCTAGGTCGGAGGTCGGGGCGAAGGAGCGGCAAGGTCGGGGGTCGGGGCGAAGGAGCAGCGAGGTCGGGGGTCGTGGCGAAGGAGCGGCGAGGTCGGGGTGAAGGAGCGGCGAGGTCGGGGGTCGGGGTAAAGGAGCTGCAAGGTCGGTGCGAAGGAGCGGCGAGGTCAAGGGTCGGGGTGAAGGAGTGGCTAGGTCGGAGGTCGGGGCGAAGGAGCGGCAAGGTCGGGGGTCGGGGCGAAGGAGCAGCGAGGTCGGGGGTCGTGGTGTAGGAGCGGCGAGGTCTGGGGTCGGTGCGAAGGAGCGGCGAGGTCGGTGTGAAGGAGCGACGAGGTCGGGGGTCGGGGTGAAGGAGCAGCGAGGACTTGGGTCGGGGTAAAGGAGCGACGAGGTCGGTGGTCGGGGAGAAGGAGCGGCGAGGTCGGGGGTCGGGGTAAAGGAGCTGCGAGGTCGGGGGTCCGGGCGAAGGAGCGGCGAGGTCGGGGGTCAGGGCGAAGGGGCATGAGGTCGGCGCGAAGGAGTGGCGAGGTCGGGACAAAGGAGCGGCGAGGTCGGGGGTCGGGGTGAAGGAGCTGCGAGGTCGGTGCGATGGAGCGGCGAGGTCGAGGGTCGCGGTGAAGGAGCGGCGGGGTCGGGGGTCCGGGCGAAGGAGCGGCGAGGTCGGGGGTTGGGGTGAAGGAGCAGCGAGGTCGGCGCGAAGGAGTGGCGAGGTCGGGACAAAGGAGCGGCGAGGTCGGGGGTCGGGGTGAAGGAGCGGCGAGGTCGGGGGCCGGGGTGAAGGAGCGGCGAGGTCGGGGGGTCGGTACGAAGGAGCGGCGCGGTCAGGGGTCAGGGCGAAGGAGCGGCGAGGTCGGGGCGAAGGAGCGGCAAAGTCGGGGGTCGGGGTGAGGAAGCGGCGAGGTCGGGGGTCGGGGTGAATGAGCAGCGAGGTCAGGAGTCGGGGCGAAGTAGCGGCGAGGTCAGGGTGAAAGAGCGGCGAGGTCGGGGGTCGGGGCGAAGGAGCGGTGAGGTCGGGGGTCGGGGCGACGGAGCGGCGATGTCGGGGCAAAAGAGCGGCGAGGTCGGGGGTCGGGGTGAAGGTGCGGCGAGGTCGGGGGTCGGGGTGAAGGAGCGGCGAGATCGTAGCGAAGGAGCGGCGAGGTCGGGGCGAAGGAGCGGCGAGGTTGGGGCGAAGGAGCGGCGAGGTCGGGGGTCGGGGTGAAGGAGCTGCGAGGTCGGTGCGATGGAGCGGCGAGGTCGAGGGTCGCGGTGAAGGAGCGGCGGGGTCGGGGGTCCGGGCGAAGGAGCGGCGAGGTCGGGGGTTGGGGTGAAGGAGCAGCGAGGTCGGCGCGAAGGAGTGGCGAGGTCGGGACAAAGGAGCGGCGAGGTCGGGGGTCGGGGTGAAGGAGCGGCGAGGTCGGGGGCCGGGGTGAAGGAGCGGCGAGGTCGGGGGGTCGGTACGAAGGAGCGGCGCGGTCAGGGGTCAGGGCGAAGGAGCGGCGAGGTCGGGGCGAAGGAGCGGCAAAGTCGGGGGTCGGGGTGAGGAAGCGGCGAGGTCGGGGGTCGGGGTGAATGAGCAGCGAGGTCAGGAGTCGGGGCGAAGTAGCGGCGAGGTCAGGGTGAAAGAGCGGCGAGGTCGGGGGTCGGGGCGAAGGAGCGGTGAGGTCGGGGGTCGGGGCGACGGAGCGGCGATGTCGGGGCAAAAGAGCGGCGAGGTCGGGGGTCGGGGTGAAGGTGCGGCGAGGTCGGGGGTCGGGGTGAAGGAGCGGCGAGATCGTAGCGAAGGAGCGGCGAGGTCGGGGCGAAGGAGCGGCGAGGTTGGGGCGAAGGAGCGGCGAGGTCGGGGGGCGGGGCGAAGGAGCGCCGAGTTCGGGGGTCGGGTTGAAGGAGCGGCGAGGTCGGGGCGAAGGAGCGGCGAGTTCGGGGGTCGGGGTGAAGGAGCGGCGAGGTCGGGGGTCGGGGTGAAGGAGCAGCGAGATCGTAGCGAAGGAGCGGCGAGGTCGGAGGTCGGGCCGATGGAGCGGCGAGGTCGGGGCGTAGGAGCTGCGAGGTCGGGGGTCGGTGTGAAGGAGCGGCGAGGTCGGGGGTCGGGGTGAAGGAGCGGCGAGGTCGGAGGTCGGGGTGAAGGAGCGGCGAGGTCTGGGCGAAGGAGCGGCGAGGTCGGGGGTTGGGGCGAAGGAACAGCGAGGTCGGAGGTCGGGATGAAGGAGCGGCGAGGTCGGTGCGATGTAGCGGCGAGGTCAGGGTGAAGGAGTGGCGAGGTCGGGGATCGGGGTGCAGGAGCGGCGAGGTTGGGGGTCGGAGCAAACGAGCGGCGAGGCGGGGCGAAGGAGCGGCGAGGTCGGGGGTCGTGGTGAAGGAGTGGCGAGGTTGGGGGTCGGAGCAAAGGAGCGGCGAGGTCGGGGGTCCGGGCGAAGGAGCGGCGAGGTCGGTGTGAAGGAGCGACGAGGTTGGGGTCGGGGCGAAGGGGCGGCGAGGTCGGTGCGAACGAGTGGCAAGGTCGAGGGTCGCGGTGACGGGGCGCCGAGGTCGGGGGTCGGGGCGAAGGAGCGGTGAGGTCAGGGGTCGGGGCGAAGGGGCAGCGAGGTCGGCGCGAAGGAGCGACGAGGTCGGGGGTCGGGGCGAAGAATCGGCGAGGTCGGGGGTCGGGGTAAAGGAGCTGCGGGGTCGGTGCGAAGGAGCGGCAAGGTCGAGGGTCGCGGTGAAGGAGCGGCGAGGTCGGGGGTTGGGGCGAAGGAGCGGCGAGGTCGGGGGTCGGGGCGAAGGAGCAGCGAGGTCGGGGTTCAGGGCGAAGGGGCAGCGAGGTTGGCGCGAAGGAGCGATGAGGTCAGGGGTCGGGTGAAGGAGCAGCGAGGTCGAGGGTCGGGGCAAAGGAGCGGCAAGGTCGGGGCGAAGGAGCAGCGAGGTCGGGGGTCGAGGCGAAGGAGCGGCGAGGTCGGGGGTCGGGGCGAAGGAGCGGCGAGGTCGGGGGTCGGGGCGAATGAGCGGCGAGGTCGGGGGTCAGGGTGAATGAGCTGCGAGGTCAGTGCGAAGGAGCGGCGAGGTCGGAGGTCGGGGTGAAGGAGTGCCGAGGTCGGGACAAAGGAGGGGCGAGGTCGGGGGTCGGGGTGAAGGAGCGGCGAGGTCGGGGGTCGGGGCGAAGGAGCGGCGAGGTCGGGGGTCCGGGCGAAGGAGCGGCGAGGTCAGGGCGAAGGAGCGGCGAGGTCTGGGGTCGGGGTAAAGGAGCTGCGAGGTCGGTGCGAAGGAGCGGCGAGGTCGAAGGTCGGGGTGCAGGAGCGGCGAGGTCGGGTGACGGGGCGAAGGAGCAGCGAGGTCGGGGGTCGGGGCGAACGAGTGGCAAGGTCGGGACAAAGGAGCGGCGAGGTCAGGGGTCGGGGTGAAGGAGCGTCGAGGTCGGGAGTAGGGGCGAAGGTGCGGTGAGGTCGAGGGTCGGGGCGAAGGAGCGGCGAGGCCGAGGGTCGGGGCGAAGGAGCGGCAAGTTCGGGGCGAAGGAGCGGCGAGGTTGGGGCGAAGGAGCGGTGAGGTCGGGGGGCGGGGCGAAGGAGCGCCGAGTTCGGGGGTCGGGTTGAAGGAGCGGCGAGGTCGGGGCGAAGGAGCGGCGAGTTCGGGGGTCGGGGTGAAGGAGCGGCGAGGTCGGGGGTCGGGGTGAAGGAGCAGCGAGATCGTAGCGAAGGAGCGGCGAGGTCGGAGGTCGGGCCGATGGAGCGGCGAGGTCGGGGCGTAGGAGCTGCGAGGTCGGGGGTCGGTGTGAAGGAGCGGCGAGGTCGGGGGTCGGGGTGAAGGAGCGGCGAGGTCGGAGGTCGGGGTGAAGGAGCGGCGAGGTCTGGGCGAAGGAGCGGCGAGGTCGGGGGTTGGGGCGAAGGAACAGCGAGGTCGGAGGTCGGGATGAAGGAGCGGCGAGGTCGGTGCGATGTAGCGGCGAGGTCAGGGTGAAGGAGTGGCGAGGTCGGGGATCGGGGTGCAGGAGCGGCGAGGTCGGGGGTAGGGGCGAAGGAGCGGCGAGGCGGGGCGAAGGAGCGGCGAGGTCGGGGGTCGGGGTGAAGGAGTGGCGAGGTTGGGGGTCGGAGCAAAGGAGCGGCGAGGTCGGGGGTCCGGGCGAAGGGGCGGCGAGGTCGGTGCGAACGAGTGGCAAGGTCGAGGGTCGCGGTGACGGAGCGCCGAGGTCGGGGGTCGGGGCGAAGGAGCGGTGAGGTCAGGGGTCGGGGCGAAGGGGCAGCGAGGTCGGCGCGAAGGAGCGACGAGGTCGGGGGTCGGGGCGAAGAATCGGCGAGGTCGGGGGTCGGGGTAAAGGAGCTGCGGGGTCGGTGCGAAGGAGCGGCAAGGTCGAGGGTCGCGGTGAAGGAGCGGCGAGGTCGGGGGTTGGGGCGAAGGAGCGGCGAGGTCGGGGGTCGGGGCGAAAGAGCAGCGAGGTCGGGGTTCAGGGCGAAGGGGCAGCGAGGTTGGCGCGAAGGAGCGATGAGGTCGGGGGTCGGGTGAAGGAGCAGCGAGGTCGAGGGTCGGGGCAAAGGAGCGGCAAGGTCGGGGCGAAGGAGCAGCGAGGTCGGGGGTCGAGGCGAAGGAGCGGCGAGGTCGGGGGTCGGGGCGAAGGAGCGGCGAGGTCGGGGGTCGGGGCGAATGAGCGGCGAGGTCGGGGGTCAGGGTGAATGAGCTGCGAGGTCAGTGCGAAGGAGCGGCGAGGTCGGAGGTCGGGGTGAAGGAGTGCCGAGGTCGGGACAAAGGAGGGGCGAGGTCGGGGGTCGGGGTGAAGGAGCGGCGAGGTCGGGGGTCGGGGCGAAGGAGCGGCGAGGTCGGGGGTCCGGGCGAAGGAGCGGCGAGGTCAGGGCGAAGGAGCGGCGAGGTCTGGGGTCGGGGTAAAGGAGCTGCGAGGTCGGTGCGAAGGAGCGGCGAGGTCGAAGGTCGGGGTGCAGGAGCGGCGAGGTCGGGTGACGGGGCGAAGGAGCAGCGAGGTCGGGGGTCGGGGCGAACGAGTGGCAAGGTCGGGACAAAGGAGCGGCGAGGTCAGGGGTCGGGGTGAAGGAGCGCCGAGGTCGGGAGTAGGGGCGAAGGTGCGGTGAGGTCGAGGGTCGGGGCGAAGGAGCGGCGAGGCCGAGGGTCGGGGCGAAGGAGCGGCAAGTTCGGGGCGAAGGAGCGGCAAGGTCGGAGGTCGGGGCGATGGAGCGGCGAGGTCGGGGCGAAGGAGCGGCGAGGTCGGAGTCGGGGCGAAGGAGCGGCGAGGTCGGGGTGAAGGAACGGCGAGGTCGGGGCGAAGGAACGGCGAGGTCGGGGTGAAGGAGCGGCGAGGTTGGGGGTCGGGGTGAAGGAGCGGCGATGTCGTGGGTCGGGGTGTAGGAGCGGCGAGGTTGGGGGTCGGGGTGAAGGAGCGGCGATGTCGTGGGTCGGGGTGTAGGAGCGGCGAGGTCGGGGGTCGGGGCGAAGGACCGGCGAGGTTGGGGGTCGGGGTGAAGGAGCGGCGATGTCGTGGGTCGGGGTGAAGGAGCGGCGAGGTTGGGGGTCGGGGTGAAGGAGCGGCGAGGTTGGGGGTCGGGGTGAAGGAGCGGCGAGGTTGGGGGTCGGGGTGAAGGAGCGGCGAGGTTGGGGGTCGGGGTGAAGGAGCGGCGATGTCGTGGGTCGGGGTGTAGGAGCGGCGAGGTTGGGGGTCGGGGTGAAGGAGCGGCGAGGTCGGGGTGATGGAGCGGCGAGGTCGGGAGTCGGGGTAAAGGAGCGGCGAGGTCGGTGCGAAGGAGCGGCTAGGTCGGAGGTCGGGGCGAAAGAGCGGCGAGGTCGGGGGTCGGGGCGAAGGAGCAGCGAGGTCGGGGGTCGGGGCGAAGGGGCGGCATGGTCGGGGGTCGGGGCGAAGGAGCGGCGAGGTCGGGGGTCGGGGTGAAGGAGCGGCGAGGTCGGGGGTCGGGGTGAAGGAGCGGCGAGGTCGGGGGTCGGGGCGAAGGAGCGGCGAGGTCGGGGCGAAGGAGCGGCGAGGTCGGGGTGAAAGAGCGGCGAGGTCGGGGGTCGGGGCGAAGGCGCGGTGTGGTCGGGGTTCGTGGCGACGGAGCTGCGATGTCGGGGGTCGGGGCAAAGGAGCGGCGAGTTCGGGGCGAAGGAGCGGCGAGGTCGGAGGTCGGGGCGATGGAGCGGCGAGGTCGGGGCGTAGGAGCTGCGAGGTCGGGGGTCGGCGTGAAGGAGCGGCGAGGTCGGGGGTCTGGGCGAAGGAGCGACGAGGTCGGGGGTCGGGACGAAGGAGCAGCGAGGTCGGAGGTCGGGGCGAAGGAGCGGCGAGGCCGAGGGTCGGGGCGAAGGAGCGGCAAGTTCGGGGCGAAGGAGCGGCGAGGTTGGGGCGAAGGAGCGGTGAGGTCGGGGGGCGGGGCGAAGGAGCGCCGAGTTCGGGGGTCGGGTTGAAGGAGCGGCGAGGTCGGGGCGAAGGAGCGGCGAGTTCGGGGGTCGGGGTGAAGGAGCGGCGAGGTCGGGGGTCGGGGTGAAGGAGCAGCGAGATCGTAGCGAAGGAGCGGCGAGGTCGGAGGTCGGGCCGATGGAGCGGCGAGGTCGGGGCGTAGGAGCTGCGAGGTCGGGGGTCGGTGTGAAGGAGCGGCGAGGTCGGGGGTCGGGGTGAAGGAGCGGCGAGGTCGGAGGTCGGGGTGAAGGAGCGGCGAGGTCTGGGCGAAGGAGCGGCGAGGTCGGGGGTTGGGGCGAAGGAACAGCGAGGTCGGAGGTCGGGATGAAGGAGCGGCGAGGTCGGTGCGATGTAGCGGCGAGGTCAGGGTGAAGGAGTGGCGAGGTCGGGGATCGGGGTGCAGGAGCGGCGAGGTCGGGGGTAGGGGCGAAGGAGCGGCGAGGCGGGGCGAAGGAGCGGCGAGGTCGGGGGTCGGGGTGAAGGAGTGGCGAGGTTGGGGGTCGGAGCAAAGGAGCGGCGAGGTCGGGGGTCCGGGCGAAGGGGCGGCGAGGTCGGTGCGAACGAGTGGCAAGGTCGAGGGTCGCGGTGACGGAGCGCCGAGGTCGGGGGTCGGGGCGAAGGAGCGGTGAGGTCAGGGGTCGGGGCGAAGGGGCAGCGAGGTCGGCGCGAAGGAGCGACGAGGTCGGGGGTCGGGGCGAAGAATCGGCGAGGTCGGGGGTCGGGGTAAAGGAGCTGCGGGGTCGGTGCGAAGGAGCGGCAAGGTCGAGGGTCGCGGTGAAGGAGCGGCGAGGTCGGGGGTTGGGGCGAAGGAGCGGCGAGGTCGGGGGTCGGGGCGAAGGAGCAGCGAGGTCGGGGTTCAGGGCGAAGGGGCAGCGAGGTTGGCGCGAAGGAGCGATGAGGTCGCGGGTCGGGTGAAGGAGCAGCGAGGTCGAGGGTCGGGGCAAAGGAGCGGCAAGGTCGGGGCGAAGGAGCAGCGAGGTCGGGGGTCGAGGCGAAGGAGCGGCGAGGTCGGGGGTCGGGGCGAAGGAGCGGCGAGGTCGGGGGTCGGGGCGAATGAGCGGCGAGGTCGGGGGTCAGGGTGAATGAGCTGCGAGGTCAGTGCGAAGGAGCGGCGAGGTCGGAGGTCGGGGTGAAGGAGTGCCGAGGTCGGGACAAAGGAGGGGCGAGGTCGGGGGTCGGGGTGAAGGAGCGGCGAGGTCGGGGGTCGGGGCGAAGGAGCGGCGAGGTCGGGGGTCCGGGCGAAGGAGCGGCGAGGTCAGGGCGAAGGAGCGGCGAGGTCTGGGGTCGGGGTAAAGGAGCTGCGAGGTCGGTGCGAAGGAGCGGCGAGGTCGAAGGTCGGGGTGCAGGAGCGGCGAGGTCGGGTGACGGGGCGAAGGAGCAGCGAGGTCGGGGGTCGGGGCGAACGAGTGGCAAGGTCGGGACAAAGGAGCGGCGAGGTCAGGGGTCGGGGTGAAGGAGCGCCGAGGTCGGGAGTAGGGGCGAAGGTGCGGTGAGGTCGAGGGTCGGGGCGAAGGAGCGGCGAGGCCGAGGGTCGGGGCGAAGGAGCGGCAAGTTCGGGGCGAAGGAGCGGCAAGGTCGGAGGTCGGGGCGATGGAGCGGCGAGGTCGGGGCGAAGGAGCGGCGAGGTCGGAGTCGGGGCGAAGGAGCGGCGAGGTCGGGGTGAAGGAACGGCGAGGTCGGGGCGAAGGAACGGCGAGGTCGGGGTGAAGGAGCGGCGAGGTTGGGGGTCAGGGTGAAGGAGCGGCGATGTCGTGGGTCGGGGTGTAGGAGCGGCGAGGTTGGGGGTCGGGGTGAAGGAGCGGCGATGTCGTGGGTCGGGGTGTAGGAGCGGCGAGGTCGGGGGTCGGGGCGAAGGACCGGCGAGGTTGGGGGTCGGGGTGAAGGAGCGGCGATGTCGTGGGTCGGGGTGAAGGAGCGGCGAGGTTGGGGGTCGGGTGGAAGGAGCGGCGAGGTTGGGGGTCGGGGTGAAGGAGCGGCGAGGTTGGGGGTCGGGGTGAAGGAGCGGCGAGGTTGGGGGTCGGGGTGAAGGAGCGGCGATGTCGTGGGTCGGGGTGTAGGAGCGGCGAGGTTGGGGGTCGGGGTGAAGGAGCGGCGAGGTCGGGGTGATGGAGCGGCGAGGTCGGGAGTCGGGGTAAAGGAGCGGCGAGGTCGGTGCGAAGGAGCGGCTAGGTCGGAGGTCGGGGCGAAAGAGCGGCGAGGTCGGGGGTCGGGGCGAAGGAGCAGCGAGGTCGGGGGTCGGGGCGAAGGGGCGGCATGGTCGGGGGTCGGGGCGAAGGAGCGGCGAGGTCGGGGGTCGGGGTGAAGGAGCGGCGAGGTCGGGGGTCGGGGTGAAGGAGCGGCGAGGTCGGGGGTCGGGGCGAAGGAGCGGCGAGGTCGGGGCGAAGGAGCGGCGAGGTCGGGGTGAAAGAGCGGCGAGGTCGGGGGTCGGGGCGAAGGCGCGGTGTGGTCGGGGTTCGTGGCGACGGAGCTGCGATGTCGGGGGTCGGGGCAAAGGAGCGGCGAGTTCGGGGCGAAGGAGCGGCGAGGTCGGAGGTCGGGGCGATGGAGCGGCGAGGTCGGGGCGTAGGAGCTGCGAGGTCGGGGGTCGGCGTGAAGGAGCGGCGAGGTCGGGGGTCTGGGCGAAGGAGCGACGAGGTCGGGGGTCGGGACGAAGGAGCAGCGAGGTCGGAGGTCGGGGTGAAGGAGCGGCAAGGTCGGGGGTCGGGGTAAAGGAGCTGCGAGGTCGGTGCGAATGAGCGGCGAGGTCAAGGGTCAGGGTGATGGAGCGGCTAGGTCGGAAGTCGGGGCGAAGGAGCAGCGAGGTCGCGGGTCGGGGCGAAGGAGCAGCGAGGTCGGGGGTCGTGGCGAAGGAGCGGCGAGGTCGGGGGTCGGTGTGAAGGAGCGACGAGGTCGGGGGTCGGGGTGAAGGAGCAGCGAGGTCTTGGGTCGGGGTAAAGGAGCGACGAGGTCGGTGGTCGGGGTGAAGGAGCGGCGAGGTCGGGGTATAGGAGCTGCGAGGTCGGGGGTCTGGGCGAAGGAGCGGCGAGGTCGGGGGTCGGGGTGAAGGAGCAGCGAGATCGTAGCGAAGGAGCGGCGAGGTCGGAGGTCGGGCCGATGGAGCGGCGAGGTCGGGGCGTAGGAGCTGCGAGGTCGGGGGTCGGTGTGAAGGAGCGGCGAGGTCGGGGGTCGGGGTGAAGGAGCGGCGAGGTCGGGGGTTGGGGCGAAGGAACAGCGAGGTCGGAGGTCGGGATGAAGGAGCGGCGAGGTCGGTGCGATGTTGCGGCGAGGTCAGGGTGAAGGAGTGGCGAGGTCGGGGGTCGGGATGCAGGAGCGCGAGGTCGGGGGTAGGGGCGAAGGAGCGGCGAGGCGGGGCGAAGGAGCGGCGAGGTCGGGGGTCGGGGTGAAGGAGTGGCGAGGTTGGGGGTCGGAGCAAAGGAGCGGCGAGGTCGGTGTGAAGGAGCGACGAGGTTGGGGTCGGGGCGAAGGGGCGGCGAGGTCGGTGCGAACGAGTGGCATGGTCGAGGGTCGCGGTGACGGAGCGCCGAGGTCGGGGGTCGGGGCGAAGGAGCGGTGAGGTCAGGGGTCGGGGCGAAGGGGCAGCGAGGTCGGCGCGAAAGAGCGACGAGGTCGGGGGTCGGGGCGAAGAATCGGCGAGGTCGGGGGTCGGGGTAAAGGAGCTGCGGGGTCGGTGCGAAGGATCGGCAAGGTCGAGGGTCGCGGTGAAGGAGCGGCGAGGTCGGAGGTCGGGGCGATGGAGCGGCGAGGTCGGGGCGTAGGAGCTGCGAGGTCGGGGGTCGGCGTGAAGGAGCGGCGAGGTCGGGGGTCTGGGCGAAGGAGCGACGAGGTCGGGGGTCGGGACGAAGGAGCAGCGAGGTATGAGGTCGGGGTGAAGGAGCGGCAAGGTCGGGGGTCGGGGTAAAGGAGCTGCGAGGTCGGTGCGAATGAGCGGCGAGGTCAAGGGTCAGGGTGAAGGAGCGGCTAGGTCGGAAGTCGGGGCGAAGGAGCAGCGAGGTCGCGGGTCGGGGCGAAGGAGCAGCGAGGTCGGGGGTCGTGGCGAAGGAGCGGCGAGGTCGGGGGTCGGTGTGAAGGAGCGACGAGGTCGGGGGCCGGGGTGAAGGAGCAGCGAGGTCTTGGGTCGGGGTAAAGGAGCGACGAGGTCGGTGGTCGGGGTGAAGGAGCGGCGAGGTCGGGGTAAAGGAGCTGCGAGGTCGGGGGTCTGGGCGAAGGAGCGGCGAGGTCGGGGGTCGGGGTGAAGGAGCAGCGAGATCGTAGCGAAGGAGCGGCGAGGTCGGAGGGCGGGCCGATGGAGCGGCGAGGTCGGGGCGTAGGAGCTGCGAGGTCGGGGGTCGGTGTGAAGGAGCGGCGAGGTCGGGGGTCGGGGTGAAGGAGCGGCGAGGTCGGAGGTCGGGGTGAAGGAGCGGCGAGGTCTGGGCGAAGGAGCGGCGAGGTCGGGGGTTGGGGCGAAGGAACAGCGAGGTCGGAGGTCGGGATGAAGGAGCGGCGAGGTCGGTGCGATGTAGCGGCGAGGTCAGGGTGAAGGAGTGGCGAGGTCGGGGGTCGGGGTGCAGGAGCGGCGAGGTCGGGGGTAGGAGCGAAGGAGCGGCGAGGCGGGGCGAAGGAGCGGCGAGGTCGGGGGTCGGGGTGAAGGAGTGGCGAGGTTGGGGGTCGGAGCGAAGGAGCGGCGAGGTCGGGGGTCCGGGCGAAGGAGCGGCGAGGTCGGTGTGAAGGAGCGACGAGGTTGGGGTCGGGGCGAAGGGGCGGCGAGGTCGGTGCGAACGAGTGGCAAGGTCGAGGGTCGCGGTGAAGGAGCGCCGAGGTCGGGGGTCGGGGCGAAGGAGCGGTGAGGTCGGGGGTCGGGGCGAAGGGGCAGCGAGGTCGGCGCGAAGGAGCGACGAGGTCGGGGGTCGGGGCGAAGAATCGGCGAGGTCGGGGGTCGGGGTAAAGGAGCTGCGGGGTCGGTGCGAAGGAGCGGCAAGGTCGAGGGTCGCGGTGAAGGAGCGGCGAGGTCGGGGGTTGGGGCGAAGGAGCGGCGAGGTCGGGGGTCGGGGCGAAGGAGCAGCGAGGTCGGGGTTCAGGGCGAAGGGGCAGCGAGGTTGGACGCGAAGGAGCGACGAGGTCGGGGGTCGGGTGAAGGAGCAGCGAGGTCGAGGGTCGGGGCAATGGAGCGGCAAGGTCGGGGCGAATGAGCAGCGAGGTCGGGGGTCGAGGCGAAGGAGCGGCGAGGTCGGGGGCCGGCGCGAAGGAGCAGCGAGGTCGAGGGTCGGGGCGAAGGAGCGGCGAGGTCGGGGGTCGGGGCGAATGTGCGGCGAGGTCGGGGGTCAGGGTGAATGAGTTGCGAGGTCGGTGCGAAGGAGCGGCGAGATCGGAGGTCGGGGTGAAGGAGTGCCGAGGTCGGGACAAAGGAGGGGCGAGGTCGGGGGTCGGGGTGAAGGAGCGGCGAGGTCGGGGGTCGGGGTGAAGGAGCGGCGAGGTCGGGGGTCCGGGCGAAGGAGCTGCGAGGTCGGTGCGAAGGAGCGGCGAGGTCGAAGGTCGGGGTGCAGGAGCGGCGAGGTCGGGTGTCGGGGCGAAGGAGCAGCGAGATCGGGGGTCGGGGCGAACGAGTGGCAAGGTCGGGACAAAGGAGCGGCGAGGTCAGGGGTCGGGGTGAAGGAGCGCCGAGGTCGGGAGTCGGCGCGAAGGTGCGGTGAGGTCGAGGGTCGGGGCGAAGGAGCGGCGAGGCCGAGGGTCGGGGCGAAGGAGCGGCAAGTTCGGGGCGAAGGAACGGCAAGGTCGGAGGTCGGGGCGATGGAGCGGCGAGGTCGGGGCGAAGGAGCGGCGAGGTCGGAGTCGGGGCGAAGGAGCGGCAAGGTCGGGGTGAAGGAACGGCGAGGTCGGGGCGAATGAACGGCGAGGTCGGGGTGAAGGAGCGGCGATGTCGTGGGTCGGGGTGTAGGAGCGGCGAGGTCGGGGGTCGGGGCGAAGGAGCGGCGAGGTTGGGGGTCGGGGTGAAGGAGCGGCGAGGTCGGGGTGATGGAGCGGCGAGGTCGGGAGTTGGGGTAAAGGAGCTGCGAGGTCGGTGCGAAGGAGTGGCTAGGTCGGAGGTCGGGGCGAAAGAGCGGCGAGGTCGGGGGTCGGGGCGAAGGAGCAGCGAGGTCGGGGGTCGGGGCGAAGGGGCGGCATGGTCGGGGGTCGGGGCGAAGGAGCGGCGAGGTCGGGGGTCGGGGTGAAGGAGCGGCGAGGTCGGGGGTCGGGGTGAAGGAGCTGCGAGGTCGGGGGTCGGGGCGAAGGAGCTGCGAGGTCGGGGCGAAGGAGTGGCGAGGTCGGGGTGAAAGAGCGGCGAGGTCGGGGGTCGGGGCGAAGGCGCGGTGTGGTCGGGGGTCGGGGCGACGGAGCTGCGATGTCGGGGGTCGGGGCAAAGGAGCGGCGAGTTCGGGGCGAAGGAGCGGCGAGGTCGGAGGTCGGGGCGATGGAGCGGCGAGGTCGGGGCGTAGGAGCTGCGAGGTCGGGGGTCGGCGTGAAGGAGCGGCGAGGTCGGGGGTCTGGGCGAAGGAGCGACGAGGTCGGGGGTCGGGACGAAGGAGCAGCGAGGTCGGAGGTCGGGGGGAAGGAGCGGCAAGGTCGGGGGTCGGGGTAAAGGAGCTGCGAGGTCGGTGCGAATGAGCGGCGAGGTCAAGGGTCAGGGTGAAGGAGCGGCTAGGTCGGAAGTCGGGGCGAAGGAGCAGCGAGGTCGCGGGTCGGGGCGAAGGAGCAGCGAGGTCGGGGGTCGTGGCGAAGGAGCGGCGAGGTCGGGGGTCGGTGTGAAGGAGCGACGAGGTCGGGGGTCGGGGTGAAGGAGCGGCGAGGTCGGGGGTCAGGGCGAAGGGGCAGCGAGGTCGGCGCGAAGGAGTGGCGAGGTCGGGACAAAGGAGCAGCAAGGTCGGGGGTCGGGGTGAAGGAGCTGCGAGGTCGGTGCGATGGAGCGGTGAGGTCGAGGGTCGCGGTGACGGAGCGGCGAGGTCGGGGGTCCGGGCGAAGGAGCGGCGAATCGGGGGTTGGGGTGAAGGAGCAGTGAGGTCGGGGGTCAGGGCGAAGGGTCAGCGAGGTCGGCGCGAAGGAGTGGCGAGGTCGGGACAAAAGAGCGGCAAAGTCGGGGGTCGGGGTGAGGAAGCGGCGAGGTCGGGGGTCGGGGTGAATGAGCAGCGAGGTCAGGAGTCGGGGCGAAGGAGCGGCGAGGTCGGGGTGAAAGAGCGGCGAGGTCGGGGGTCGGGGCGAAGGAGCGGTGAGGTCGGGGGTCGGGGCGACGGAGCGGCGAGGTCGGGGCAAAAGAGCGGCGAGGTCGGGGGTCGGGGTGAAGGTGCGGCGAGGTCGGGGGTCGGGGTGAAGGAGCGGCGAGATCGTAGCGAAGGAGCGGCGAGGTTGGGGCGAAGGAGCGGCGAGGTCGGGGGGCGGGGCGAAGGAGCGCCGAGTCCGGGGGTCGGGTTGAAGGAGCGGCGAGGTCGGGGCGAAGGAGCGGCGAGTTCGGGGGTCGGGGTGAAGGAGCGGCGAGGTCGGGGGTCGGGGTGAAGGAGCAGCGAGATCGTAGCGAAGGAGCGGCGTGGTCGGAGGTCGGGCCGATGGAGCGGCGAGGTCGGGGCGTAGGAGCTGCGAGGTCGGGGGTCGGTGTGAAGGAGCGGCGAGGTCGGGGGTCGGGGTGAAGGAGCGGCGAGGTCGGGGGTCGGGGTGCAGGAGCGGCGAGGTCAGGGTGAAGGAGTGGCGAGGTCGGGGGTCGGGGAGCAGGAGCGGCGAGGTCGGGGGTAGGGGCGAAGGAGCGGCGAGGCGGGGCGAAGGAGCGGCGAGGTCGGGGGTCGGGGTGAAGGAGTGGCGAGGTTGGGGGTCGGAGCGAAGGAGCGGCGAGGTCGGGGGTCCGGGCGAAGGAGCGGCGAGGTCGGTGTGAAGGAGCGACGAGGTTGGGGTCGGGGCGAAGGGGCGGCGAGGTCGGTGCGAACGAGTGGCAAGGTCGAGGGTCGCGGTGACGGAGCGCCGAGGTCGGGGGTCGGGGCGAAGGAGCGGTGAGGTCAGGGGTCGGGGCGAAGGGGCAGCGAGGTCGGCGCGAAGGAGCGACGAGGTCGGGGGTCGGGGCGAAGAATCGGCGAGGTCGGGGGTCGGGGTAAAGGAGCTGCGAGGTCGGTGCGAAGGAGCGGCAAGGTCGAGGGTCGCGGTGAAGGAGCGGCGAGGTCGGGGGTTGGGGCGAAGGAGCGGCGAGGTCGGGGGTCGGGGCGAAGGAGCAGCGAGGTCGGGGTTCAGGGCGAAAGGGCAGCGAGGTTGGCGCGAAGGAGCGACGAGGTCGGGGATCGGGTGAAGGAGCAGCGAGGTCGAGGGTCGGGGCAAAGGAGCGGCAAGGTCGGGGCGAAAGAGCAGCGAGGTCGGGGGTCGAGGCGAAGGAGCGGCGAGGTCGGGGGCCAGGGCGAAGGAGCAGCGAGGTCAGGGCGAAGGAGCGGCGAGGTCTGGGGTCGGGGTGAAGGACCGGCGAGGTCGGGGGTCGGGGCGAAGGAGCGGCGAGGTCGGGGGTCGGGGGTGAAGGAGCGGCGAGGTTGGGGGTCCGGGCGAAGGAGCGTCGAGGTCAGGGCGAAGGAGCGGCGAGGTCTGGGGTCGGGGTAAAGGAGCTGCGAGGTCGGTGCGAAGGAGCGGCGAGGTCGAAGGTCGGGGTGCAGGAGCGGCGAGGTCGGGTGTCGGGGCGAAGGAGCAGCGAGGTCGGGGGTCGGGCGAACGAGTGGCAAGGTCGGGACAAAGGAGCGGCGAGGTCAGGGTCGGGGTGAAGGAGCGCCGAGGTCGGGAGTCGGGGCGAAGGTGCGGTGAGGTCGAGGGTCGGGGCGAAGGAGCGGCGAGGCCGAGGGTCGGGGCGAAGGAGCGGCAAGTTCGGGGCGAAGGAGCGGCAAGGTCGGAGGTCGGGGCGATGGAGCGGCGAGGTCGGGGCGAAGGAGCGGCGAGGTCGGAGGTCGGGGCGAAGGAGCGGCGAGGTCGGGGTGAAGGAACGGCGAGATCGGGGCGAAGGAACGGCGAGGTCGGGGTGAAGGAGCGGCGATGTCGTGGGTCGGGGTGTAGGAGCGGCGAGGTCGGGGGTCGGGGCGAAGGAGCGGCGAGGTTGGGGGTCGGGGTGAAGGAGCGGCGAGGTCGGGGTGATGGAGCGGCGAGGTCGGGAGTCGGGGTAAAGGAGCTACGAGGTCGGTGCGAAGGAGCGGCTAGGTCGGAGGTCGGGGCGAAAGAGCGGCGAGGTCGGGGGTCGTGGCGAAGAAGCGGCGAGGTCGGGGGTCGGGGCGAAGGATCGGCGAGGTCGGTGGGAAGGAGCGACGAGGTCGGGGGTCGGGGTGAAGGAGCAGCGAGGTCGGGGGTCCGGGCGAAGGAGCGGCGAGGTCGGGGGTTGGGGTGAAGGAGCAGCGAGGTCGGCGCGAAGGAGTGGCGAGGTCGGGACAAAGGAGCGGCGAGGTCGGGGGTCGGGGTGAGGCAGCTGCGAGGTCGGTGCGAAGGAGCGGCGAGGTCGGGGGTCGGGGTGAAGGAGCGGCGAGGTCGGGGGTCAGGGCGAAGGAGCGGTGAGGTCGGGGGTCGGGGCGACGGAGCGTCGATGTCGGGGCAAAAGAGCGGCGAGGTCGGGGGTCGGGTTGAAGGAGCGGCGAGGTCGGGGCGACGGAGCGGCGAGGACGGGGGTCGGGGTGAAGGAACGGCGAGGTCGGGGGTCGGGGTGAAGGAGCGGCGAGATCGTAGCGAAGGAGCGTCTTGGTCGGGGCGAAGGAGCGGCGAGGTCGGGCGAAGGAGCGGCGAGGTCGGGGGGCGGGGCGAAGGAGCGGCGAGTTCGGGGGTCGGAGCAAAGGAGCGGCGAGGTCAGGGGTCGGGTTGAAGGAGCGGCGAAGTCGGGGCGAAGGATTGGTGAGGTCGGGCGTCGGGGTGAAGGAGCGGCGAGGTCGGGGGTCGGGGTGAAGGAGCAGCGAGATCGTAGCGAAGGAGCGGCGAGGTCGGAGGTCAGGGCGATGGAGCGGCGAGGTCGGGGCGTAGGAGCTGCGAGGTCGGGGGTCGGCGTGAAGGAGCGGCGAGGTCAGGGGTCGGGGTGAAGGAGCGGCGAGGTTGGAGGTCGGGGTGAAGGAGCGGCGAGGTCTGGGCGAAGGAGCGGCGAGGGCGGGGGTCGGGGCGAAGGAGCAGTGAGGTCGGAGGTCGGGATGAAGGAGCGGCGAGGTCGGTGCGATGTAGCGGCGAGGTCAGGGTGAAGGAGTGGCGAAGTCGGGGGTCGGGGTGCAGGAGCGGCGAGGTCGGGGGTCGGGGCGAAGGAGCGGCGAGGTCGAGGGTCCGGGCGAAGGAGCAGTGAGGTCGGGGGTCGTGGCGAAGGAGCGGTGAGGTCGAGGGTCCGGGCGAAGGAGCGGCAAGTTCGGGGCGAAGGAGCGGCGAGGTCGGAGGTCGGGGCGATGGAGCGGCGAGGTCGGGGCGAAGGAGCAGCGAGGTCGGAGGTCAGTGCGATGGAGCGGCGAGGTCGGGGCGAAGGAGCGGCGAGGGCGGGGTCAGGGCGAAGGAATGGCGAGGTCGGGGATCGGGGTGAAGGAGCAGCGAGGTCGGGGGTCGGGGTGAAGGAGCGGTGAGGTCGGGGGTCGGGGCGAAGGAGCGGTGAGGTCGGGGGTCGGGGCGAAGTGGCTGCGAGGTCGGGGAGAAGGAATAGAGAGGTCGGGACAAAGGAGCGGCGAGGTCAGGGGTCGGGGTGAAGGAGCGGCGAGGTCGGGGGTTGGGGCGAAGGAGCGGCGAGGTCAGGGTGAAGGAGCGGCGAGGTCGGGGGTCGGGGTGAAGGAGCGGCGAGGTCGGGGGTCGGGGCGAAGGAGCGGCGAGTTCGGGCGTCGGGGCGAAGGAGCCGTGAGGTCGGAGGTCAGTGCGATGGAGCGGCGAGGTCGGGGCGAAGGAGCGGCGAGGGCGGGGTCAGGGCGAAGGAATGGCGAGGTCGGGGATCGGGGTGAAGGAGCGGTGATGTCGGGGCGAAGGAGCAGCGAGGTCGGGGGTCGGGGCGAAGGAGCGGCGAGGTCGGGAGTCGGGGCGAAGGAGCAGCGAGGTCGGGGGTCGGGGTGAAGGAGCGGTGAGGTCGGGGGTCGGGGCGAAGTGGCTGCGAGGTCGGGGAGAAGGAATAGAGAGGTCGGGACAAAGGAGCGGCGAGGTCAGGGGTCGGGGTGAAGGAGCGGCGAGGTCGAGGGTTGGGGCGAAGGAGCGGCGAGGTCAGGGTGAAGGAGCGGCGAGGTCGGGGGTCGGGGCGAAGGAGCGGCGAGGTCGGGGGTCGGGGCGAAGGAGCGGCGAGGTCGGGCGTCGGGGCGAAGGAGCCGTGAGGTCGGGGGTCGGGGCGACGGAGCGGCGAGGTCGGGGGTTGGGGTGGAGGAGCGGCGAGGTCGGGGCGAAGGAGCAGTGAGGTCGGGGGTCGGGGCGAAGGAGCGGCGAGGTCGGGGTTCGGGGAGAAGGAGCGGCGAGGTCGGGGGTCGGGGTGAAGGAGCGGCGAGGTCGGGGGTCGGGGTGAAGGAGCAGCGAGATCGTAGCGAAGGAGCGGCGAGGTCGGAGGTCGGGCCGATGGAGCGGCGAGGTCGGCGCGTAGGAGCTGCGAGGTCGGGGGTCGGCGTGAAGGAGCGGCGAGGTCGGGGGTCGGGGTGAAGTAGCGGCGAGGTTGGAGGTCGGGGTGAAGCAGCGGCGAGGTCTGGGCGAAGGAGCGGCGAGGTCGGGGGTCGGGGCGAAGGAGCAGCGAGGTCCGAGGTCGGGATGAAGGAGCGGCGAGGTCGGTGCGATGTAGCGGCGAGGTCAGAGTGAAGGAGTGGCGAGGTCGGGGGTCGGGGTGCAGGAGCGGCGAGGTCGGGGGTAGGGGCGAAGGAGCGGCGAGGTGGGGCGAAGGAGCGGCGAGGTCGGGGGTCGGGGTGAAGGAGCGCCGAGGTCGGGGGTCGGGGCGAAGGAGCGGTGAGGTCAGGGGTCGGGGCGAAGGGGCAGCGAGGTCGGCGCGAAGGAGCGACGAGGTCGGTGGTCGGGGTGAAGGAGCAGCGAGGTCGGGGGTCGGGGCGAAGAATTGGCAAGGTCGGGGTCGGGGTAAAGGAGCTGCGAGGTCGGTGCGAAGGAGCGGCAAGGTCGAGGGTCGCGGTGAAGGAGCGGCGAGGTCGGGGGTTGGGGCGAAGGAGCGGCGAGGTCGGGGGTCGGGGCGAAGGAGCAGCGAGGTCGGGGTTCAGGGCGAAGGGGCAGCGAGTTTGGCGCGAAGGAGCGACGAGGTCGGAGGTCGGGTGAAGGAGCAGCGAGGTCGGGGGTCGGGGCATAGGAGCGGCAAGGTCGGGGCGAAGGAGTGGCGAGGTCGGGGATCGGGGCGAAGGAGCAGCAAGGTCAGGGGTTAGGGCGAAGGGGCAGCGAGGTCGGCGTGAAGGAGTGGCGAGGTCGGGACAAAGGAGCGGCGAGGTCGGGGGTCGGGGTGAAGGAGCGGCGAGGTCGGGGGTCGGGGCGAAGGAGCGGCGAGGTCGGGGGTCCGGGCGAAGGAGCGGCGAGGTCGGTGCGAAGGAGCGGCGAGGTCGAAGGTCGGGGTGCAGGAGCGGCGAGGTCGGGTGTCGGGGCGAAGGAGCAGCGAGGTCGGGGGTCGGGGCGAACGAGTGGCAAGGTCGGGACAAAGGAGCGGCGAGGTCAGGGGTCGGGGTGAAGGAGCGCCGAGGTCGGGGGTCGGGGCGAATTTGCGGTGAGGTCGGGGGTCGGGGCGAAGGAGCGGCGAGGCCGAGGGTCGGGGCGAAGGAGCGGCAAGTTCGGGGCGAATGAGCGGCAAGGTCGGAGGTCGGGGCGATGGAGCGGCGAGGTCGGGGCGAAGGAGCGGTGAGGTCGGGGTGAAGGAGCGGCGAGGTCGGGGGTCGGGGCGAAGGAGCGGCGAGGTTGGGGGTCGGGGTGAAGGAGCGGCGAGGTTGGGGGTCGGGGTGAAGGAGCGGCGAGGTCGGGGGTCGGGGCGAAGGAGCGGCGATGTAGTGGGTCGGGGTGTAGGAGCGGCGAGGTCGGGGGTCGGGGTGAAGGAGCGGCGAGGTTGGGGGTCGGGGTGAAGGAGCGGCGAGGTCGGGGTGAAGGAGCGGCGAGGTCGGGAGTCGGGGTAAAGGAGCTGCGAGGTCGGTGCGAAGGAGCGGCTAGGTCGGGGGTCGGGGCGAAGGAGCAGTGAGGTCGGGGGTCGTGGCGAAGGATCGGCGAGGTCGGTGTGAAGGAGCGACGAGGTCGGGGGTCGGGGTGAAGGAGCAGCGAGGACTTGGGTCGGTGTGAAGGAGCGACGAGGTCGGGGGTCGGGGCGAAGGAGCAGTGAGGTCGGGGGTCGTGGCGAAGGAGCGGTGAGGTCGAGGGTCCGGGCGAAGGAGCGGCAAGTTCGGGGCGAAGGAGCGGCGAGGTCGGAGGTCGGGGCGATGGAGCGGCGAGGTCGGGGCGAAGGAGCAGCGAGGTCGGAGGTCAGTGCGATGGAGCGGCGAGGTCGGGGCGAAGGAGCGGCGAGGGCGGGGTCAGGGCGAAGGAATGGCGAGGTCGGGGATCGGGGTGAAGGAGCGGTGATGTCGGGGCGAAGGAGCAGCGAGGTCGGGGGTCGGGGCGAAGGAGCGGCGAGGTCGGGAGTCGGGGCGAAGGAGCAGCGAGGTCGCGGGTCGGGGTGAAGGAGCGGTGAGGTCGGGGGTCGGGGCGAAGTGGCTGCGAGGTCGGGGAGAAGGAATAGAGAGGTCGGGACAAAGGAGCGGCGAGGTCAGGGGTCGGGGTGAAGGAGCGGCGAGGTCGGGGGGTGGGGCGAAGGAGCGGCGAGGTCAGGGTGAAGGAGCGGCGAGGTCGGGGGTCGGGGCGAAGGAGCGGCGAGGTCGGGGGTCGGGGCGAAGGAGCGGCGAGGTCGGGCGTCGGGGCGAAGGAGCCGTGAGGTCGGGGGTCGGGGCGACGGAGCGGCGAGGTCGGGGGTTGGGGTGGAGGAGCGGCGAGGTCGGGGCGAAGGAGCAGTGAGGTCGGGGGTCGGGGCGAAGGAGCGGCGAGGTCGGGGGTCGGGGAGAAGGAGCGGCGAGGTCGGGGGTCGGGGTGAAGGAGCGGCGAGGTCGGGGGTCGGGGTGAAGGAGCAGCGAGATCGTAGCGAAGGAGCGGCGAGGTCGGAGGTCGGGCCGATGGAGCGGCGAGGTCGGCGCGTAGGAGCTGCGAGGTCGGGGGTCGGCGTGAAGGAGCGGCGAGGTCGGGGGTCGGGGTGAAGTAGCGGCGAGGTTGGAGGTCGGGGTGAAGCAGCGGCGAGGTCTGGGCGAAGGAGCGGCGAGGTCGGGGGTCGGGGCGAAGGAGCAGCGAGGTCCGAGGTCGGGATGAAGGAGCGGCGAGGTCGGTGCGATGTAGCGGCGAGGTCAGAGTGAAGGAGTGGCGAGGTCGGGGGTCGGGGTGCAGGAGCGGCGAGGTCGGGGGTAGGGGCGAAGGAGCGGCGAGGTGGGGCGAAGGAGCGGCGAGGTCGGGGGTCGGGGTGAAGGAGCGCCGAGGTCGGGGGTCGGGGCGAAGGAGCGGTGAGGTCAGGGGTCGGGGCGAAGGGGCAGCGAGGTCGGCGCGAAGGAGCGACGAGGTCGGTGGTCGGGGTGAAGGAGCAGCGAGGTCGGGGGTCGGGGCGAAGAATTGGCAAGGTCGGGGTCGGGGTAAAGGAGCTGCGAGGTCGGTGCGAAGGAGCGGCAAGGTCGAGGGTCGCGGTGAAGGAGCGGCGAGGTCGGGGGTTGGGGCGAAGGAGCGGCGAGGTCGGGGGTCGGGGCGAAGGAGCAGCGAGGTCGGGGTTCAGGGCGAAGGGGCAGCGAGTTTGGCGCGAAGGAGCGACGAGGTCGGAGGTCGGGTGAAGGAGCAGCGAGGTCGGGGGTCGGGGCATAGGAGCGGCAAGGTCGGGGCGAAGGAGTGGCGAGGTCGGGGATCGGGGCGAAGGAGCAGCAAGGTCAGGGGTTAGGGCGAAGGGGCAGCGAGGTCGGCGTGAAGGAGTGGCGAGGTCGGGACAAAGGAGCGGCGAGGTCGGGGGTCGGGGTGAAGGAGCGGCGAGGTCGGGGGTCGGGGCGAAGGAGCGGCGAGGTCGGGGGTCCGGGCGAAGGAGCGGCGAGGTCGGTGCGAAGGAGCGGCGAGGTCGAAGGTCGGGGTGCAGGAGCGGCGAGGTCGGGTGTCGGGGCGAAGGAGCAGCGAGGTCGGGGGTCGGGGCGAACGAGTGGCAAGGTCGGGACAAAGGAGCGGCGAGGTCAGGGGTCGGGGTGAAGGAGCGCCGAGGTCGGGGGTCGGGGCGAATTTGCGGTGAGGTCGGGGGTCGGGGCGAAGGAGCGGCGAGGCCGAGGGTCGGGGCGAAGGAGCGGCAAGTTCGGGGCGAATGAGCGGCAAGGTCGGAGGTCGGGGCGATGGAGCGGCGAGGTCGGGGCGAAGGAGCGGTGAGGTCGGGGTGAAGGAGCGGCGAGGTCGGGGGTCGGGGCGAAGGAGCGGCGAGGTTGGGGGTCGGGGTGAAGGAGCGGCGAGGTTGGGGGTCGGGGTGAAGGAGCGGCGAGGTCGGGGGTCGGGGCGAAGGAGCGGCGATGTAGTGGGTCGGGGTGTAGGAGCGGCGAGGTCGGGGGTCGGGGTGAAGGAGCGGCGAGGTTGGGGGTCGGGGTGAAGGAGCGGCGAGGTCGGGGTGAAGGAGCGGCGAGGTCGGGAGTCGGGGTAAAGGAGCTGCGAGGTCGGTGCGAAGGAGCGGCTAGGTCGGGGGTCGGGGCGAAGGAGCAGTGAGGTCGGGGGTCGTGGCGAAGGATCGGCGAGGTCGGTGTGAAGGAGCGACGAGGTCGGGGGTCGGGGTGAAGGAGCAGCGAGGACTTGGGTCGGTGTGAAGGAGCGACGAGGTCGGGGGTCGGGGTGAAGGAGCAGCGAGGACTTGGGTCGGTGTGAAGGAGCGACGAGGTCGGGGTCGGGGTGAAGGAGCAGCGAGGACTTGGGTCGGGGTAAAGGAGCGACGAGGTCGGGGGTCGGGGTAAAGGAGCAGCGAGGTCGGGGGTCGGGGTGAAGGAGCTGCGAGGTCGGTGCGATGGAGCGGCGACGTCGAGGGTCGCGGTGAAGGAGCGGCGAGGTCGGGGGTCAGGGCGAAGGAGCGGTGAGGTCGGGGGTCGGGGCGATGGAGCGGCGATGTCGGGGCAAAAGAGCGGTGAGGTCGGGGGTCGGGTTGAAGGAGCGGCGAGGTCGGGGGTCGGGGTGAAGGATCGGCGAGATCGTAGCGAAGGAGCGGCGAGGTCGGAGCGAAGGAGCGGTGAGGTCAGGGCGAAGGAGCGGCAAGTTCGGGGCGAAGGAGCGGCAAGTTCGGGGCGAAGGAGCGGCAAGGTCGGAGGTCGGGGCGACGGAGCGGCGAGGACGGGGGTCGGGGTGAAGGAGCGGCGAGGTCGGGGGTCGGGGTGGAGGAGCGGCGAGATCGTAGCGAAGGAGCGGCGAGGTCGGGGCGAAGGAGCGGCGAGTTCGGGGGTCGGGGCAAAGGAGCGGTGAGGTCGGGCGTCGGGGTGAAGGAGCGGCGAGGTCGGGGGTCGGGGTGAAGGAGCAGCGAGATCGTAGCGAAGGAGCGGCGAGGTCGGAGGTCGGGGCGATGGAGCGGCGAGGTCGGGGCGTAGGAGCTGCGAGGTCGGGGGTCGGCGTGAAGGAGCGGCGAGGTCGGGGGTCGGGGTGAAGGAGCGGCGAGGTTGGAGGTCGGGGTGAAGGAGCGGCGAGGTCTGGGCGAAGGAGCGGCGAGGGCGGGGGTCGGGGCGAAGGAGCAGCGAGGTCGGAGGTCGGGGTGAAGGAGCGGCGAAGTCTGGGCGAAGGAGCGGCGAGGTCGGGGGTTGGGGCGAAGGAACAGCGAGGTCGGAGGTCGGGATGAAGGACCGGCGAGGTCGGTGCGATGTAGCGGCGAGGTCAGGGTGAAGGAGTGGCGAGGTCGGGGGTCGGGGTGCAGGAGCGGCGAGGTCGGGGGTCGGGGCGAAGGAGCGGCGAGGCGGGGCGAAGGAGCGGCGAGGTCGGGGTTCGGGGCGAAGGAGCGGCGAGGTCGGGGGTCGGGGCGAAGGAGCGGCGAGGTCGGTGTGAAGGAGCGATGAGGTCGGGGGTCGGGGCGAAGGGGCGGCGAGGTCGGTGCGAACGAGTGGCAAGGTCAGGACAAAGGAGCGGCCAGGTCGGGGGTCGGGGTGAAGGAGCGCCGGGGTCGGGGTGAAGGAGCGCCGAGGTCGGGGGTCGGGGCGAAGGAGCGGCGAGGTCGAGGGTCCGGGCGATGGAGCGGCGAGATCGGGGCGAAGGAGCAGCGAGGTCGGAGGTCGGGGCGATGGAGCGGCGAGGTCGGGGCGAAGGAACGGCGAGGTCGGGGTCAGGGCGAAGGAATGGCGAGGTCGGGGATCGGGGTGAAGGAGCGGTGAGGTCAGGGTGAAGGAGCGGCGAGGTCGGGGGTCGGGGCGAAGGAGCGGCGAGGTCGGGGGTCGGGGCGAAGGAGCGGCGAGGTCGGGGGTCGGTGCGAAGGAGCAGCGAGGTCGGGGGTCGGGGTGAAGGAGCGGCGATGTCGGGGGTCGGGGTGTAGGAGCGGCGAGGTCGGGGGTCGGGGCGAAGGAGCGGCGAGGTCGGGGGATCGTGGCGAATGAGCGGCGAGGTCGGGGGTCAGGGTAAAGGACCTGCGAGGTCGGTGCGAAGGACGCGGAGGTCGGGGGTCGGGGTGAAGGAGTGCCGAGGTCGGGAGAAAGGAGCGGCGAGGTCGGGGGTCGGGGTGAAGGAGCGGCGAGGTCGGGGGTTGGGGCAAAGGAGCGGTGAGGTCGGGGGTCGGGGCGAAGGAGTGGCGAGGTCGGGGCAAAAGAGCGGCGAGGTCGGGGGTCGGGTTGATGGAGCTGCGAGGTAGGGGGTCGGGGCGAAGGAGCAGCGAGGTCGGGGTCGGGGCGAAGGAGCGGCGAGGTCAGGGGTCGGGGCGAAGGAGCGGCGAGGCGGGGCAAAGGAACGGCGAGGTCGGTGGTCGGGGCGAAGGAGCCGCGAGGTCGGGAGTCAGGGCGAAGGAGCAGCGAGGTCGGGGGTTGGGGTGAAGGAGCGGTGAGGTCGGGGGTCGGGGTGAAGGAGCGGTGATGTCGGGGCGAAGGAGCGGCGAGGTCGCGGGTCGGGGCGAAGGAGCGGCGAGGTCGGGAGTCAGGGCGAAGGAGCAGCGAGGTCGGGGGTTGGGGTGAAGGAGCGGTGAGGTCGGGGGTCGGGGCGAAGTGGCGGCGAGGTCGGGGCGAAGGAATGGCGAGGTCGGGACAAAGGAGCGGCGAGGTCTGGGGTCGGGGTGAAGGAGCGGAGAGGTCGGGGGTTGGGGCGAAGGAGCGGCGAGGTCAGGGTGAAGGAACGGCGTGGTCGGGGGTCGGGGCGAAGGAGCGGCGAGGTCGGGGGTCGGGGCGAAGGAGCGGCGAGGTCGGGGGTCGGGGCGAAGGAGCCGTGAGGTCGGGGCGACGGAGCGGCGAGGTCGGGGATTGGGGTGAAGGAGCGGCGAGGTCGGGGCAAAGGAGCGGCGAGGTCGGGGGTTGGGGTGAAGGAGCGGCGAGGTCGGGGCGAAAGAGCAGCGAGGTCGGGGGTCGGGGCTAAGGAGCAGCGAGGTCGGTGGTCGGGGCGAAGGAGCGGCGAGGTCGGGGGTCGGGGCGAAGGAGCAGCGAGGTCGGGGGTCGGGGTGAAGGAGCAGCGAGGTCGGGGGTCGGGGCGAAGGAGCGGCGAGGTCGGGGGCCGGGGCGAAGGAGCAGCGAGGTCGGGGGTCGGGGTGAAGGAGCGGCGAGGTCGGGGATCGGGGATAAGGAGCGGCGAGGTCGGGGCGAAGGAGCGGCGAGGTCGGGGGTTGGGGTGAAGGAGCGGCGAGGTCGGGGATCGGGGCGAAGGAGCGGCGAGGTCAAGGGTCGGGGTGAAGGAACGGCTAGGTCGGAGGTCGGGACGAAGGAGCGGCGAAGTCGGGGGTCGGGACAAAGGAGCGGCGAGGTCGGGGGTCGTGGCGAAGGAGCGGCGAGGTCGGGGGTCGGGGCGAAGGAGCGGCGAGGTCGGTGCGAAGGAGCGACGAGGTCGGGGGTCGGGGTGAAGGAGCAGCGAGGTCGGGGGTCGGGGCGAAGGGGCAGCGAGGTCGGGAGTCAGGGCGAAGGGGCAGCGAGGTCGGGGGTCGGGGCGATGGGGCAGCGAGGTCAGCGCGAAGGAGCGGCGAGGTTGGGGGTCCGGGCGAAGGAGCGGCGAGGTCGGGGGTTGGGGTGAAGGAGCAGCGAGGTCGGGGGTCAGGGCGAAGGGGCAGCGAGGTCGGCGCGAAGGAGCGGCAAGGTCGGGGGTCGGGGCGAAGGAGCGGCGAGGTCGGGGGTCGGGGCGAAGGAGCGGTGAGGTCGAGTGTCGGGGCGAAGGAGCGGCGAGGTCGGGGATCGGGTTGAAGGAGCGGCGAGGTCGGGGGTCGCGTTGAAGGAGCGGCGAGGTCGGGGCGACGGAGCGGCGAGGACGGGGGTCGGGGTGAAGGAGCGGCGAGGTCGGGGGTCGGGATGAAGGAGCGGCGAGATCGTAGCGAAGGAGCAGCGAGGTCGGGGGTCGGGGCGAACGAGCGGCGAGGTCGGGAGTCGGGGCGAAGGAGCAGCGAGGTCGGGGGTCGGGGTGAAGGAGCAGCGAGGTCGGGGGTTGGGGTGAAGGAGCGGTGAGGACGGGGGTCGGGGCGAAGTGGCGGCGAGGTCGGGGCGAAGGAATAGCGAGGTCAGGACAAAGGAGCGGCGAGGTCAGTGGTCGGGGTGAAGGAGCGGCGAGGTCACGGTGAAGGAGCGGCGAGGTCGGGGGTCGGGGCGAAGGAGCGGCGAGGTCGGGGGTCGGGGCGAAGGAGCGGCGAGGTCGGGGGTCGGAGCGAAGGAGCCGTGAGGTCGGGGGTCGGGGCGACGGAGCGGCGAGTTCGGGGGTTGGGGTGGAGGAGCGGCGAGGTCGGGGCGAAGGAGCAGCGAGGTCGGGGGTCGGGGCGACGGAGCGGCGAGGTCGGGGCGAAGGAGCAGCGAGGTCGGGGATCGGGGCGAAGGAGCGGCGAAGTCGGGGGTCGGGGCGAAGGAGCGGCGAGGTCGGGGGTCGGTGCGAAGGAGCAGCGAGGTCGGGGGTTGGGGTGAAGGAGCGGTGAGGTCGGGGGTCGGGGTGTAGGAGCGGCGAGATCGGGGGTCGGGGCGAAGGAATGGCGAGGTCGGGACAAAGGAGCGGCGAGGTCTGGGGTCGGGGTGAAGGAGCGGAGAGGTCGGGGGTTGGGGCGAAGGATCGGCGAGGTCAGGGTAAAGGAGCGGCGTGGTCGGGGGTCGGGGCGAAGGAGCGGCGAGGTCGGGGGTCGGGGCGAAGGAGCGGCGAGGTCGGGGGTCGGGGCGAAGGAGCGGCGAGGTCGGGGGTCGGGGCGAAGGAGCCGTGAGGTCGGGGCGACGGAGCGGCGAGGTTGGGGGTTGGGGTGAAGGAGCGGCGAGGTCGGGGGTTGGGGTGAAGGAGCGGCGAGGTCGGGGCGAAGGAGCAGCGAGGTCGGGGGTCGGGGCTAAGGAGCAGCGAGGTCGGTGGTCGGGGCGAAGGAGCGGCGATGTCGGGGGTCGGGGCGAAGGAGCAGCGAGGTCGGGGGTCGGGGTGAAGGAGCAGCGAGGTCGGGGGTCGGGGCGAAGGAGCGGCGAGGTCGGGGGTCGGGGCGAAGGAGCAACGAGGTCGGGGGTCGGGGTGAAGGAGTGGCGAGGTTGGGGGTCGGGGATAAGGAGCGGCGAGGTCGGGGCGAAGGAGCGGCGAGGTCGGGGGTTGGGGTGAAGGAGCGGCGAGGTCGGGGATCGGGGCGAAGGAGCGGCGAGGTCAAGGGTCGGGGTGAAGGAGCGGCTAGGTCGGAGGTCGGGACGAAGGAGCGGCGAAGTCGGGGGTCGGGACAAAGGAGCGGCGAGGTCGGGGGTCGTGGCGAAGGAGCGGCGAGGTCGGGGGTCGGGGCGAAGGAGCGGCGAGGTCGGTGCGAAGGAGCGACGAGGTCGGGGGTCGGGGTGAAGGAGCAGCGAGGTCGGGGGTCGGGGCGAAGGGGTAGCGAGGTCGGGAGTCAGGGCGAAGGGGCAGCGAGGTCGGGGGTCGGGGCGATGGGGCAGCGAGGTCGGTGCGATGGAGCGGCGAGGTCGGGCGTCCGGGCGAAGGAGCGGCGAGGTCGGGGGTTGGGGTGAAGGAGCAGCGAGGTCGGGAGTCAGGGCGAAGGGGCAGCGAGGTCGGGGGTTGGGGCGAAGGGGCAGCGAGGTCAGCGCGAAGGAGCGGCGAGGTTGGGGGTCGGGGTGAAGGAGCTGCGAGGTCGGGGGTCCGGGCGAAGGAGCGGCGAGGTCGGGGGTTGGGGTGAAGGAGCAGCGAGGTCGGGGGTCAGGGCGAAGGGGCAGCGAGGTCGGCGCGAAGGAGCGGCGAGGTCGGGGGTCGGGGCGAAGGAGCGGCGAGGTCGGGGGTCGGGTTGAAGGAGCGGCGAGGTCGGGGCGACGGAGCGGCGAGGACGGGGGTCGGGGTGAAGGAGCGGCGAGGTCGGGGGTCGGGATGAAGGAGCGGCGAGATCGTAGCGAAGGAGCGGCGAGGTCGGGGCGAAGGAGCGGCGAGGTCGGGTGTCGGGGCGAAGGAGCGGTGAGGTCGGGGGTCGGGGCAAAGGAGCGGCGAGGTCGAGGGTCGGGGCGAAGGAGCGCAAGTTCGGGGCGAAGGAGCGGCGAGGTCGGGGCGATGGAGCGGCGAGGTCGGGGCGAAGGAGCAGCGAGGTCGGGGGTCGTGGCGAACGAGCGGCGAGGTCGGGAGTCGGGGCGAAGGAGCAGCGAGGTCGGGGGTCGGGGTGAAGGAGCGGTGAGGACGGGGGTCATGGCGAAGTGGCGGCGAGGTCGGGGCGAAGGAATGGCGAGGTCGGGACAAAGGAGCGGCGAGGTCAGTGGTCGGGGTGAAGGAGCGGCGAGGTCGGGGGTTGGGGCAAAGGAGCGGCGAGGTCAGGGTGAAGGAGCGGCGAGGTCGGGGGTCAGGGCGAAGGAGCGGCGAGGTCGGGGGTCGGGGCGAAGGAGCGGCGAGGTCGGGGGTCGGAGCGAAGGAGCCGTGAGGTCGGGGGTCGGGGCGACGGAGCGACGAGTTCGGGGGTTGGGGTGGAGGAGCGGCGAGGTCGGGGGTCGGGGCGAAGGAGCGGCGAGGTCGGGGATCGCGGCGAAGGAGCGGCGACGTCGGGGGTCGGGGTGAAGGAGCGGCGATGTCGGGGGTCGGGGTGTAGGAGCGGCGAGGTCGGGGATCGCGGCGAATGAGCGGCGAGGTCGGGGGTCGGGGCGAAGGAGCGGCGAGGTCGGGGATCGCGGCGAATGAGCGGCGAGGTCGGGGGTCAGGGTAAAGGACCTGCGAGGTCGGTGCGAAGGAGCGGCGAGGTCAGGAGTCGGGGTGAAGGAGTGCCGAGGTCGGGAGAAAGGAGCGGCGAGGTCGGGGGTCGGGGTGAAGGAGCGGCGAGGTCGGGGGTTGGGGCAAAGGAGCGGTGAGGTCAGGGGTCGGGGCGAAGGAGTGGCGAGGTCGGGGGTCGGGGTGAAGGAGCGGCGAGGCGGGGCAAAGGAACGGCGAGGTCGGTGGTCGGGGCGAAGGAGCCGCGAAGATGGGGGTCGGCGCGAAGGAGCGGCGAGGTCGGGGGTCAGGGCGAAGGAATGGCGAGGTCGGGGATCGGGGTGAAGGAGCGGTGATGTCGGGCGAAGGAGCGGCGAGGTCGTGGGTCGGGGCGAAGGAGCGGCAAGGTCGGGTGTTGGGGTGAAGGAGCGGCGAGGTCGGGAGTCAGGGCGAAGGAGCAGCGAGGTCGGGGGTTGGGGTGAAGGAGCGGTGAGGTCGGGGGTCGGGGCGAAGTGGCGGCGAGGTCGGGGCGAAGGAGCCGTGAGGTCGGGACAAAGGTGCGGCGAGGTCTGGGGTCGGGGTGAAGGAGCGGAGAGGTCGGGGGTTGGGGCGAAGGAGCGGCGAGGTCAGGGTGAAGGAGCGGCGTGGTCGGGGGTCGGTGCGAAGGAGCGGCGAGGTCGGGGGTCGGGGCGAAGGAGCGGCGAGGTCGGGGATCGGGGCGAAGGAGCCGTGAGGTCGGGGCGACGGAGCGGCGAGGTCGGGGATTGGGGTGAAGGAGCGGCGAGGTCGGGTCGAAGGAGCAGCGAGGTCGGGGGTCGGGGCTAAGGAGCGGCGAGGTCGGTGTTCGGGGCGAAGGAGCGGCGAGGTCGGGGGTCGGGGCGAAGGAGCAGCGAGGTCGGGGGTCGGGGTGAAGGAGCAGCGAGGTCGGGGGTCGGGGCGAAGGAGCGGCGAGGTCGGGGGTCGGGGCGAAGGAGCAGCGAGGTCGGGGGTCGGGGTGAAGGAGCGGCGAGGTCGGGGGTCGGGGATAAGGAGCGGCGAGGTCGGGGCGAAGGAGCGGCGAGGTCGGGGGTTGGGGTGAAGGAGCGGCGAGGTCGGGGATCGGGGCGAAGGAGCGGCGAGGTCAAGGGTCGGGGTGAAGGAGCGGCTAGGTCGGAGGTTGGGACGAAGGAGCGGCGAAGTCGGGGGTCGGGACAAAGGAGCGGCGAGGTCGGGGGTCGTGGCGAAGGAGCGGCGAGGTCGGGGGTCGGGGCGAAGGAGCGGCGAGGTCGGTGCGAAGGAGCGACGAGGTCGGGGGTCGGGGTGAAGGAGCAGCGAGGTCGGGGGTCGGGGCGAAGGGGCAGCGAGGTCGGGAGTCAGGGCGAAGGGGCAGCGAGGTCGGGGGTCGGGGCGATGGGGCAGCGAGGTCGGTGCGATGGAGCGGCGAGGTCGGGCGTCCGGGCGAAGGAGCGGCGAGGTCGGGGGTTGGGGTGAAGGAGCAGCGAGGCCGGGAGTCAGGGCGAAGGGGCAGCGAGGTCGGGGGTTGGGGCGAAGGGGCAGCGAGGTCAGCGCGAAGGAGCGGCGAGGTTGGGGGTCGGGGTGAAGGAGCGGCGAGGTCGGGGGTCGGGGCGATGGAGCGGCGAGGTCGGGGGTCCGGGCGAAGGAGCGGCGAGGTCGGGGGTTGGGGTGAAGGAGCAGCGAGGTCGGGGGTCAGGGCGAAGGTGCAGCGAGGTCGGCGCGAAGGAGCGACGAGGTCGGGGGTCGAGGCGAAGAAGCGGCGAGGTCGGGGGTCGGGGCGAAGGAGCGGTGAGGTCGGGGGTCGGGGCGAAGGAGCGGCGAGGTCGGGGGTCGGGTTGAAGGAGCGGCGAGGTCGGGGGTCGGGTTGAAGGAGCGGCGAGGTCGGGGCGATGGAGCGGCGAGGACGGGGGTCGGGGTGAAGGAGCGGCGAGGTCGGGGGTCGGGATGAAGGAGCGGCGAGATCGTAGCGAAGGAGCGGCGAGGTCGGGGCGAAGGAGCGGCGAGGTCGGGGATCGGGGCGAAGAAGCGGTGAGGTCGGGGGTCGGGGCGAAGGAGCGGCGAGGTCGAGGGTCGGGGCGAAGGAGCGGCAAGTTCGGGGCGAAGGAGCGGCGAGGTCGGAGGTCGGGGCGATGGAGCGGCGAGGTCGGGGCGAAGGAGCAGCGAGGTCGGAGGTCGGGGCGATAGAGCGGCGAGGTCGGGGCGAAGGAGCGGCGAGGTCGGGGTCAGGGCGAAGGAATGGCGAGGTCGGGGATCGAGGTGAAGGAGCGGCGAGGTCGGGGCGACGGAGCGGCGAGGACGGGGCGAAGGAGCAGCGATGTCGGAGGTCGGGGCGATGGAGCGGCGAGGTCGGGGCGAAGGAGCGGCGAGGTCGGGGTCAGGGCGAAGGAATGGCGAGGTCGGGGGTCGGGGCGAAGGAGCGGCGAGGTCGGGAGTCGGGGCGAAGGAGCAGCGAGGTCGGGGGTCGGGGTGAAGGAGCGGTGAGGTCAGGGGTCGGGGCGAAGGAGCGGCGAGGTCAGGGTGAAGGAGCGGCGAGGTCGGGGGTCGGGGCGAAGGAGCGGCGAGGTCGGGGGTCGGGGCGAAGGAGCGGCGAGGTCGGGGGTCGGAGCGAAGGAGCCGTGAGGTCTGGGGTCGGGGCAACGGAGCGGCGAGTTCGGGGGTTGGGGTGGAGGAGCGGCGAGGTCGGGGCGAAGGAGCGGCGAGGTCGGGGGTCGGGGCGAAGGAGCAGCGAGGTCGGTGGTCGGGGCGAAGGAGCGGCGAGGTCGGGGGTCGGGGCGAAGGAGCGGCGAGGTCGGGGGTCGGGGTGAAGGAGCAGCGAGGTCGGGGGTCGGGGCGCAGGAGCAGCGAGGTCGGGGATCGGGGCGAAGGAGCAGCGAGGTCGGGGGTCGGGGTGAATGAGCGGCGAGGTCGGGGGTCGGGGATAAGGAGCGGCGAGGTCGGGGCGAAGGAGCGGCGAGGTCGGGGGTTGGGGTGAAGGAGCAGCGAGGTCGGTGGTCGGGGTGAAGGAGCGGCGAGGTCGGGGGTCGGGGCGAAGGAGCGGCGAGGTCGGGGGTCGGGGTGAAGGAGCAGCGAGGTCGGGGGTCGGGGCGCAGGAGCAGCGAGGTCGGGGATCGGGGCGAAGGAGCAGCGAGGTCGGGGGTCGGGGTGAAGGAGCGGCGAGGTCGGGGGTCGGGGATAAGGAGCGGCGAGGTCGGGGCGAAGGAGCGGCGAGGTCGGAGGTTGGGGTGAAGGAGCGGCGAGGTCGGGGATCGGGGCGAAGGAGCGGCGAGGTCAAGGGTCGGGGTGAAGGAGCGGCTAGGTCGGAAGTCGGGACGAAGGAGCGGCGAAGTCGGGGGTCGGGACAAAGGAGCGGCGAGGTCGGGGGTCATGGCGAAGGAGCGGCGAGGTCGGGGGTCGGGGCGAAGGAGCGGCGAGGTCGGGGGTTGGGGTGAAGGAGCAGCGAGGTCGGGGGTCAGGGCGAAGGTGCAGCGAGGTCGGCGCGAAGGAGCGACGAGGTCGGGGGTCGAGGCGAAGAAGCGGCGAGGTCGGGGGTCGGGGCGAAGGAGCGGTGAGGTCGGGGGTCGGGGCGAAGGAGCGGCGAGGTCGGGGGTCGGGTTGAAGGAGCGGCGAGGTCGGGGGTCGGGTTGAAGGAGCGGCGAGGTCGGGGCGATGGAGCGGCGAGGACGGGGGTCGGGGTGAAGGAGCGGCGAGGTCGGGGGTCGGGATGAAGGAGCGGCGAGATCGTAGCGAAGGAGCGGCGAGGTCGGGGCGAAGGAGCGGCGAGGTCGGGGGTCGGGGCGAAGAAGCGGTGAGGTCGGGGGTCGGGGCGAAGGAGCGGCGAGGTCGAGGGTCGGGGCGAAGGAGCGGCAAGTTCGGGGCGAAGGAGCGGCGAGGTCGGAGGTCGGGGCGATGGAGCGGCGAGGTCGGGGCGAAGGAGCGGCGAGGTCGGGGGTTGGGGTGAAGGAGCGGCGAGGTCGGGGATCGGGGCGAAGGAGCGGCGAGGTCAAGGGTCGGGGTGAAGGAGCGGCTAGGTCGGAAGTCGGGACGAAGGAGCGGCGAAGTCGGGGGTCGGGACAAAGGAGCGGCGAGGTCGGGGGTCATGGCGAAGGAGCGGCGATGTCGGGGGTCGGGGCGAAGGAGCGGCGAGGTCGGTGCGAAGGAGCGACGAGGTCGGGGGTCGGGGTGAAGGAGCAGCGAGGTCGGGAGTCAGGGCGAAGGGGCAGCGAGGTCAGGGGTTGGGGCGAAGGGGCAGCGAGGTCAGCGCGAAGGAGCGGCGAGGTTGGGGGTCGGGGTGAAGGAGCTGCGAGGTCGGAGCGATGGAGCGGCGAGGTCGGGGGTCCGGGCGAAGGAGCGGCGAGGTCGGGGGTTGGGGTGAAGGAGCAGCGAGGTCGGGGGTCAGGGCGAAGGGGCAGCGAGGTCGGCGCGAAGGAGCGGCGAGGTCGGGGGTCGGGGCGAAGGAGCGGCGAGGTCGGGGGTCGGGGCGAAGGAGCGGTGAGGTCGGGGGTCGGGGCGAAGGAGTGGCGAGGTCGGGGGTCGGGTTGAAGGAGCGGCGAGGTCGGGGGTCGGGTTGAAGGAGCGGCGAGGTCGGGGCGACGGAGCGGCGAGGACGGGGGACGGGGTGAAGGAGCGGCGAGGTCGGGGGTCGGGATGAAGGAGCGGCGAGATCGTAGCGAAGGAGCGGCGAGGTCGGGGCGAAGGAGCAGCGAGGTCGGGGGTCGGGGCGAAGGAGCGGTGAGGTCGGGGGTCGGGGCGAAGGAGCGGCAAGTTCGGGGCGAAGGAGCGGCGAGGTCGGAGGTCGGGGCGATGGAGCGGCGAGGTCGGGGCGAAGGAGCAGCGAGGTCGGAGGTCGGGGCGATGGAGCGGCGAGGTCGGGGCGAAGGAGCGGCGAGGTCGGGGTCAGGGCGAAGGAATGGCGAGGTCGGGGATCGAGGTGAAGGAGCGGCGAGGTCGGGGCGACGGAGCGGCGAGGACGGGGGTCGGGGTGAAGGAGCGGCGAGGTCGGAGGTCGGGGCGATGGAGTGGCGAGGTCGGGGCGAAGGAGCAGCGATGTCGGAGGTCGGGGCGATGGAGCGGCGAGATCGGGGCGAAGGAGCGGCGAGGTCGGGGTCAGGGCGAAGGAATGGCGAGGTCGGGGATCGGGGTGAAGGAGCGGTGATGTCGGGGCGAAGGAGCAGCGAGGTCGGGGGTCGGGGCGAAGGAGCGGCGAGGTCGGGAGTCGGGGCGAAGGAGCAGCGAGGTCGGGGGTCGGGGTGAAGGAGCGGTGAGGTCGGGGGTCGGGGCGAAGGAGCGGCGAGGTCAGGGTGAAGGAGCGGCGAGGTCGGGGGTCGGGGCGAAGGAGCGGCGAGGTCGGGGGTCGAGGCGAAGGAGCGGCGAGGTCGGGGGTCGGAGCGAAGGAGCCGTGAGGTCGGGGTCGGGGCAACGGAGCGGCGAGTTCGGGGGTTGGGGTGGAGGAGCGGCGAGGTCGGGGCGAAGGAGCAGCGAGGTCGGGGGTCGGGGCGAAGGAGCGGCGAGGTCGGGGGTCGGGGCGAAGGAGCGGCGAGGTCGGGGCGAAGGAGCAGCGAGGTCGGAGGTCGGGGCGATGGAGCGGCGAGGTCGGGGCGAAGGAGCGGCGAGGTCGGGGTCAGGGCGAAGGAATGGCGAGGTCGGGGATCGGGGTGAAGGAGCGGTGATGTCGGGGCGAAGGAGCAGCGAGGTCGGGGGTCGGGGCGAAGGAGCGGCGAGGTCGGGAGTCGGGGCGAAGCAGCAGCGAGGTCGGGGGTCGGGGTGAAGGAGCGGTGAGGTCGGGGGTCGGGGCGAAGGAGCGGCGAGGTCAGGGTGAAGGAGCGGCGAGGTCGGGGGTCGGGGCGAAGGAGCGGCGAGGTCGGGGGTCGGGGCGAAGGAGCGGCGAGGTCGGGGGTCGAAGTGAAGGAGCCGTGAGGTCGGGGGTCAGGGCAACGGAGCGGCGAGTTCGGGGGTTGGGGTGGAGGAGCGGCGAGGTCGGGGCGAAGTAGCAGCGAGGTCGGGGGTCGGGGCGAAGGAGCGGCGAGGTCGGGGGTCGGGGCGAAGGAGCGGCGAGGTCGGGGGTCGGTGCGAAGGAGCAGCGAGGTCGGGGGTTGGGGTGAAGGAGCGGCGATGTCGGGGGTTGGGGTGTAGGAGCGGCGAGGTCGGGGGTCGGGGCGAAGGAGCGGCGAGGTCGGGGGTCGGGGCGAAGGAACGGCGAGGTCGGGGATCGGGGTGAAGGAGCGGTGATGTCGGGGGTCGGGGTGAAGGAGCGGTGAGGTCGGGGGTCGGAGCGAAGTGGCGGCGAGGTCGGGGGTCGGGGCGAAGGAGCGGCGAGGTCGGGGGTCGGGGCGAAGGAGCGGCGAGGTCGGGAGTCGGGGCGAAGGAGCGGCGAGGTCGGGGGTCGGGGCGAAGGAGCGGCGAGGTCGGGGGTCGGGGCGAAGGAGCGGCGAGGTCGGGGGTCGGGGCGAAGGAGCGGCGAGGTCGGGAGTCGGGGCGAAGGAGCGGCGAGGTCGGGAGTCGGGGCGAAGGAGCGGTGAGGTCGGGGGTCGGGGTGAAGGAGCGGTGAGGTCGGGGGTCGGAGCGAAGTGGCGGCGAGGTCGGGGCGAAGGAATGGCGAGGTCGGGGGTCGGGGCGAAGGAGCGTCGAGGTCGGGGGTCGGGGCGAAGGAGCGGCGAGGTCGGGGGTCGGGGCGAAGGAGCCGTGAGGTCGGGGGTCGGGGCGACGGAGCGGCGAGGTCGGGGGTTGGGGTGGAGGAGCGGTGAGGTCGGGGCGAAGGAGCAGCGAGGTCGGGGGTCGGAGCGAAGGAGCGGCGAGGTCGGGGGTCGGGGCGAAGGAGCAGCGAGGTCGGGGGTCGGGGTGAAGGAGCAGCGAGGTCGAGGGTCGGGGCGAAGGAGCGGCGAGGTCGGGGGTCGGGACGAAGGAGCAGCGAGGTCGGGGGTCGGGTTGAAGGAGCGGCGATGTCTGGGGTCGAGGTGTAGGAGCGGCGAGGTCGAGGGTCGGGGCGAAGGAGCGGCGAGGTCGGGGTTCGGGGCGAATGAGCGGCGAGGTCGGGGGTCCGGGTAAAGGACCTGCGAGGTCGGTGCGAAGGAGCGGCGAGGTCGGGGGTCGGGGTGAAGGAGTGCCGAGGTCGGGAGAAAGGAGCGGCGAGGTCGGGGGTCGGGGTGAAGGAGCGGCGAGGTCGGGGGTCGGGGCAAAGGAGCGGTGAGGTCGGGGGTCGGGGCGAAGGAGTGGCGAGGTCGGGGCAAAAGAGCGGCGAGGTCGGGGGTCGGGGCGAAGGAGCAGCGAGGTCGGGGGTCGGGGCGAAGGAGCGGCGAGGCGGGGCAAAGGAACGGCGAGGTCGGTGGTCGGGGCGAAGGAGGGGCGAGGATGGGGGTCAGCGCGAAGGAGCGGCGAGGTCGGGGGTCAGGGCGAAGGAATGGCGAGGTCGGGGATCGGAGTGAAGGAGCGGTGATGTCGGGGCGAAGGAGCGGCGAGGTCACGGGTCGGGGCGAAGGAGCGGCAAGGTCGGGGGTCGGGGCGAAGGAGCGGCGAGGTCGGGGGTCGGGGCGAAGGAGTCGTGAGGTCGGGGGTCGGGGCGACGGAGCGGCGAGTTCGGGGGTTGGGGTGGAGGAGCGGTGAGGTCGGGGCGAAGGAGCAGCGAGGTCGGGGGTCAGGGCAAAGGAGCGGCGAGGTCGGGGGTCGGGGCGAAGGAGCAGCGAGGTCGGGGGTCGGGGTGAAGGAGCAGCGAGGTCGGGGGTCGGTGCGAAGGAGCGGCGAGGTCGGCGGTCGGGGTGAAGGAGTGCCGAGGTCGGGAGAAAGGAGCGGCGAGGTCGGGGGTCGGGGTGAATGAGCGGCGAGGTCGGGGGTCGGGGCAAAGGAGCGGTGAGACCGGGGGTCGGGGCGAAGGAGTGGCGAGGTCGGGGCAAAAGAGCGGCGAGGTCGGGGGTCGGGGCGAAGGAGCAGCGAGGTCAGGGGTCGGGGTGAAGGATCGCCGAGGTCGGGGGTCGGGGCGAAGGTGCGGTGAGGTCGGGGGTCGGGGCGAAGGAGCGGCGAGGCCGAGGGTCGGGACGAAGGAGCGGCAAGTTCGGGGCGAAGGAGCGGCAAGGTCGGAGGTCGGGGCGATGGAGCGGCGAGGTCGGGGCGAAGGAGCGGCGAGGTCGGGGTGAAGGAACGGCGAGGTCGGGGCGAAGGAACGGCGAGGTCGGGGTGAAGGAGCGGCGATGTAGTGGGTCGGGGTGTAGGAGCGGCGAGGTCGGGGGTCGGGGTGAAGGAGTGGCGAGGTTGGGGGTCGGGGTGAAGGAGCGGCAAGGTCGGGGTGAAGGAGCGGCGAGGTCGGGAGTCGGGGTAAAGGAGCTGCGAGGTCGGTGCGAAGGAGCGGCTAGGTCGGGGGTCGGGGCGAAGGAGCAGCGAGGTCGGGGGTCGTGGCGAAGGAGCGGCGAGGTCGGGGGTCGGGGCGAAGGATTGGCGAGGTCGGTGTGAAGGAGCGACGAGGTCGGGGGTCGGGGTGAAGGAGCAGCGAGGACTTGGGTCGGTGTGAAGGAGCGACGAGGTCGGGGGTCGGGGTGAAGGAGCAGCGATGTCGGGGGTCCGGGCGAAGGAGCGGCGAGGTCGGGGGTTGGGGTGAAGGAGCAGCGAGGTCGGCGCGAAGGAGTGGCGAGGTTGGGACAAAGGAGCGGCGAGGTCGGGGGTCGGGGTGAAGGAGCGGCGAGGTCGGGGCGAAGGAGCGGCGAGGTCAGGGCGAAGGAGCGGCAAGGTCGGAGGTCGGGGCGACGGAGCGGCGAGGACGGGGGTCGGGGTGAAGGAGCGGCGAGGTCGGGGGTCGGGGCGACGGAGCGGCGAGGACGGGGGTCGGGGTGAAGGAGCGGCGAGGTCGGGGGTCGGGTTGAAGGAGCGGCGAGGTCGGGGGTCGGGGCGAAGGAGCGGCGAGGTCGGGGGTCGGGTTGAAGGAGCGGCGAGGTCGGGGGTCGGGTTGAAGGAGCGGCGAGGTCGGGGCGATGGAGCGGCGAGGACGGGGGTCGGGGTGAAGGAGCGGCGAGGTCGGGGGTCGGGATGAAGGAGCGGCGAGATCGTAGCGAAGGAGCGGCGAGGTCGGGGCGAAGGAGCGGCGAGGTCGGGGGTCGGGGCGAAGAAGCGGTGAGGTCGGGGGTCGGGGCGAAGGAGCGGCGAGGTCGAGGGTCGGGGCGAAGGAGCGGCAAGTTCGGGGCGAAGGAGCGGCGAGGTCGGAGGTCGGGGCGATGGAGCGGCGAGGTCGGGGCGAAGGAGCGGCGAGGTCGGGGGTTGGGGTGAAGGAGCGGCGAGGTCGGGGATCGGGGCGAAGGAGCGGCGAGGTCAAGGGTCGGGGTGAAGGAGCGGCTAGGTCGGAAGTCGGGACGAAGGAGCGGCGAAGTCGGGGGTCGGGACAAAGGAGCGGCGAGGTCGGGGGTCATGGCGAAGGAGCGGCGAGGTCGGGGGTCGGGGCGAAGGAGCGGCGAGGTCGGTGCGAAGGAGCGACGAGGTCGGGGGTCGGGGTGAAGGAGCAGCGAGGTCGGGAGTCAGGGCGAAGGGGCAGCGAGGTCAGGGGTTGGGGCGAAGCGGCAGCGAGGTCAGCGCGAAGGAGCGGCGAGGTTGGGGGTCGGGGTGAAGGAGCTGCGAGGTCGGAGCGATGGAGCGGCGAGGTCGGGGGTCCGGGCGAAGGAGCGGCGAGGTCGGGGGTTGGGGTGAAGGAGCAGCGAGGTCGGGGGTCAGGGCGAAGGGGCAGCGAGGTCGGCGCGAAGGAGCGGCGAGGTCGGGGGTCGGGGCGAAGGAGCGGCGAGGTCGGGGGTCGGGGCGAAGGAGCGGTGAGGTCGGGGGTCGGGGCGAAGGAGCGGCGAGGTCGGGGGTCGGGTTGAAGGAGCGGCGAGGTCGGGGGTCGGGTTGAAGGAGCGGCGAGGTCGGGGCGACGGAGCGGCGAGGACGGGGGACGGGGTGAAGGAGCGGCGAGGTCGGGGGTCGGGATGAAGGAGCGGCGAGATCGTAGCGAAGGAGCGGCGAGGTCGGGGCGAAGGAGCAGCGAGGTCGGGGGTCGGGGCGAAGGAGCGGTGAGGTCGGGGGTCGGGGCGAAGGAGCGGCGAGGTCGAGGGTCGGGGCGAAGGAGCGGCAAGTTCGGGGCGAAGGAGCGGCGAGGTCGGAGGTCGGGGCGATGGAGCGGCGAGGTCGGGGCGAAGGAGCAGCGAGGTCGGAGGTCGGGGCGATGGAGCGGCGAGGTCGGGGCGAAGGAGCGGTGAGGTCGGGGTCAGGGCGAAGGAATGGCGAGGTCGGGGATCGAGGTGAAGGAGCGGCGAGGTCGGGGCGACGGAGCGGCGAGGACGGGGGTCGGGGTGAAGGAGCGGCGAGGTCGGAGGTCGGGGCGATGGAGTGGCGAGGTCGGGGCGAAGGAGCAGCGATGTCGGAGGTCGGGGCGATGGAGCGGCGAGATCGGGGCGAAGGAGCGGCGAGGTCGGGGTCAGGGCGAAGGAATGGCGAGGTCGGGGATCGGGGTGAAGGAGCGGTGATGTCGGGGCGAAGGAGCAGCGAGGTCGGGGGTCGGGGCGAAGGAGCGGCGAGGTCGGGAGTCGGGGCGAAGGAGCAGCGAGGTCGGGGGTCGGGGTGAAGGAGCGGTGAGGTCGGGGGTCGGGGCGAAGGAGCGGCGAGGTCAGGGTGAAGGAGCGGCGAGGTCGGGGGTCGGGGCGAAGGAGCGGCGAGGTCGGGGGTCGAGGCGAAGGAGCGGCGAGGTCGGGGGTCGGAGCGAAGGAGCCGTGAGGTCGGGGTCGGGGCAACGGAGCGGCGAGTTCGGGGGTTGGGGTGGAGGAGCGGCGAGGTCGGGGCGAAGGAGCAGCGAGGTCGGGGGTCGGGGCGAAGGAGCGGCGAGGTCGGGGGGTCGGGGCGAAGGAGCGGCGAGGTCGGGGCGAAGGAGCAGCGAGGTCGGAGGTCGGGGCGATGGAGCGGCGAGGTCGGGGTCAGGGCGAAGGAATGGCGAGGTCGGGGATCGGGGTGAAGGAGCGGTGATGTCGGGGCGAAGGAGCAGCGAGGTCGGGGGTCGGGGCGAAGGAGCGGCGAGGTCGGGAGTCGGGGCGAAGCAGCAGCGAGGTCGGGGGTCGGGGTGAAGGAGCGGTGAGGTCGGGGGTCGGGGCGAAGGAGCGGCGAGGTCAGGGTGAAGGAGCGGCGAGGTCGGGGGTCGGGGCGAAGGAGCGGCGAGGTCGGGGGTCGGGGCGAAGGAGCGGCGAGGTCGGGGGTCGGAGTGAAGGAGCCGTGAGGTCGGGGGTCAGGGCAACGGAGCGGCGAGTTCGGGGGTTGGGGTGGAGGAGCGGCGAGGTCGGGGCGAAGTAGCAGCGAGGTCGGGGGTCGGGGCGAAGGAGCGGCGAGGTCGGGGGTCGGGGCGAAGGAGCGGCGAGGTCGGGGGTCGGTGCGAAGGAGCAGCGAGGTCGGGGGTTGGGGTGAAGGAGCGGCGATGTCGGGGGTTGGGGTGTAGGAGCGGCGAGGTCGGGGGTCGGGGCGAAGGAGCGGCGAGGTCGGGGGTCGGGGCGAAGGAACGGCGAGGTCGGGGATCGGGGTGAAGGAGCGGTGATGTCGGGGGTCGGGGTGAAGGAGCGGTGAGGTCGGGGGTCGGAGCGAAGTGGCGGCGAGGTCGGGGGTCGGGGCGAAGGAGCGGCGAGGTCGGGGGTCGGGGCGAAGGAGCGGCGAGGTCGGGAGTCGGGGCGAAGGAGCGGCGAGGTCGGGGGTCGGGGCGAAGGAGCGGCGAGGTCGGGGGTCGGGGCGAAGGAGCGGCGAGGTCGGGGGTCGGGGCGAAGGAGCGGCGAGGTCGGGAGTCGGGGCGAAGGAGCGGCGAGGTCGGGAGTCGGGGCGAAGGAGCGGTGAGGTCGGGGGTCGGGGTGAAGGAGCGGTGAGGTCGGGGGTCGGAGCGAAGTGGCGGCGAGGTCGGGGCGAAGGAATGGCGAGGTCGGGGGTCGGGGCGAAGGAGCGTCGAGGTCGGGGGTCGGGGCGAAGGAGCGGCGAGGTCGGGGGTCGGGGCGAAGGAGCCGTGAGGTCGGGGGTCGGGGCGACGGAGCGGCGAGGTCGGGGGTTGGGGTGGAGGAGCGGTGAGGTCGGGGCGAAGGAGCAGCGAGGTCGGGGGTCGGAGCGAAGGAGCGGCGAGGTCGGGGGTCGGGGCGAAGGAGCAGCGAGGTCGGGGGTCGGGGTGAAGGAGCAGCGAGGTCGAGGGTCGGGGCGAAGGAGCGGCGAGGTCGGGGGTCGGGACGAAGGAGCAGCGAGGTCGGGGGTCGGGGTGAAGGAGCGGCGATGTCTGGGGTCGAGGTGTAGGAGCGGCGAGGTCGAGGGTCGGGGCGAAGGAGCGGCGAGGTCGGGGTTCGGGGCGAATGAGCGGCGAGGTCGGGGGTCCGGGTAAAGGACCTGCGAGGTCGGTGCGAAGGAGCGGCGAGGTCGGGGGTCGGGGTGAAGGAGTGCCGAGGTCGGGAGAAAGGAGCGGCGAGGTCGGGGGTCGGGGTGAAGGAGCGGCGAGGTCGGGGGTCGGGGCAAAGGAGCGGTGAGGTCGGGGGTCGGGGCGAAGGAGTGGCGAGGTCGGGGCAAAAGAGCGGCGAGGTCGGGGGTCGGGGCGAAGGAGCAGCGAGGTCGGGGGTCGGGGCGAAGGAGCGGCGAGGCGGGGCAAAGGAACGGCGAGGTCGGTGGTCGGGGCGAAGGAGCGGCGAGGATGGGGGTCAGCGCGAAGGAGCGGCGAGGTCGGGGGTCAGGGCGAAGGAATGGCGAGGTCGGGGATCGGAGTGAAGGAGCGGTGATGTCGGGGCGAAGGAGCGGCGAGGTCACGGGTCGGGGCGAAGGAGCGGCAAGGTCGGGGGTCGGGGCGAAGGAGCGGCGAGGTCGGGGGTCGGGGCGAAGGAGTCGTGAGGTCGGGGGTCGGGGCGACGGAGCGGCGAGTTCGGGGGTTGGGGTGGAGGAGCGGTGAGGTCGGGGCGAAGGAGCAGCGAGGTCGGGGGTCAGGGCAAAGGAGCGGCGAGGTCGGGGGTCGGGGCGAAGGAGCAGCGAGGTCGGGGGTCGGGGTGAAGGAGCAGCGAGGTCGGGGGTCGGGGCGAAGGAGCGGCGAGGTCGGGGGTCGGGGTAAAGGACCTGCGAGGTCGGTGCGAAGGAGCGGCGAGGTCGGCGGTCGGGGTGAAGGAGTGCCGAGGTCGGGAGAAAGGAGCGGCGAGGTCGGGGGTCGGGGTGAATGAGCGGCGAGGTCGGGGGTCGGGGCAAAGGAGCGGTGAGACCGGGGGTCGGGGCGAAGGAGTGGCGAGGTCGGGGCAAAAGAGCGGCGAGGTCGGGGGTCGGGGCGAAGGAGCAGCGAGGTCAGGGGTCGGGGTGAAGGATCGCCGAGGTCGGGGGTCGGGGCGAAGGTGCGGTGAGGTCGGGGGTCGGGGCGAAGGAGCGGCGAGGCCGAGGGTCGGGACGAAGGAGCGGCAAGTTCGGGGCGAAGGAGCGGCAAGGTCGGAGGTCGGGGCGATGGAGCGGCGAGGTCGGGGCGAAGGAGCGGCGAGGTCGGGGTGAAGGAACGGCGAGGTCGGGGCGAAGGAACGGCGAGGTCGGGGTGAAGGAGCGGCGATGTAGTGGGTCGGGGTGTAGGAGCGGCGAGGTCGGGGGTCGGGGTGAAGGAGCGGCGAGGTTGGGGGTCGGGGTGAAGGAGCGGCAAGGTCGGGGTGAAGGAGCGGCGAGGTCGGGAGTCGGGGTAAAGGAGCTGCGAGGTCGGTGCGAAGGAGCGGCTAGGTCGGGGGTCGGGGCGAAGGAGCAGCGAGGTCGGGGGTCGTGGCGAAGGAGCGGCGAGGTCGGGGGTCGGGGCGAAGGATTGGCGAGGTCGGTGTGAAGGAGCGACGAGGTCGGGGGTCGGGGTGAAGGAGCAGCGAGGACTTGGGTCGGTGTGAAGGAGCGACGAGGTCGGGGGTCGGGGTGAAGGAGCAGCGATGTCGGGGGTCCGGGCGAAGGAGCGGCGAGGTCGGGGGTTGGGGTGAAGGAGCAGCGAGGTCGGGGCGAAGGAGCAGCGAGGTCGGAGGTCGGGGCGATGGAGCGGCGAGGTCGGGGCGAAGGAGCGGCGAGGTCGGGGTCAGGGCGAAGGAATGGGGAGGTCGGGGATCGGGGTGAAGGAGCGGTGATGTCGGGGCGAAGGAGCAGCGAGGTCGGGGGTCGGGGCGAAGGAGCGGCGAGGTCGGGAGTCGGGGCGAAGCAGCAGCGAGGTCGGGGGTCGGGGTGAAGGAGCGGTGAGGTCGGGGGTCGGGGCGAAGGAGCGGCGAGGTCAGGGTGAAGGAGCGGCGAGGTCGGGGGTCGGGGCGAAGGAGCGGCGAGGTCGGGGGTCGGGGCGAAGGAGCGGCGAGGTCGGGGGTCGGAGTGAAGGAGCCGTGAGGTCGGGGGTCAGGGCAACGGAGCGGCGAGTTCGGGGGTTGGGGTGGAGGAGCGGCGAGGTCGGGGCGAAGTAGCAGCGAGGTCGGGGGTCGGGGCGAAGGAGCGGCGAGGTCGGGGGTCGGGGCGAAGGAGCGGCGAGGTCGGGGGTCGGTGCGAAGGAGCAGCGAGGTCGGGGGTTGGGGTGAAGGAGCGGCGATGTCGGGGGTTGGGGTGTAGGAGCGGCGAGGTCGGGGGTCGGGGCGAAGGAGCGGCGAGGTCGGGGGTCGGGGCGAAGGAACGGCGAGGTCGGGGATCGGGGTGAAGGAGCGGTGATGTCGGGGGTCGGGGTGAAGGAGCGGTGAGGTCGGGGGTCGGAGCGAAGTGGCGGCGAGGTCGGGGGTCGGGGCGAAGGAGCGGCGAGGTCGGGGGTCGGGGCGAAGGAGCGGCGAGGTCGGGAGTCGGGGCGAAGGAGCGGCGAGGTCGGGGGTCGGGGCGAAGGAGCGGCGAGGTCGGGGGTCGGGGCGAAGGAGCGGCGAGGTCGGGGGTCGGGGCGAAGGAGCGGCGAGGTCGGGTGTCGGGGCGAAGGAGCGGCGAGGTCGGGAGTCGGGGCGAAGGAGCGGTGAGGTCGGGGGTCGGGGTGAAGGAGCGGTGAGGTCGGGGGTCGGAGCGAAGTGGCGGCGAGGTCGGGGCGAAGGAATGGCGAGGTCGGGGGTCGGGGCGAAGGAGCGTCGAGGTCGTGGGTCGGGGCGAAGGAGCGGCGAGGTCGGGGGTCGGGGCGAAGGAGCCGTGAGGTCGGGGGTCGGGGCGACGGAGCGGCGAGGTCGGGGGTTGGGGTGGAGGAGCGGTGAGGTCGGGGCGAAGGAGCAGCGAGGTCGGGGGTCGGAGCGAAGGAGCGGCGAGGTCGGGGGTCGGGGCGAAGGAGCAGCGAGGTCGGGGGTCGGGGTGAAGGAGCAGCGAGGTCGAGGGTCGGGGCGAAGGAGCGGCGAGGTCGGGGGTCGGGACGAAGGAGCAGCGAGGTCGGGGGTCGGGGTGAAGGAGCGGCGATGTCTGGGGTCGAGGTGTAGGAGCGGCGAGGTCGAGGGTCGGGGCGAAGGAGCGGCGAGGTCGGGGTTCGGGGCGAATGAGCGGCGAGGTCGGGGGTCCGGGTAAAGGACCTGCGAGGTCGGTGCGAAGGAGCGGCGAGGTCGGGGGTCGGGGTGAAGGAGTGCCGAGGTCGGGAGAAAGGAGCGGCGAGGTCGGGGGTCGGGGTGAAGGAGCGGCGAGGTCGGGGGTCGGGGCAAAGGAGCGGTGAGGTCGGGGGTCGGGGCGAAGGAGTGGCGAGGTCGGGGCAAAAGAGCGGCGAGGTCGGGGGTCGGGGCGAAGGAGCAGCGAGGTCGGGGGTCGGGGCGAAGGAGCGGCGAGGCGGGGCAAAGGAACGGCGAGGTCGGTGGTCGGGGCGAAGGAGCGGCGAGGATGGGGGTCAGCGCGAAGGAGCGGCGAGGTCGGGGGTCAGGGCGAAGGAATGGCGAGGTCGGGGATCGGAGTGAAGGAGCGGTGATGTCGGGGCGAAGGAGCGGCGAGGTCACGGGTCGGGGCGAAGGAGCGGCAAGGTCGGGGGTCGGGGCGAAGGAGCGGCGAGGTCGGGGGTCGGGGCGAAGGAGTCGTGAGGTCGGGGGTCGGGGCGACGGAGCGGCGAGTTCGGGGGTTGGGGTGGAGGAGCGGTGAGGTCGGGGCGAAGGAGCAGCGAGGTCGGGGGTCAGGGCAAAGGAGCGGCGAGGTCGGGGGTCGGGGCGAAGGAGCAGCGAGGTCGGGGGTCGGGGTGAAGGAGCAGCGAGGTCGGGGGTCGGAGCGAAGGAGCGGCGAGGTCGGGGGTCGGGGTAAAGGACCTGCGAGGTCGGTGCGAAGGAGCGGCGAGGTCGGCGGTCGGGGTGAAGGAGTGCCGAGGTCGGGAGAAAGGAGCGGCGAGGTCGGGGGTCGGGGTGAATGAGCGGCGAGGTCGGGGGTCGGGGCAAAGGAGCGGTGAGACCGGGGGTCGGGGCGAAGGAGTGGCGAGGTCGGGGCAAAAGAGCGGCGAGGTCGGGGGTCGGGGCGAAGGAGCAGCGAGGTCAGGGGTCGGGGTGAAGGATCGCCGAGGTCGGGGGTCGGGGCGAAGGTGCGGTGAGGTCGGGGGTCGGGGCGAAGGAGCGGCGAGGCCGAGGGTCGGGACGAAGGAGCGGCAAGTTCGGGGCGAAGGAGCGGCAAGGTCGGAGGTCGGGGCGATGGAGCGGCGAGGTCGGGGCAAAGGAGCGGCGAGGTCGGGGTGAAGGAACGGCGAGGTCGGGGCGAAGGAACGGCGAGGTCGGGGTGAAGGAGCGGCGATGTAGTGGGTCGGGGTGTAGGAGCGGCGAGGTCGGGGGTCGGGGTGAAGGAGCGGCGAGGTTGGGGGTCGGGGTGAAGGAGCGGCAAGGTCGGGGTGAAGGAGCGGCGAGGTCGGGAGTCGGGGTAAAGGAGCTGCGAGGTCGGTGCGAAGGAGCGGCTAGGTCGGGGGTCGGGGCGAAGGAGCAGCGAGGTCGGGGGTCGTGGCGAAGGAGCGGCGAGGTCGGGGGTCGGGGCGAAGGATTGGCGAGGTCGGTGTGAAGGAGCGACGAGGTCGGGGGTCGGGGTGAAGGAGCAGCGAGGACTTGGGTCGGTGTGAAGGAGCGACGAGGTCGGGGGTCGGGGTGAAGGAGCAGCGATGTCGGGGGTCCGGGCGAAGGAGCGGCGAGGTCGGGGGTTGGGGTGAAGGAGCAGCGAGGTCGGCGCGAAGGAGTGGCGAGGTTGGGACAAAGGAGCGGCGAGGTCGGGGGTCGGGGTGAAGGAGCGGCGAGGTCGGGGCGAAGGAGCGGCGAGGTCAGGGCGAAGGAGCGGCAAGGTCGGAGGTCGGGGCGACGGAGCGGCGAGGACGGGGGTCGGGGTGAAGGAGCGGCGAGGTCGGGGGTCGGGGCGACGGAGCGGCGAGGACGGGGGTCGGGGTGAAGGAGCGGCGAGGTCGGGGGTCGGGGTGGAGGAGCGGCAAGATCGTAGCGAAGGAGCGGCGAGGTCGGGGCGAAGGAGCGGCGAGTTCAGGGGTCGGGGCAAAGGAGCGGCGAGGTCGGGCGTCGGGGTAAAGGAGCGGCGAGGTCGGGGGTCGGGGTGAAGGAGCAGTGAGATCGTAGCGAAGGAGCGGCGAGGTCGGAGGTCGGGGCGATGGAGCGGCGAGGTCGGGCGTAGGAGCTGCGAGGTCGGGGGTCGGCGTGAAGGAGCGGCGAGGTCGGGGGTCGGGGTGAAGGAGCGGCGAGGTTGGAGGTCGGGGTGAAGGAGCGGCGAGGTCTGGGCGAAGGAGCGGCGAGGGCGGAGGTCGGGGCGAAGGAGCAGCGAGGTCGGAGGTCGGGGTGAAGGAGCGGCGAGGTCTGGGCGAAGGAGCGGCGAGGTCGGGGGTTGGGGCGAAGGAACAGCGAGGTCGGAGGTCGGGATGAAGGAGCGGCGAGGTCGGTGCGATGTAGCGGCGAGGTCAGGGTGAAGGAGTGGCGAGGTCGGGGGTCGGGGTGCAGGAGCGGCGAGGTCGGGGGTCGGGGCGAAGGAGCGGCGAGGCGGGGCGAAGGAGCGGCGAGGTCGGGGTTCGGGGCGAAGGAGCGGCGAGGTCGGGGGTCGGGGCGAAGGAGCCGTGAGGTCAGGGGTCGGGGCGACGGAGCGGCGAGGTCGAGGGTCGGGGCGATGGAGCGGCGAGGTCGGGGCGAAGGAGCACCGAGGTCGGAGGTCGGGGCGATGGAGCGGCGAGGTCGGGGCGAAGGAGCGGCGAGGTCGGGGTCAGGGCGAAGGAATGGCGAGGTCGGGGATCGGGGTGAAGGAGCGGTGATGTCGGGGCGAAGGAGCAGCGAGGTCGGGGGTCGGGGCGAAGGAGCGGCGAGGTCGGGAGTCGGGGCGAAGGAGCAGCGTGGTCGGGGGTCGGGGTGAAGGAGCGGTGAGGTCGGGGGTCGGGGCGAAGGAGCGGCGAGGTCAGGGTGAAGGAGCGGCGAGGTCGGGGGTCGGGGCGAAGGAGCGGCGAGGTCGGGGGTCGGGGCGAAGGAGCGGCGAGGTCGGGGGTCGGAGCGAAGGAGCCGTGAGGTCGGGGGTCAGGGCAACGGAGCGGCGAGTTCGGGGGTTGGGGTGGAGGAGCGGCGAGGTCGGGGCGAAGTAGCAGCGAGGTCGGGGGTCGGGGCGAAGGAGCGGCGAGGTCGGGGGTCGGGGCGAAGGAACGGCGAGGTCGGGGGTCAGGGCAAAGGAGCGGCGAGGTCGGGGGTCGGGGCGAAGGAGCAGCGAGGTCGGGGGTCGGGGTGAAGGAGCAGCGAGGTCGGGGGTCGGGGCGAAGGAGCAGCGAGGTCGGGGGTCGGGGTAAAGGACCTGCGAGTTCGGTGCGAAGGAGCGGCGAGGTCGGCGGTCGGGGTGAAGGAGTGCCGAGGTCGGGAGAAAGGAGCGGCGAGGTCGGGGGTCGGGGTGAATGAGCGGCTAGGTCGGGGGTCGGGGCAAAGGAGCGGTGAGATCGGGGGTCGGGGCGAAGGAGTGGCGAGGTCGGGGCAAAAGAGCGGCGAGGTCGGGGGTCGGGGCGAAGGAGCAGCGAGGTCAGGGGTCGGGGTGAAGGATCGCCGAGATCGGGGGTCGGGGCGAAGGTGCGGTGAGGTCGGGGGTCGGGGCGAAGGAGCGGCGAGGCCGAGGGTCGGGACGAAGGAGCGGCAAGTTCGGGGCGAAGGAGCGGCAAGGTCGGAGGTCGGGGCGATGGAGCGGCGAGGTCGGGGCGAAGGAGCGGCGAGGTCGGGGTGAAGGAACGGCGAGGTCGGGGCGAAGGAACGGCGAGGTCGGGGTGAAGGAGCGGCGATGTAGTGGGTCGGGGTGTAGGAGCGGCGAGGTCGGGGGTCGGGGTGAAGGAGCGGCGAGGTTGGGGGTCGGGGTGAAGGAGCGGCGAGGTCGGGGTGAAGGAGCGGCGAGGTCGGGAGTCGGGGTAAAGGAGCTGCGAGGTCGGTGCGAAGGAGCGGCTAGGTCGGGGGTCGGGGCGAAGGAGCAGCGAGGTCGGGGGTCGTGGCGAAGGAGCGGCGAGGTCGGGGGTCGGGGCGAAGGATTGGCGAGGTCGGTGTGAAGGAGCGACGAGGTCGGGGGTCGGGGTGAAGGAGCAGCGATGTCGGGGGTCCGGGCGAAGGAGCGGCGAGGTCGGGGGTTGGGGTGAAGGAGCAGCGAGGTCGGCGCGAAGGAGTGGCGAGGTCGGGACAAAGGAGCGGCGAGGTCGGGGGTCGGGGTGAAGGAGCGGCGAGGTCGGGGCGAAGGAGCGGCGAGGTCAGGGCGAAGGAGCGGCAAGGTCGGAGGTCGGGGCGACGGAGCGGCGAGGACGGGGGTCGGGGTGAAGGAGCGGCGAGGTCGGGGGTCGGGGCGACGGAGCGGCGAGGACGGGGGTCGGGGTGAAGGAGCGGCGAGGTCGGGGGTCGGGGTGGAGGAGCGGCAAGATCGTAGCGAAGGAGCGGCGAGGTCGGGGCGAAGGAGCGGCGAGTTCAGGGGTCGGGGCAAAGGAGCGGCGAGGTCGGGCGTCGGGGTGAAGGAGCGGCGAGGTCGGGGGTCGGGGTGAAGGAGCAGTGAGATCGTAGCGAAGGAGCGGCGAGGTCGGAGGTCGGGGCGATGGAGCAGCGAGGTCGGGCATAGGAGCTGCGAGGTCGGGGGTCGGCGTGAAGGAGCGGCGAGGTCGGGGGTCGGGGTGAAGGAGCGGCGAGGTTGGAGGTCGGGGTGAAGGAGCGGCGAGGTCTGGGCGAAGGAGCGGCGAGGGCGGAGGTCGGGGCGAAGGAGCAGCGAGGTCGGAGGTCGGGGTGAAGGAGCGGCGAAGTCTGGGCGAAGGAGCGGCGAGGTCGGGGGTTGGGGCGAAGGAACAGCGAGGTCGGAGGTCGGGATGAAGGAGCGGCGAGGTCGGTGCGATGTAGCGGCGAGGTCAGGGTGAAGGAGTGGCGAGGTCGGGGGTCGGGGTGCAGGAGCGGCGAGGTCGGGGGTCGGGGCGAAGGAGCGGCGAGGCGGGGCGAAGGAGCGGCGAGGTCGGGGTTCGGGGCGAAGGAGCGGCGAGGTCGGGGGTCGGGGCGAAGGAGCCGTGAGGTCAGGGGTCGGGGCGACGGAGCGGCGAGGTCGAGGGTCGGGGCGATGGAGCGGCGAGGTTGGGGCGAAGGAGCACCGAGGTCGGAGGTCGGGGCGATGGAGCGGCGAGGTCGGGGCGAAGGAGCGGCGAGGTCGGGGTCAGGGCGAAGGAATGGCGAGGTCGGGGATCGGGGTGAAGGAGCGGTGATGTCGGGGCGAAGGAGCAGCGAGGTCGGGGGTCGGGGCGAAGGAGCGGCGAGGTCGGGAGTCGGGGCGAAGGAGCAGCGTGGTCGGGGGTCGGGGTGAAGGAGCGGTGAGGTCGGGGGTCGGGGCGAAGGAGCGGCGAGGTCAGGGTGAAGGAGCGGCGAGGTCGGGGGTCGGGGCGAAGGAGCGGCGAGGTCGGGGGTCGGGGCGAAGGAGCGGCGAGGTCGGGGGTCGGAGCGAAGGAGCCGTGAGGTCGGGGGTCAGGGCAACGGAGCGGCGAGTTCGGGGGTTGGGGTGGAGGAGCGGCGAGGTCGGTGCGAAGTAGCAGCGAGGTCGGGGGTCGGGGCGAAGGAGCGGCGAGGTCGGGGGTCGGGGCGAAGGAACGGCGAGGTCGGGGGTCGGTGCGAAGGAGCAGCGAGGTCGGGGGTCGGGGTGAAGGAGCGGCGATGTCGGGGGTCGGGGTGTAGGAGCGGCGAGGTCGGGGGTCGGGGCGAAGGAGCGGCGAGGTCGGGGGTCGGGGCGAAGGAACGGCGAGGTCGGGAATCGGGGTGAAGGAGCGGTGATGTCGGGGGTCGGGGTGAAGGAGCGGTGAGGTCGGGGGTCGGATCGAAGTGGCGGCGAGGTCGGGGGTCGGGGCGAAGGAGCGGCGAGGTCGGGGGTCGGGGCGAAGGAGCGGCGAGGTCGGGAGTCGGGGCGAAGGAGCGGCGAGGTTGGGGGTCGGGGCGAAGGAGCGGCGAGGTCGGGAGTCGGGGCGAAGGAGCGGTGAGGTCGGGGCGAAGGAATGGCGAGATCGGGACAAAGGAGCGGCGAGGTCAGGGGTCGGGGTGAAGGAGCGGCGAGGTCGGGGGTTGGGGCGAAGGAGCGGCGAGGTCAGGGTGAAGGAGCGGCGAGGTCGGGGGTCGGGGCGAAGGAGCGTCGAGGTCGGGGGTCGGGGCGAAGGAGCGGCGAGGTCGGGGGTCGGGGCGAAGGAGCCGTGAGGTCGGGGGTCGGGGCGACGGAGCGGCGAGGTCGGGGGTTGGGGTGGAGGAGCGGTGAGGTCGGGGCGAAGGAGCAGCGAGGTCGGGGGTCGGGGCGAAGGAGCGGCGAGGTCGGGGGTCGGGGCGAAGGAGCAGCGAGGTCGGGGGTCGGGGTGAAGGAGCAGCGAGGTCGGGGGTCGGGGCGAAGGAGCGGCGAGGTCGGGGGTCGGGGTAAAGGACCTGCGAGGTCGGTGCGAAGGAGCGGCGAGGTCGGCGGTCGGGGTGAAGGAGTGCCGAGGTCGGGAGAAAGGAGCGGCGAGGTCGGGGGTCGGGGTGAATGAGCGGCGAGGTCGGGGGTCGGGGCAAAGGAGCGGTGAGACCGGGGGTCGGGGCGAAGGAGTGGCGAGGTCGGGGCAAAAGAGCGGCGAGGTCGGGGGTCGGGGCGAAGGAGCAGCGAGGTCAGGGGTCGGGGTGAAGGATCGCCGAGGTCGGGGGTCGGGGCGAAGGTGCGGTGAGGTCGGGGGTCGGGGCGAAGGAGCGGCGAGGCCGAGGGTCGGGACGAAGGAGCGGCAAGTTCGGGGCGAAGGAGCGGCAAGGTCGGAGGTCGGGGCGATGGAGCGGCGAGGTCGGGGCGAAGGAGCGGCGAGGTCGGGGTGAAGGAACGGCGAGGTCGGGGCGAAGGAACGGCGAGGTCGGGGTGAAGGAGCGGCGATGTAGTGGGTCGGGGTGTAGGAGCGGCGAGGTCGGGGGTCGGGGTGAAGGAGCGGCGAGGTTGGGGGTCGGGGTGAAGGAGCGGCAAGGTCGGGGTGAAGGAGCGGCGAGGTCGGGAGTCGGGGTAAAGGAGCTGCGAGGTCGGTGCGAAGGAGCGGCTAGGTCGGGGGTCGGGGCGAAGGAGCAGCGAGGTCGGGGGTCGTGGCGAAGGAGCGGCGAGGTCGGGGGTCGGGGCGAAGGATTGGCGAGGTCGGTGTGAAGGAGCGACGAGGTCGGGGGTCGGGGTGAAGGAGCAGCGAGGACTTGGGTCGGTGTGAAGGAGCAGCGATGTCGGGGGTCCGGGCGAAGGAGCGGCGAGGTCGGGGGTTGGGGTGAAGGAGCAGCGAGGTCGGCGCGAAGGAGTGGCGAGGTTGGGACAAAGGAGCGGCGAGGTCGGGGGTCGGGGTGAAGGAGCGGCGAGGTCGGGGCGAAGGAGCGGCGAGGTCAGGGCGAAGGAGCGGCAAGGTCGGAGGTCGGGGCGACGGAGCGGCGAGGACGGGGGTCGGGGTGAAGGAGCGGCGAGGTCGGGGGTCGGGGCGACGGAGCGGCGAGGACGGGGGTCGGGGTGAAGGAGCGGCGAGGTCGGGGGTCGGGGTGGAGGAGCGGCAAGATCGTAGCGAAGGAGCGGCGAGGTCGGGGCGAAGGAGCGGCGAGTTCAGGGGTCGGGGCAAAGGAGCGGCGAGGTCGGGCGTCGGGGTAAAGGAGCGGCGAGGTCGGGGGTCGGGGTGAAGGAGCAGTGAGATCGTAGCGAAGGAGCGGCGAGGTCGGAGGTCGGGGCGATGGAGCGGCGAGGTCGGGCGTAGGAGCTGCGAGGTCGGGGGTCGGCGTGAAGGAGCGGCGAGGTCGGGGGTCGGGGTGAAGGAGCGGCGAGGTTGGAGGTCGGGGTGAAGGAGCGGCGAGGTCTGGGCGAAGGAGCGGCGAGGGCGGAAGTCGGGGCGAAGGAGCAGCGAGGTCGGAGGTCGGGGTGAAGGAGCGGCGAGGTCTGGGCGAAGGAGCGGCGAGGTCGGGGGTTGGGGCGAAGGAACAGCGAGGTCGGAGGTCGGGATGAAGGAGCGGCGAGGTCGGTGCGATGTAGCGGCGAGGTCAGGGTGAAGGAGTGGCGAGGTCGGGGGTCGGGGTGCAGGAGCGGCGAGGTCGGGGGTCGGGGCGAAGGAGCGGCGAGGCGGGGCGAAGGAGCGGCGAGGTCGGGGTTCGGGGCGAAGGAGCGGCGAGGTCGGGGGTCGGGGCGAAGGAGCCGTGAGGTCAGGGGTCGGGGCGACGGAGCGGCGAGGTCGAGGGTCGGGGCGATGGAGCGGCGAGGTCGGGGCGAAGGAGCACCGAGGTCGGAGGTCGGGGCGATGGAGCGGCGAGGTCGGGGCGAAGGAGCGGCGAGGTCGGGGTCAGGGCGAAGGAATGGCGAGGTCGGGGATCGGGGTGAAGGAGCGGTGATGTCGGGGCGAAGGAGCAGCGAGGTTGGGGGTCGGGGCGAAGGAGCGGCGAGGTCGGGAGTCGGGGCGAAGGAGCAGCGTGGTCGGGGGTCGGGGTGAAGGAGCGGTGAGGTCGGGGGTCGGGGCGAAGGAGCGGCGAGGTCAGGGTGAAGGAGCGGCGAGGTCGGGGGTCGGGGCGAAGGAGCGGCGAGGTCGGGGGTCGGGGCGAAGGAGCGGCGAGGTCGGGGGTCGGAGCGAAGGAGCCGTGAGGTCGGGGGTCAGGGCAACGGAGCGGCGAGTTCGGGGGTTGGGGTGGAGGAGCGGCGAGGTCGGGGCGAAGTAGCAGCGAGGTCGGGGGTCGGGGCGAAGGAGCGGCGAGGTCGGGGGTCGGGGCGAAGGAACGGCGAGGTCGGGGGTCAGGGCAAAGGAGCGGCGAGGTCGGGGGTCGGGGCGAAGGAGCAGCGAGGTCGGGGGTCGGGGTGAAGGAGCAGCGAGGTCGGGGGTCGGGGCGAAGGAGCAGCGAGGTCGGGGGTCGGGGTAAAGGAGCAGCGAGTTCGGTGCGAAGGAGCGGCGAGGTCGGCGGTCGGGGTGAAGGAGTGCCGAGGTCGGGAGAAAGGAGCGGCGAGGTCGGGGGTCGGGGTGAATGAGCGGCTAGGTCGGGGGTCGGGGCAAAGGAGCGGTGAGATCGGGGGTCGGGGCGAAGGAGTGGCGAGGTCGGGGCAAAAGAGCGGCGAGGTCGGGGGTCGGGGCGAAGGAGCAGCGAGGTCAGGGGTCGGGGTGAAGGATCGCCGAGATCGGGGGTCGGGGCGAAGGTGCGGTGAGGTCGGGGGTCGGGGCGAAGGAGCGGCGAGGCCGAGGGTCGGGACGAAGGAGCGGCAAGTTCGGGGCGAAGGAGCGGCAAGGTCGGAGGTCGGGGCGATGGAGCGGCGAGGTCGGGGCGAAGGAGCGGCGAGGTCGGGGTGAAGGAACGGCGAGGTCGGGGCGAAGGAACGGCGAGGTCGGGGTGAAGGAGCGGCGATGTAGTGGGTCGGGGTGTAGGAGCGGCGAGGTCGGGGGTCGGGGTGAAGGAGCGGCGAGGTTGGGGGTCGGGGTGAAGGAGCGGCGAGGTCGGGGTGAAGGAGCGGCGAGGTCGGGAGTCGGGGTAAAGGAGCTGCGAGGTCGGTGCGAAGGAGCGGCTAGGTCGGGGGTCGGGGCGAAGGAGCAGCGAGGTCGGGGGTCGTGGCGAAGGAGCGGCGAGGTCGGGGGTCGGGGCGAAGGATTGGCGAGGTCGGTGTGAAGGAGCGACGAGGTCGGGGGTCGGGGTGAAGGAGCAGCGATGTCGGGGGTCCGGGCGAAGGAGCGGCGAGGTCGGGGGTTGGGGTGAAGGAGCAGCGAGGTCGGCGCGAAGGAGTGGCGAGGTCGGGACAAAGGAGCGGCGAGGTCGGGGGTCGGGGTGAAGGAGCGGCGAGGTCGGGGCGAAGGAGCGGCGAGGTCAGGGCGAAGGAGCGGCAAGGTCGGAGGTCGGGGCGACGGAGCGGCGAGGACGGGGGTCGGGGTGAAGGAGCGGCGAGGTCGGGGGTCGGGGCGACGGAGCGGCGAGGACGGGGGTCGGGGTGAAGGAGCGGCGAGGTCGGGGGTCGGGGTGGAGGAGCGGCAAGATCGTAGCGAAGGAGCGGCGAGGTCGGGGCGAAGGAGCGGCGAGTTCAGGGGTCGGGGCAAAGGAGCGGCGAGGTCGGGCGTCGGGGTGAAGGAGCGGCGAGGTCGGGGGTCGGGGTGAAGGAGCAGTGAGATCGTAGCGAAGGAGCGGCGAGGTCGGAGGTCGGGGCGATGGAGCAGCGAGGTCGGGCATAGGAGCTGCGAGGTCGGGGGTCGGCGTGAAGGAGCGGCGAGGTCGGGGGTCGGGGTGAAGGAGCGGCGAGGTTGGAGGTCGGGGTGAAGGAGCGGCGAGGTCTGGGCGAAGGAGCGGCGAGGGCGGAGGTCGGGGCGAAGGAGCAGCGAGGTCGGAGGTCGGGGTGAAGGAGCGGCGAAGTCTGGGCGAAGGAGCGGCGAGGTCGGGGGTTGGGGCGAAGGAACAGCGAGGTCGGAGGTCGGGATGAAGGAGCGGCGAGGTCGGTGCGATGTAGCGGCGAGGTCAGGGTGAAGGAGTGGCGAGGTCGGGGGTCGGGGTGCAGGAGCGGCGAGGTCGGGGGTCGGGGCGAAGGAGCGGCGAGGCGGGGCGAAGGAGCGGCGAGGTCGGGGTTCGGGGCGAAGGAGCGGCGAGGTCGGGGGTCGGGGCGAAGGAGCCGTGAGGTCAGGGGTCGGGGCGACGGAGCGGCGAGGTCGAGGGTCGGGGCGATGGAGCGGCGAGGTTGGGGCGAAGGAGCACCGAGGTCGGAGGTCGGGGCGATGGAGCGGCGAGGTCGGGGCGAAGGAGCGGCGAGGTCGGGGTCAGGGCGAAGGAATGGCGAGGTCGGGGATCGGGGTGAAGGAGCGGTGATGTCGGGGCGAAGGAGCAGCGAGATCGGGGGTCGGGGCGAAGGAGCGGCGAGGTCGGGAGTCGGGGCGAAGGAGCAGCGTGGTCGGGGGTCGGGGTGAAGGAGCGGTGAGGTCGGGGGTCGGGGCGAAGGAGCGGCGAGGTCAGGGTGAAGGAGCGGCGAGGTCGGGGGTCGGGGCGAAGGAGCGGCGAGGTCGGGGGTCGGGGCGAAGGAGCGGCGAGGTCGGGGGTCGGAGCGAAGGAGCCGTGAGGTCGGGGGTCAGGGCAACGGAGCGGCGAGTTCGGGGGTTGGGGTGGAGGAGCGGCGAGGTCGGGGCGAAGTAGCAGCGAGGTCGGGGGTCGGGGCGAAGGAGCGGCGAGGTCGGGGGTCGGGGCGAAGGAACGGCGAGGTCGGGGGTCGGTGCGAAGGAGCAGCGAGGTCGGGGGTCGGGGTGAAGGAGCGGCGATGTCGGGGGTCGGGGTGTAGGAGCGGCGAGGTCGGGGGTCGGGGCGAAGGAGCGGCGAGGTCGGGGGTCGGGGCGAAGGAACGGCGAGGTCGGGAATCGGGGTGAAGGAGCGGTGATGTCGGGGGTCGGGGTGAAGGAGCGGTGAGGTCGGGGGTCGGATCGAAGTGGCGGCGAGGTCGGGGGTCGGGGCGAAGGAGCGGCGAGGTCGGGGGTCGGGGCGAAGGAGCGGCGAGGTCGGGAGTCGGGGCGAAGGAGCGGCGAGGTTGGGGGTCGGGGCGAAGGAGCGGCGAGGTCGGGAGTCGGGGCGAAGGAGCGGTGAGGTCGGGGCGAAGGAATGGCGAGATCGGGACAAAGGAGCGGCGAGGTCAGGGGTCGGGGTGAAGGAGCGGCGAGGTCGGGGGTTGGGGCGAAGGAGCGGCGAGGTCAGGGTGAAGGAGCGGCGAGGTCGGGGGTCGGGGCGAAGGAGCGTCGAGGTCGGGGGTCGGGGCGAAGGAGCGGCGAGGTCGGGGGTCGGGGCGAAGGAGCCGTGAGGTCGGGGGTCGGGGCGACGGAGCGGCGAGGTCGGGGGTTGGGGTGGAGGAGCGGTGAGGTCGGGGCGAAGGAGCAGCGAGGTCGGGGGTCGGGGCGAAGGAGCGGCGAGGTCGGGGGTCGGGGCGAAGGAGCAGCGAGGTCGGGGGTCGGGGTGAAGGAGCAGCGAGGTCGAGGGTCGGGGCGAAGGAGCGGCGAGGTCGGGGGTCGGGACGAAGGAGCAGCGAGGTCGGGGGTCGGGGTGAAGGAGCGGCGATGTCTGGGGTCGAGGTGTAGGAGCGGCGATGTCTGGGGTCGGGGCGAAGGAGCGGCGAGGTCGGGGTTCGGGGCGAATGAGCGGCGAGGTCGGGGGTCAGGGTAAAGGACCTGCGAGGTCGGTGCGAAGGAGCGGCGAGGTCGGGGGTCGGGGTGAAGGAGTGCCGAGGTCGGGAGAAAGGAGCGGCGAGGTCGGGGGTCGGGGTGAAGGAGCGGCGAGGTCGGGGGTCGGGGCAAAGGAGCGGTGAGGTCGGGGGTCGGGGCGAAGGAGTGGCGAGGTCGGGGCAAAAGAGCGGCGAGGTCGGGGGTCGGGGCGAAGGAGCAGAGAGGTCGGGGGTCGGGGCGAAGGAGCGGCGAGGCGGGGCAAAGGAACGGCGAGGTCGGTGGTCGGGGCGAAGGAGCGGCGAGGATGGGGGTCAGCGCGAAGGAGCGGCGAGGTCGGGGGTCAGGGCGAAGGAATGGCGAGGTCGGGGATCGGAGTGAAGGAGCGGTGATGTCGGGGCGAAGGAGCGGCGAGGTCACGGGTCGGGGCGAAGGAGCGGCAAGGTCGGGGGTCGGGGCGAAGGAGCGGTGAGGTCGGGGGTCGGGGCGAAGGAGCCGTGAGGTCGGGGGTCGGGGCGACGGAGCGGCGAGTTCGGGGGTTGGGGTGGAGGAGCGGTGAGGTCGGGGCGAAGGAGCAGCGAGGTCGGGGGTCAGGGCAAAGGAGCGGCGAGGTCGGGGGTCGGGGCGAAGGAGCAGCGAGGTCGGGGGTCGGGGTGAAGGAGCAGCGAGGTCGGGGGTCGGGGCGAAGGAGCGGCGAGGTCGGGGGTCGGGGTAAAGGACCTGCGAGGTCGGTGCGAAGGAGCGGCGAGGTCGGCGGTCGGGGTGAAGGAGTGCCGAGGTCGGGAGAAAGGAGCGGCGAGGTCGGGGGTCGGGGTGAATGAGCGGCGAGGTCGGGGGTCGGGGCAAAGGAGCGGTGAGATCGGGGGTCGGGGCGAAGGAGTGGCGAGGTCGGGGCAAAAGAGCGGCGAGGTCGGGGGTCGGGGCGAAGGAGCAGCGAGGTCAGGGGTCGGGGTGAAGGATCGCCGAGGTCGGGGGTCGGGGCGAAGGTGCGGTGAGGTCGGGGGTCGGGGCGAAGGAGCGGCGAGGCTGAGGGTCGGGACGAAGGAGCGGCAAGTTCGGGGCGAAGGAGCGGCAAGGTCGGAGGTCGGGGCGATGGAGCGGCGAGGTCGGGGCGAAGGAGCGGCGAGGTCGGGGTGAAGGAACGGCGAGGTCGGGGCGAAGGAACGGCGAGGTTGGGGGTCGGGGTGAAGGAGCGGCGAGGTTGGGGGTCGGGGTGAAGGAACGGCGAGGTCGGGGTGAAGGAGCGGCGAGGTCGGGAGTCGGGGTAAAGGAGCTGCGAGGTCGGTGCGAAGGAGCGGCTAGGTCGGGGGTCGGGGCGAAGGAGCAGCGAGGTCGGGGGTCGTAGCGAAGGAGCGGCGAGGTCGGGGGTCGGGGCGAAGGATTGGCGAGGTCGGTGTGAAGGAGCGACGAGGTCGGGGGTCGGGGTGAAGGAGCAGCGAGGACTTGGGTCGGGGTAAAGGAGCGGCGAGGTCGGGGGTCGGGGTAAAGGAGCAGCGATGTCGGGGGTCCGGGCGAAGGAGCGGCGAGGTCGGGGGTTGGGGTGAAGGAGCAGCGAGTTCGGCGCGAAGGAGTGGCGAGGTCGGGACAAAGGAGCAGCAAGGTCGGGGGTCAGGGCGAAGGGGCAGCGAGGTCGGCGCGAAGGAGTGGCGAGGTCGGGACAAAGGAGCGGCGAGGTCGGGGGTCGGGGTGAAGGAGCGGCGAGGTCGGGGGTCAGGGCGAAGGAGCGGTGAGGTCGGGGGTCGGGGCGACGGAGCGGCGATGTCGGGGCAAAAGAGCGGCGAGTTCGGGGGTCGGGTTGAAGGAGCGGCGAGGTCGGGATTCGGGGTGAAGGAGCGGCGAGGTCGGGGCGAAGGAGCGGCGAGGTCAGGGCGAAGGAGCGGCAAGTTCGGGGCGAAGGAGCGGCAAGTTCGGGGCGAAGGAGCGGCAAGGTCGGAGGTCGGGGCGACGGAGCGGCGAGGACGGGGGTCGGGGTGAAGGAGCGGCGAGGTCGGGGGTCGGGGTGGAGGAGCGGCAAGATCGTAGCGAAGGAGCGGCGAGGTCGGGGCGAAGGAGCGGCGAGTTCGGGGGTCGGGGCAAAGGAGCGGCGAGGTCGGGCGTCGGGGTGAAGGAGCGGCGAGGTCGGGGGTCGGGGTGAAGGAGCAGTGAGATCGTAGCGAAGGAGCGGCGAGGTCGGAGGTCGGGGCGATGGAGCGGCGAGGTCGGGCGTAGGAGCTGCGAGGTCGGGGGTCGGCGTGAAGGAGCGGCGAGGTCGGGGGTCGGGGTGAAGGAGCGGCGAGGTTGGAGGTCGGGGTGAAGGAGCGGCGAGGTCTGGGCGAAGGAGCGGCGAGGGCGGGGGTCGGGGCGAAGGAGCAGCGAGGTCGGAGGTCGGGGTGAAGGAGCGGCGAAGTCTGGGCGAAGGAGCGGCGAGGTCGGGGGTTGGGGCGAAGGAACAGCGAGGTCGGAGGTCGGGATGAAGGAGCGGCGAGGTCGGTGCGATGTAGCGGCGAGGTGAGGGTGAAGGAGTGGCGAGGTCGGGGGTCGGGGTGCAGGAGCGGCGAGGTCGGGGGTCGGGGCGAAGGAGCGGCGAGGCGGGGCGAAGGAGCGGCGAGGTCAGGGTTCGGGGCGAAGGAGCGGCGAGGTCGGGGGTCGGGGCGAAGGAGCGGCGAGGTCGGTGTGAAGGAGCGATGAGGTCGGGGGTCGGGACGAAGGGGCGGCGAGGTCGGTGCGAACGAGTGGCAAGGTCGGGACAAAGGAGCGGCCAGGTCGGGGGTCGGGGTGAAGGAGCGCCGAGGTCGGGGGTCGGGGCGAAGGAGCGGCGAGGTCGAGGGTCCGGGCGAAGGAGCGGCAAGTTCGGGGCGAAGGAGCGGCGAGGTCGGAGGTCGGGGCAATGGAGCGGCGAGATCGGGGCGAAGGAGCAGCGAGGTCGGAGGTCGGGGCGATGGAGCGGCGAGGTCGGGGCGAAGGAACGGCGAGGTCGGGGTCAGGGCGAAGGAATGGCGAGGTCGGGGATCGGGGCGAAGGAGCGGTGAGGACGGGGGTCGGGGCGAAGTGGCGGCGAGGTCGGGGGTTGGGGCGAAGGAGTAGCGAGGTCAGGGTGAAGGAGCGGCGAGGTCGGGGGTCGGGGCGAAGGAGCGGCGAGGTCGGGGGTCGGGGCGAAGGAGCGGCGAGGTCGGGGGTCGGAGCGAAGGAGCCGTGAGGTCGGGGGTCGGGGCGACGGAGCGGCGAGTTCGGGGGTTGGGGTGGAGGAGCGGCGAGGTCGGGGCGAAGGAGCAGCGAGGTCGGGGGTCGGGGCGAAGGAGCGGCCAAGTCGGGGGTCGGGGCGAAGGAGCGGCGAGGTCGGGGGTCGGTACGAAGGAGCAGCGAGGTCGGGGGTCGGGGTGAAGGAGCCGTGAGGTCGGGGGTCGGGGCGACGGAGCGGCGAGGTCGGGGGTTGGGGTGGAGGAGCGGTGAGGTCGGGGCGAAGGAGCAGCGAGGTCGGGGGTCGGGGCGAAGGAGCGGCGATGTCGGGGGTCGGGGCGAAGGAGCAGCGAGGTCGGGGGTCGGGGTGAAGGAGCAGCGAGGTCGAGGGTCGGGGCGAAGGAGCGGCGAGGTCGGGGGTCGGGACGAAGGAGCAGCGAGGTCGGGGGTCGGGGTGAAGGAGCGGCGATGTCTGGGGTCGAGGTGTAGGAGCGGCGATGTCTGGGGTCGGGGCGAAGGAGCGGCGAGGTCGGGGTTCGGGGCGAATGAGCGGCGAGGTCGGGGGTCAGGGTAAAGGACCTGCGAGGTCGGTGCGAAGGAGCGGCGAGGTCGGGGGTCGGGGTGAAGGAGTGCCGAGGTCGGGAGAAAGGAGCGGCGAGGTCGGGGGTCGGGGTGAAGGAGCGGCGAGGTCGGGGGTCGGGGCAAAGGAGCGGTGAGGTCGGGGGTCGGGGCGAAGGAGTGGCGAGGTCGGGGCAAAAGAGCGGCGAGGTCGGGGGTCGGGGCGAAGGAGCAGCGAGGTCGGGGGTCGGGGCGAAGGAGCGGCGAGGCGGGGCAAAGGAACGGCGAGGTCGGTGGTCGGGGCGAAGGAGCGGCGAGGATGGGGGTCAGCGCGAAGGAGCGGCGAGGTCGGGGGTCAGGGCGAAGGAATGGCGAGGTCGGGGATCGGAGTGAAGGAGCGGTGATGTCGGGGCGAAGGAGCGGCGAGGTCACGGGTCGGGGCGAAGGAGCGGCAAGGTCGGGGGTCGGGGCGAAGGAGCGGTGAGGTCGGGGGTCGGGGCGAAGGAGCCGTGAGGTCGGGGGTCGGGGCGACGGAGCGGCGAGTTCGGGGGTTGGGGTGGAGGAGCGGTGAGGTCGGGGCGAAGGAGCAGCGAGGTCGGGGGTCAGGGCAAAGGAGCGGCGAGGTCGGGGGTCGGGGCGAAGGAGCAGCGAGGTCGGGGGTCGGGGTGAAGGAGCAGCGAGGTCGGGGGTCGGGGCGAAGGAGCGGCGAGGTCGGGGGTCGGGGTAAAGGACCTGCGAGGTCGGTGCGAAGGAGCGGCGAGGTCGGCGGTCGGGGTGAAGGAGTGCCGAGGTCGGGAGAAAGGAGCGGCGAGGTCGGGGGTCGGGGTGAATGAGCGGCGAGGTCGGGGGTCGGGGCAAAGGAGCGGTGAGATCGGGGGTCGGGGCGAAGGAGTGGCGAGGTCGGGGCAAAAGAGCGGCGAGGTCGGGGGTCGGGGCGAAGGAGCAGCGAGGTCAGGGGTCGGGGTGAAGGATCGCCGAGGTCGGGGGTCGGGGCGAAGGTGCGGTGAGGTCGGGAGTCGGGGCGAAGGAGCGGCGAGGCTGAGGGTCGGGACGAAGGAGCGGCAAGTTCGGGGCGAAGGAGCGGCAAGGTCGGAGGTCGGGGCGATGGAGCGGCGAGGTCGGGGCGAAGGAGCGGCGAGGTCGGGGTGAAGGAACGGCGAGGTCGGGGCGAAGGAACGGCGAGGTCGGGGTGAAGGAGCGGCGAGGTCGGGGGTCGGGGTGAAGGAGCGGCGAGGTTGGGGGTCGGGGTGAAGGAGCGGCGAGGTCGGGGTGAAGGAGCGGCGAGGTTGGGGGTCGGGGTGAAGGAACGGCGAGGTCGGGGTGAAGGAGCGGCGAGGTCGGGAGTCGGGGTAAAGGAGCTGCGAGGTCGGTGCGAAGGAGCGGCTAGGTCGGGGGTCGGGGCGAAGGAGCAGCGAGGTCGGGGGTCGTAGCGAAGGAGCGGCGAGGTCGGGGGTCGGGGCGAAGGATTGGCGAGGTCGGTGTGAAGGAGCGACGAGGTCGGGGGTCGGGGTGAAGGAGCAGCGAGGACTTGGGTCGGGGTAAAGGAGCGGCGAGGTCGGGGGTCGGGGTAAAGGAGCAGCGATGTCGGGGGTCCGGGCGAAGGAGCGGCGAGGTCGGGGGTTGGGGTGAAGGAGCAGCGAGTTCGGCGCGAAGGAGTGGCGAGGTCGGGACAAAGGAGCAGCAAGGTCGGGGGTCAGGGCGAAGGGGCAGCGAGGTCGGCGCGAAGGAGTGGCGAGGTCGGGACAAAGGAGCGGCGAGGTCGGGGGTCGGGGTGAAGGAGCGGCGAGGTCGGGGGTCAGGGCGAAGGAGCGGTGAGGTCGGGGGTCGGGGCGACGGAGCGGCGATGTCGGGGCAAAAGAGCGGCGAGTTCGGGGGTCGGGTTGAAGGAGCGGCGAGGTCGGGATTCGGGGTGAAGGAGCGGCGAGGTCGGGGCGAAGGAGCGGCGAGGTCAGGGCGAAGGAGCGGCAAGTTCGGGGCGAAGGAGCGGCAAGTTCGGGGCGAAGGAGCGGCAAGGTCGGAGGTCGGGGCGACGGAGCGGCGAGGACGGGGGTCGGGGTGAAGGAGCGGCGAGGTCGGGGGTCGGGGTGGAGGAGCGGCAAGATCGTAGCGAAGGAGCGGCGAGGTCGGGGCGAAGGAGCGGCGAGTTCGGGGGTCGGGGCAAAGGAGCGGCGAGGTCGGGCGTCGGGGTGAAGGAGCGGCGAGGTCGGGGGTCGGGGTGAAGGAGCAGTGAGATCGTAGCGAAGGAGCGGCGAGGTCGGAGGTCGGGGCGATGGAGCGGCGAGGTCGGGCGTAGGAGCTGCGAGGTCGGGGGTCGGCGTGAAGGAGCGGCGAGGTCGGGGGTCGGGGTGAAGGAGCGGCGAGGTTGGAGGTCGGGGTGAAGGAGCGGCGAGGTCTGGGCGAAGGAGCGGCGAGGGCGGGGGTCGGGGCGAAGGAGCAGCGAGGTCGGAGGTCGGGGTGAAGGAGCGGCGAAGTCTGGGCGAAGGAGCGGCGAGGTCGGGGGTTGGGGCGAAGGAACAGCGAGGTCGGAGGTCGGGATGAAGGAGCGGCGAGGTCGGTGCGATGTAGCGGCGAGGTCAGGGTGAAGGAGTGGCGAGGTCGGGGGTCGGGGTGCAGGAGCGGCGAGGTCGGGGGTCGGGGCGAAGGAGCGGCGAGGCGGGGCGAAGGAGCGGCGAGGTCGGGGTTCGGGGCGAAGGAGCGGCGAGGTCGGGGGTCGGGGCGAAGGAGCGGCGAGGTCGGTGTGAAGGAGCGATGAGGTCGGGGGTCGGGACGAAGGGGCGGCGAGGTCGGTGCGAACGAGTGGCAAGGTCGGGACAAAGGAGCGGCCAGGTCGGGGGTCGGGGTGAAGGAGCGCCGAGGTCGGGGGTCGGGGCGAAGGAGCGGCGAGGTCGAGGGTCCGGGCGAAGGAGCGGCAAGTTCGGGGCGAAGGAGCGGCGAGGTCGGAGGTCGGGGCAATGGAGCGGCGAGATCGGGGCGAAGGAGCAGCGAGGTCGGAGGTCGGGGCGATGGAGCGGCGAGGTCGGGGCGAAGGAACGGCGAGGTCGGGGTCAGGGCGAAGGAATGGCGAGGTCGGGGATCGGGGCGAAGGAGCCGTGAGGTCGGGGGTCGGGGCGACGGAGCGGCGAGGTCGGGGGTTGGGGCGAAGGAGCAGCGAGGTCAGGGTGAAGGAGCGGCGAGGTCGGGGGTCGGGGCGAAGGAGCGGCGAGGTCGGGGGTTGGGGCGAAGGAGCAGCGAGGTCAGGGTGAAGGAGCGGCGAGGTCGGGGGTCGGGGCGAAGGAGCGGCGAGGTCGGGGGTCGGGGCGAAGGAGCGGCGAGGTCGGGGGTCGGAGCGAAGGAGCCGTGAGGTCGGGGGTCGGGGCGACGGAGCGGCGAGTTCGGGGGTTGGGGTGGAGGAGCGGCGAGGTCGGGGCGAAGGAGCAGCGAGGTCGGGGGTCGGGGCGAAGGAGCGGCCAAGTCGGGGGTCGGGGCGAAGGAGCGGCGAGGTCGGGGGTCGGTACGAAGGAGCAGCGAGGTCGGGGGTCGGGGTGAAGGAGCGGCGATGTCGGGGGTCGGGGTGTAGGAGCGGCGAGGTCGGGGGTCGGGGCGAAGGAGCGGCGAGGTCGGGGATCGTGGTGAATGAGCGGCGAGGTCGGGGGTCAGGGTAAAGGACCTGCGAGGTCGGTGCGAAGGAGCGGCGAGGTCGGGGGTCGGGGTGAAGGAGTGCCGAAGTCGGGAGAAAGGAGCGGCGAGGTCGGGGGTCGGGGTGAAGGAGCGGCGAGGTCGGGGGTTGGGGCAAAGGAGCGGTGAGGTCGGGGGTCGGGGCGAAGGAGTGGCGAGGTCGGGGCAAAAGAGCGGCGAGGTCGGGGGTCGGGTTGATGGAGCTGCGAGGTCGGGGGTCGGGGCGAAGGAGCAGCGAGGTCGGGGGTCGGGGTGAAGGAGCGGCGAGGTCAGGGGTCGGGGCGAAGGAGCCGCGAAGATGGGGGTCGGCGCGAAGGAGCGGCGAGGTCGGGGGTCAGGGCGAAGGAATGGCGAGGTCGGGGATCGGGGTGAAGGAGCGGCGAGGTCGCGGGTCGGGGCGAAGGAGCGGCGAGGTCGGGTGTTGGGGTGAAGGAGCGGCGAGGTCGGGAGTCGGGGCGAAGGAGCAGTGAGGTCGGGGGTTGGGGTGAAGGAGCGGTGAGGTCGGGGGTCGGGGCGAAGTGGCGGCGAGGTCGGGGCGAAGGAATGGCGAGGTCGGGACAAAGGAGCGGCGAGGTCGCGGGTCGGGGCGAAGGAGCGGCGAGGTCGGGTGTTGGGGTGAAGGAGCGGAGAGGTCGGGGGTTGGGGCGAAGGAGCGGCGAGGTCAGGGTGAAGGAGCGGCGTGGTCGGGGGTCGGGGCGAAGGAGTGGCGAGGTCGGGGGTCGGGGCGAAGGAGCGGCGAGGTCGGTGCGAAGGAGCGACGAGGTCGGGGGTCGGGGTGAAGGAGCAGCGAGGTCGGGGGTCGGGGCGAAGGGGCAGCGAGGTCGGGAGTCAGGGCGAAGGGGTAGCGAGGTCGGGGGTCGGGGCGATGGGGCAGCGAGGTCGGTGCGATGAAGCGGCGAGGTCGGGCGTCCGGGCGAAGGAGCGGCGAGGTCGGGGGTTGGGGTGAAGGAGCAGCGAGGTCGGGCGTCAGGGCGAAGGGGCAGCGAGGTCGGGGGTTGGGACGAAGGGGCAGCGAGGTCAGCGCGAAGGAGCGGCGAGGTTGGGGGTCGGGGTGAAGGAGCTGCGAGGTCGGGGGTCCGGGCGAAGGAGCGGCGAGGTCGGGGGTTGGGGTGAAGGAGCAGCGAGGTCGGGGGTCAGGGCGAAGGAGCAGCGAGGTCGGCGCGAAGGAGCGGCGAGGTCGGGGGTCGGGGCGAAGGAGCGGCGAGGTCGGGGGTCGGGGCGAAGGAGCAGCGAGGTCGTGGGTCGGGTTGAAGGAGCGGCGAGGTCGGGGGTCGGGTTGAAGGAGCGGCGAGGTCGGGGCGACGGAGCGGCGAGGACGGGGGTCGGGGTGAAGGAGCGGCGAGGTCGGGGGTCGGGATGAAGGAGCGGCGAGATCGTAGCGAAGGAGCGGCGAGGTCGGGGCGAAGGAGCGGCGAGGTCGGGGGTCGGGGCGAAGGAGCGATAAGGTCGGGGGTCGGGGCGAAGGAGCGGCGAGGTCGAGGGTCGGGGCGAAGGAGCGGCAAGTTCGGGGCGAAGGAGCGGCGAGGTCGGAGGTCGGGGCGATGGAGCGGCGAGGTCGGGGCGAAGGAGCAGCGAGGTCGGAGGTCGGGGCGATGGAGCGGCGAGGTCGGGGCGAAGGAGCGGCGAGGTCGGGGTCAGGGCGAAGGAATGGCGAGGTCGGGGATCGAGGTGAAGGAGCGGCGAGGTCGGGGCGACGGAGCGGCGAGGACGGGGGTCGGGGTGAAGGAGCGGCGAGGTCGGAGGTCGGGGCGATGAGCGGCGAGGTCGGGGCGAAGGAGCAGCGAGGTCGGAGGTCGGGGCGATGGAGCGGCGAGGTCGGGGCGAAGGAGCGGCGAGGTCGGGTTCAGGGCGAAGGAATGGCGAGGTCGGGGATCGGGGTGAAGGAGCGGTGATGTCGGGGCGAAGGAGCAGCGAGGTCGGGGGTCGGGGCGAAGGAGCGGCGAGGTTGGGAGTCGGGGCGAAGGAGCAGCGAGGTCGGGGGTCGGGGTGAAGGAGCGGTGAGGTCGGGGGTCGGGGCGAAGGAGCGGCGAGGTCAGGGTGAAGGAGCGGCGAGGTCGGGGGTCGGGGCGAAGGAGCGGCGAGGTCGGGAGTCGGGGCGAAGGAGCGGCGAGGTCGGGGGTCGGAGCGAAGGAGCCGTGAGGTCGGGGGTCGGGGTGAAGGAGCAGCGAGGTCGGGGGTCGGGGCGAAGGAGCAGCGAGGTCTGGGATCGGGGCGAAGGAGCAGCGAGGTCGGGGGTCGGGGTGAAGGAGCGGCGAGGTCGGAGGTCGGGGATAAGGAGCGGCGAGGTCGGGGCGAAGGAGCGGCGAGGTCGGGGGTTGGGGTGAAGGAGCGGCGAGGTCGGGTATCGGGGCGAAGGAGCGGCGAGGTCAAGGGTCGGGTGAAGGAGCGGCTAGGTCGGAGGTCGGGACGAAGGAGCGGCGAAGTCGGGGGTCGGGACAAAGGAGCGGCGAGGTCGGGGGTCACGGCGAAGGAGCGGCGAGGTCGGGGGTCGGGGCGAAGGAGCGGCGAGGTCGGTGCGAAGGAGCGACGAGGTCGGGGGTCGGGGTGAAGGAGCAGCGAGGTCGGGGGTCAGGGCGAAGGGGCAGCGAGGTCGGCAGTCAGGGCGAAGGGGCAGCGAGGTCGGGGGTCGGGGCGATGGGGCAGCGAGGTCGGTGCGATGGAGCGGCGAGGTCGGGCATCCGGGCGAAGGAGCGGCGAGGTCGGGGGTTGGGGTGAAGGAGCAGCGAGGTCGGGAGTCAGGGCGAAGGGGCAGCGAGGTCGGTGGTTGGGGCGAAGGGGCAGCGAGGTCAGCGCGAAGGAGCGGCGAGGTTGGAGGTCGGGGTGAAGGAGCTGCGAGGTCGGAGAGATTAAGCGGCGAGGTCGGGGGTCCGGGCGAAGGAGCGGCGAGGTCGGGGGTTGGGGTGAAGGAGCAGCGAGGTCGGGGGTCAGGGCGAAGGGGCAGCGAGGTCGGCGTGAAGGAGCGGCGAGGTCGGAGGTCGGGGCGAAGGAGCGGCGAGGTCGGGGGTCGGGGCGAAGGAGCGGTGAGGTCGGGGGTCGGGGCGAAGGAGCGGCGAGGTCGGGGGTCGGGTTGAAGGAGCGGCGAGGTCGGGGGTCGGGTTGAAGGAGCGGCGAGGTCGGAGGTCGGGGCGATGGAGCGGCGAGGTCGGGGCGAAGGAGCAGCGATGTCGGAGGTCGGGGCGATGGAGCGGCGAGGTCGGGGCGAAGGAGCGGCGAGGTCGGGGTCAGGGCGAAGGAATGGCGAGGTCGGGGATCGGGGTGAAGGAGCGGTGATGTCGGGGCGAAGGAGCAGCGAGGTCGGGGGTCGGGGCGAAGGAGCGGCGAGGTCGGGAGACGGGGCGAAGGAGCAGCGAGGTCGGGGGTCGGGGTGAAGGAGCGGTGAGGTCGGGGGTCGGGGCGAAGGAGCGGCGAGGTCAGGGTGAAGGAGCGGCGAGGTCGGGGGTCGGGGCGAAGGAGCGGCGAGGTCGGGGGTCGGGGCGAAGGAGCGGCGAGGTCGGGGGTCGGAGCGAAGGAGCCGTGAGGTCGGGGGTCGGGGCAACGGAGCGGCGAGTTCGGGGGTTGGGGTGGAGGAGCGGCGAGGTCGGGGCGAAGGAGCAGCGAAGTCGGGGGTCGGGGCGAAGGAGCGGCGAGGTCGGGGGTCGGGGCGAAGGAGCGGCGAGGTCAGGGGTCGGTGCGAAGGAGCAGCGAGGTCGGGGGTCGGGGTGAAGGAGCGGCGATGTCGGGGGTCGGGGTGTAGGAGCGGCGAGGTCGGGGGTCGGGTCGAAGGAGCGGCGAGGTCGGGGGTCGGGGCGAAGGAGCGGCGAGGTCGGGAGTCGGGGCGAAGGAGCAGCGAGGTCGGGGGTCGGGGTGAAGGAGCGGTGAGGTCGGGGGTCGGGGCGAAGGAGCGGCGAGGTCAGGGTGAAGGAGCGGCGAGGTCGGGGGTCGGGGCGAAGGAGCGGCGAGGTCGGGGGTCGGGGCGAAGGAGCGGCGAGGTCGGGAGTCGCAGCGAAGGAGCCGTGAGGTCGAGGGTCGGGGCAACGGAGCGGCGAGTTCGGGGGTTGGGGTGGAGGAGAGGCGAGGTCGGGGCGAAGGAGCGGCGAGGTCGGGGGTCGGGGCGAAGGAGCAGCGAGGTCGGTGGTCGGGGCGAAGGAGCGGCGAGGTCGGGGGTCGGGGCGAAGGAGCAGCGAGGTCGGGGGTCGGGGTGAAGGAGCAGCGAGGTCGGGGGTCGGGGCGAAGGAGCGGCGAGGTCGGGGGCCGGGGCGAAGGAGCAGCGAGGTCGGGGGTCGGGGTGAAGGAGCGGCGAGGTCGGGGGTCGGGGATAAGGAGCGGCGAGGTCGGGGCGAAGGAGCGGCGAGGTCGGGGGTTGGGGTGAAGGAGCGGCGAGGTCGGGGATCGGGGCGAAGGAGCGGCGAGGTCAAGGGTCGGGGTGAAGGAACGGCTAGGTCGGAGGTCGGGACGAAGGAGCGGCGAAGTCGGGGGTCGGGACAAAGGAGCGGCGAGGTCGGGGGTCGTGGCGAAGGAGCGGCGAGGTCGGGGGTCGGGGCGAAGGAGCGGCGAGGTCGGTGCGAAGGAGCGACGAGGTCGGGGGTCGGGGTGAAGGAGCAGCGAGGTCGGGGGTCGGGGCGAAGGGGCAGCGAGGTCGGGAGTCAGGGCGAAGGGGCAGCGAGGTCGGGGGTCGGGGCGATGGGGCAGCGAGGTCAGCGCGAAGGAGCGGCGAGGTTGGGGGTCGGGGTGAAGGAGCTGCGAGGTCGGGGGTCGGGGTGAAGGAGCGGCGATGTCGGGGGTCGGGGTGTAGGAGCGGCGAGGTCGGGGGTCGGGGCGAAGGAGCGGCGAGGTCGGGGATCGTGGCGAATGAGCGGCGAGGTCGGGGGTCAGGGTAAAGGACCTGCGAGGTCGGTGCGAAGGAGCGGCGAGGTCGGGGGTCGGGGTGAAGGAGTGCCGAGGTCGGGAGAAAGGAGCGGCGAGGTCGGGGGTCGGGGTGAAGGAGCGGCGAGGTCGGGGGTTGGGGCAAAGGAGCGGTGAGGTCGGGGGTCGGGGCGAAGGAGTGGCGAGGTCGGGGCAAAAGAGCGGCGAGGTCGGGGGTCGGGTTGATGGAGCTGCGAGGTAGGGGGTCGGGGCGAAGGAGCAGCGAGGTCGGGGGTCGGGGCGAAGGAGCGGCGAGGTCAGGGGTCGGGGCGAAGGAGCGGCGAGGCGGGGCAAAGGAACGGCGAGGTCGGTGGTCGGGGCGAAGGAGCGGTGAGGTCGCGGGTCGGGGCGAAGGAGCGGCGAGGTCGGGAGTCAGGGCGAAGGAGCAGCGAGGTCGGGGGTTGGGGTGAAGGAGCGGTGAGGTCGGGGGTCGGGGCGAAGTGGCGGCGAGGTCGGGGCGAAGGAATGGCGAGGTCGGGACAAAGGAGCGGCGAGGTCTGGGGTCGGGGTGAAGGAGCGGAGAGGTCGGGGGTTGGGGCGAAGGAGCGGCGAGGTCAGGGTGAAGGAACGGCGTGGTCGGGGGTCGGGGCGAAGGAGCGGCGAGGTCGGGGGTCGGGGCGAAGGAGCGGCGAGGTCGGGGGTCGGGGCGAAGGAGCCGTGAGGTCGGGGCGACGGAGCGGCGAGGTCGGGGATTGGGGTGAAGGAGCGGCGAGGTCGGGGCAAAGGAGCGGCGAGGTCGGGGGTTGGGGTGAAGGAGCGGCGAGGTCGGGGCGAAAGAGCAGCGAGGTCGGGGGTCGGGGCTAAGGAGCAGCGAGGTCGGTGGTCGGGGCGAAGGAGCGGCGAGGTCGGGGGTCGGGGCGAAGGAGCAGCGAGGTCGGGGGTCGGGGTGAAGGAGCAGCGAGGTCGGGGGTCGGGGCGAAGGAGCGGCGAGGTCGGGGGCCGGGGCGAAGGAGCAGCGAGGTCGGGGGTCGGGGTGAAGGAGCGGCGAGGTCGGGGATCGGGGATAAGGAGCGGCGAGGTCGGGGCGAAGGAGCGGCGAGGTCGGGGGTTGGGGTGAAGGAGCGGCGAGGTCGGGGATCGGGGCGAAGGAGCGGCGAGGTCAAGGGTCGGGGTGAAGGAACGGCTAGGTCGGAGGTCGGGACGAAGGAGCGGCGAAGTCGGGGGTCGGGACAAAGGAGCGGCGAGGTCGGGGGTCGTGGCGAAGGAGCGGCGAGGTCGGGGGTCGGGGCGAAGGAGCGGCGAGGTCGGTGCGAAGGAGCGACGAGGTCGGGGGTCGGGGTGAAGGAGCAGCGAGGTCGGGGGTCGGGGCGAAGGGGCAGCGAGGTCGGGAGTCAGGGCGAAGGGGCAGCGAGGTCGGGGGTCGGGGCGATGGGGCAGCGAGGTCAGCGCGAAGGAGCGGCGAGGTTGGGGGTCCGGGCGAAGGAGCGGCGAGGTCGGGGGTTGGGGTGAAGGAGCAGCGAGGTCGGGGGTCAGGGCGAAGGGGCAGCGAGGTCGGCGCGAAGGAGCGGCAAGGTCGGGGGTCGGGGCGAAGGAGCGGCGAGGTCGGGGGTCGGGGCGAAGGAGCGGTGAGGTCGAGTGTCGGGGCGAAGGAGCGGCGAGGTCGGGGATCGGGTTGAAGGAGCGGCGAGGTCGGGGGTCGCGTTGAAGGAGCGGCGAGGTCGGGGCGACGGAGCGGCGAGGACGGGGGTCGGGGTGAAGGAGCGGCGAGGTCGGGGGTCGGGATGAAGGAGCGGCGAGATCGTAGCGAAGGAGCAGCGAGGTCGGGGGTCGGGGCGAACGAGCGGCGAGGTCGGGAGTCGGGGCGAAGGAGCAGCGAGGTCGGGGGTCGGGGTGAAGGAGCAGCGAGGTCGGGGGTTGGGGTGAAGGAGCGGTGAGGACGGGGGTCGGGGCGAAGTGGCGGCGAGGTCGGGGCGAAGGAATAGCGAGGTCAGGACAAAGGAGCGGCGAGGTCAGTGGTCGGGGTGAAGGAGCGGCGAGGTCACGGTGAAGGAGCGGCGAGGTCGGGGGTCGGGGCGAAGGAGCGGCGAGGTCGGGGGTCGGGGCGAAGGAGCGGCGAGGTCGGGGGTCGGAGCGAAGGAGCCGTGAGGTCGGGGGTCGGGGCGACGGAGCGGCGAGTTCGGGGGTTGGGGTGGAGGAGCGGCGAGGTCGGGGCGAAGGAGCAGCGAGGTCGGGGGTCGGGGCGACGGAGCGGCGAGGTCGGGGCGAAGGAGCAGCGAGGTCGGGGATCGGGGCGAAGGAGCGGCGAAGTCGGGGGTCGGGGCGAAGGAGCGGCGAGGTCGGGGGTCGGTGCGAAGGAGCAGCGAGGTCGGGGGTTGGGGTGAAGGAGCGGTGAGGTCGGGGGTCGGGGTGTAGGAGCGGCGAGATCGGGGGTCGGGGCGAAGGAATGGCGAGGTCGGGACAAAGGAGCGGCGAGGTCTGGGGTCGGGGTGAAGGAGCGGAGAGGTCGGGGGTTGGGGCGAAGGATCGGCGAGGTCAGGGTAAAGGAGCGGCGTGGTCGGGGGTCGGGGCGAAGGAGCGGCGAGGTCGGGGGTCGGGGCGAAGGAGCGGCGAGGTCGGGGGTCGGGGCGAAGGAGCGGCGAGGTCGGGGGTCGGGGCGAAGGAGCCGTGAGGTCGGGGCGACGGAGCGGCGAGGTTGGGGGTTGGGGTGAAGGAGCGGCGAGGTCGGGGGTTGGGGTGAAGGAGCGGCGAGGTCGGGGCGAAGGAGCAGCGAGGTCGGGGGTCGGGGCTAAGGAGCAGCGAGGTCGGTGGTCGGGGCGAAGGAGCGGCGATGTCGGGGGTCGGGGCGAAGGAGCAGCGAGGTCGGGGGTCGGGGTGAAGGAGCAGCGAGGTCGGGGGTCGGGGCGAAGGAGCGGCGAGGTCGGGGGTCGGGGCGAAGGAGCAACGAGGTCGGGGGTCGGGGTGAAGGAGTGGCGAGGTTGGGGGTCGGGGATAAGGAGCGGCGAGGTCGGGGCGAAGGAGCGGCGAGGTCGGGGGTTGGGGTGAAGGAGCGGCGAGGTCGGGGATCGGGGCGAAGGAGCGGCGAGGTCAAGGGTCGGGGTGAAGGAGCGGCTAGGTCGGAGGTCGGGACGAAGGAGCGGCGAAGTCGGGGGTCGGGACAAAGGAGCGGCGAGGTCGGGGGTCGTGGCGAAGGAGCGGCGAGGTCGGGGGTCGGGGCGAAGGAGCGGCGAGGTCGGTGCGAAGGAGCGACGAGGTCGGGGGTCGGGGTGAAGGAGCAGCGAGGTCGGGGGTCGGGGCGAAGGGGTAGCGAGGTCGGGAGTCAGGGCGAAGGGGCAGCGAGGTCGGGGGTCGGGGCGATGGGGCAGCGAGGTCGGTGCGATGGAGCGGCGAGGTCGGGCGTCCGGGCGAAGGAGCGGCGAGGTCGGGGGTTGGGGTGAAGGAGCAGCGAGGTCGGGAGTCAGGGCGAAGGGGCAGCGAGGTCGGGGGTTGGGGCGAAGGGGCAGCGAGGTCAGCGCGAAGGAGCGGCGAGGTTGGGGGTCGGGGTGAAGGAGCTGCGAGGTCGGGGGTCCGGGCGAAGGAGCGGCGAGGTCGGGGGTTGGGGTGAAGGAGCAGCGAGGTCGGGGGTCAGGGCGAAGGGGCAGCGAGGTCGGCGCGAAGGAGCGGCGAGGTCGGGGGTCGGGGCGAAGGAGCGGCGAGGTCGGGGGTCGGGTTGAAGGAGCGGCGAGGTCGGGGCGACGGAGCGGCGAGGACGGGGGTCGGGGTGAAGGAGCGGCGAGGTCGGGGGTCGGGATGAAGGAGCGGCGAGATCGTAGCGAAGGAGCGGCGAGGTCGGGGCGAAGGAGCGGCGAGGTCGGGTGTCGGGGCGAAGGAGCGGTGAGGTCGGGGGTCGGGGCAAAGGAGCGGCGAGGTCGAGGGTCGGGGCGAAGGAGCGCAAGTTCGGGGCGAAGGAGCGGCGAGGTCGGGGCGATGGAGCGGCGAGGTCGGGGCGAAGGAGCAGCGAGGTCGGGGGTCGTGGCGAACGAGCGGCGAGGTCGGGAGTCGGGGCGAAGGAGCAGCGAGGTCGGGGGTCGGGGTGAAGGAGCGGTGAGGACGGGGGTCATGGCGAAGTGGCGGCGAGGTCGGGGCGAAGGAATGGCGAGGTCGGGACAAAGGAGCGGCGAGGTCAGTGGTCGGGGTGAAGGAGCGGCGAGGTCGGGGGTTGGGGCAAAGGAGCGGCGAGGTCAGGGTGAAGGAGCGGCGAGGTCGGGGGTCAGGGCGAAGGAGCGGCGAGGTCGGGGGTCGGGGCGAAGGAGCGGCGAGGTCGGGGGTCGGAGCGAAGGAGCCGTGAGGTCGGGGGTCGGGGCGACGGAGCGACGAGTTCGGGGGTTGGGGTGGAGGAGCGGCGAGGTCGGGGGTCGGGGCGAAGGAGCGGCGAGGTCGGGGATCGCGGCGAAGGAGCGGCGACGTCGGGGGTCGGGGTGAAGGAGCGGCGATGTCGGGGGTCGGGGTGTAGGAGCGGCGAGGTCGGGGATCGCGGCGAATGAGCGGCGAGGTCGGGGGTCGGGGCGAAGGAGCGGCGAGGTCGGGGATCGCGGCGAATGAGCGGCGAGGTCGGGGGTCAGGGTAAAGGACCTGCGAGGTCGGTGCGAAGGAGCGGCGAGGTCAGGAGTCGGGGTGAAGGAGTGCCGAGGTCGGGAGAAAGGAGCGGCGAGGTCGGGGGTCGGGGTGAAGGAGCGGCGAGGTCGGGGGTTGGGGCAAAGGAGCGGTGAGGTCAGGGGTCGGGGCGAAGGAGTGGCGAGGTCGGGGGTCGGGGTGAAGGAGCGGCGAGGCGGGGCAAAGGAACGGCGAGGTCGGTGGTCGGGGCGAAGGAGCCGCGAAGATGGGGGTCGGCGCGAAGGAGCGGCGAGGTCGGGGGTCAGGGCGAAGGAATGGCGAGGTCGGGGATCGGGGTGAAGGAGCGGTGATGTCGGGCGAAGGAGCGGCGAGGTCGTGGGTCGGGGCGAAGGAGCGGCAAGGTCGGGTGTTGGGGTGAAGGAGCGGCGAGGTCGGGAGTCAGGGCGAAGGAGCAGCGAGGTCGGGGGTTGGGGTGAAGGAGCGGTGAGGTCGGGGGTCGGGGCGAAGTGGCGGCGAGGTCGGGGCGAAGGAGCCGTGAGGTCGGGACAAAGGTGCGGCGAGGTCTGGGGTCGGGGTGAAGGAGCGGAGAGGTCGGGGGTTGGGGCGAAGGAGCGGCGAGGTCAGGGTGAAGGAGCGGCGTGGTCGGGGGTCGGTGCGAAGGAGCGGCGAGGTCGGGGGTCGGGGCGAAGGAGCGGCGAGGTCGGGGATCGGGGCGAAGGAGCCGTGAGGTCGGGGCGACGGAGCGGCGAGGTCGGGGATTGGGGTGAAGGAGCGGCGAGGTCGGGTCGAAGGAGCAGCGAGGTCGGGGGTCGGGGCTAAGGAGCGGCGAGGTCGGTGTTCGGGGCGAAGGAGCGGCGAGGTCGGGGGTCGGGGCGAAGGAGCAGCGAGGTCGGGGGTCGGGGTGAAGGAGCAGCGAGGTCGGGGGTCGGGGCGAAGGAGCGGCGAGGTCGGGGGTCGGGGCGAAGGAGCAGCGAGGTCGGGGGTCGGGGTGAAGGAGCGGCGAGGTCGGGGGTCGGGGATAAGGAGCGGCGAGGTCGGGGCGAAGGAGCGGCGAGGTCGGGGGTTGGGGTGAAGGAGCGGCGAGGTCGGGGATCGGGGCGAAGGAGCGGCGAGGTCAAGGGTCGGGGTGAAGGAGCGGCTAGGTCGGAGGTTGGGACGAAGGAGCGGCGAAGTCGGGGGTCGGGACAAAGGAGCGGCGAGGTCGGGGGTCGTGGCGAAGGAGCGGCGAGGTCGGGGGTCGGGGCGAAGGAGCGGCGAGGTCGGTGCGAAGGAGCGACGAGGTCGGGGGTCGGGGTGAAGGAGCAGCGAGGTCGGGGGTCGGGGCGAAGGGGCAGCGAGGTCGGGAGTCAGGGCGAAGGGGCAGCGAGGTCGGGGGTCGGGGCGATGGGGCAGCGAGGTCGGTGCGATGGAGCGGCGAGGTCGGGCGTCCGGGCGAAGGAGCGGCGAGGTCGGGGGTTGGGGTGAAGGAGCAGCGAGGCCGGGAGTCAGGGCGAAGGGGCAGCGAGGTCGGGGGTTGGGGCGAAGGGGCAGCGAGGTCAGCGCGAAGGAGCGGCGAGGTTGGGGGTCGGGGTGAAGGAGCGGCGAGGTCGGGGGTCGGGGCGATGGAGCGGCGAGGTCGGGGGTCCGGGCGAAGGAGCGGCGAGGTCGGGGGTTGGGGTGAAGGAGCAGCGAGGTCGGGGGTCAGGGCGAAGGTGCAGCGAGGTCGGCGCGAAGGAGCGACGAGGTCGGGGGTCGAGGCGAAGAAGCGGCGAGGTCGGGGGTCGGGGCGAAGGAGCGGTGAGGTCGGGGGTCGGGGCGAAGGAGCGGCGAGGTCGGGGGTCGGGTTGAAGGAGCGGCGAGGTCGGGGGTCGGGTTGAAGGAGCGGCGAGGTCGGGGCGATGGAGCGGCGAGGACGGGGGTCGGGGTGAAGGAGCGGCGAGGTCGGGGGTCGGGATGAAGGAGCGGCGAGATCGTAGCGAAGGAGCGGCGAGGTCGGGGCGAAGGAGCGGCGAGGTCGGGGATCGGGGCGAAGAAGCGGTGAGGTCGGGGGTCGGGGCGAAGGAGCGGCGAGGTCGAGGGTCGGGGCGAAGGAGCGGCAAGTTCGGGGCGAAGGAGCGGCGAGGTCGGAGGTCGGGGCGATGGAGCGGCGAGGTCGGGGCGAAGGAGCAGCGAGGTCGGAGGTCGGGGCGATAGAGCGGCGAGGTCGGGGCGAAGGAGCGGCGAGGTCGGGGTCAGGGCGAAGGAATGGCGAGGTCGGGGATCGAGGTGAAGGAGCGGCGAGGTCGGGGCGACGGAGCGGCGAGGACGGGGCGAAGGAGCAGCGATGTCGGAGGTCGGGGCGATGGAGCGGCGAGGTCGGGGCGAAGGAGCGGCGAGGTCGGGGTCAGGGCGAAGGAATGGCGAGGTCGGGGGTCGGGGCGAAGGAGCGGCGAGGTCGGGAGTCGGGGCGAAGGAGCAGCGAGGTCGGGGGTCGGGGTGAAGGAGCGGTGAGGTCAGGGGTCGGGGCGAAGGAGCGGCGAGGTCAGGGTGAAGGAGCGGCGAGGTCGGGGGTCGGGGCGAAGGAGCGGCGAGGTCGGGGGTCGGGGCGAAGGAGCGGCGAGGTCGGGGGTCGGAGCGAAGGAGCCGTGAGGTCTGGGGTCGGGGCAACGGAGCGGCGAGTTCGGGGGTTGGGGTGGAGGAGCGGCGAGGTCGGGGCGAAGGAGCGGCGAGGTCGGGGGTCGGGGCGAAGGAGCAGCGAGGTCGGTGGTCGGGGCGAAGGAGCGGCGAGGTCGGGGGTCGGGGCGAAGGAGCGGCGAGGTCGGGGGTCGGGGTGAAGGAGCAGCGAGGTCGGGGGTCGGGGCGCAGGAGCAGCGAGGTCGGGGATCGGGGCGAAGGAGCAGCGAGGTCGGGGGTCGGGGTGAATGAGCGGCGAGGTCGGGGGTCGGGGATAAGGAGCGGCGAGGTCGGGGCGAAGGAGCGGCGAGGTCGGGGGTTGGGGTGAAGGAGCAGCGAGGTCGGTGGTCGGGGTGAAGGAGCGGCGAGGTCGGGGGTCGGGGCGAAGGAGCGGCGAGGTCGGGGGTCGGGGTGAAGGAGCAGCGAGGTCGGGGGTCGGGGCGCAGGAGCAGCGAGGTCGGGGATCGGGGCGAAGGAGCAGCGAGGTCGGGGGTCGGGGTGAAGGAGCGGCGAGGTCGGGGGTCGGGGATAAGGAGCGGCGAGGTCGGGGCGAAGGAGCGGCGAGGTCGGAGGTTGGGGTGAAGGAGCGGCGAGGTCGGGGATCGGGGCGAAGGAGCGGCGAGGTCAAGGGTCGGGGTGAAGGAGCGGCTAGGTCGGAAGTCGGGACGAAGGAGCGGCGAAGTCGGGGGTCGGGACAAAGGAGCGGCGAGGTCGGGGGTCATGGCGAAGGAGCGGCGAGGTCGGGGGTCGGGGCGAAGGAGCGGCGAGGTCGGGGGTTGGGGTGAAGGAGCAGCGAGGTCGGGGGTCAGGGCGAAGGTGCAGCGAGGTCGGCGCGAAGGAGCGACGAGGTCGGGGGTCGAGGCGAAGAAGCGGCGAGGTCGGGGGTCGGGGCGAAGGAGCGGTGAGGTCGGGGGTCGGGGCGAAGGAGCGGCGAGGTCGGGGGTCGGGTTGAAGGAGCGGCGAGGTCGGGGGTCGGGTTGAAGGAGCGGCGAGGTCGGGGCGATGGAGCGGCGAGGACGGGGGTCGGGGTGAAGGAGCGGCGAGGTCGGGGGTCGGGATGAAGGAGCGGCGAGATCGTAGCGAAGGAGCGGCGAGGTCGGGGCGAAGGAGCGGCGAGGTCGGGGGTCGGGGCGAAGAAGCGGTGAGGTCGGGGGTCGGGGCGAAGGAGCGGCGAGGTCGAGGGTCGGGGCGAAGGAGCGGCAAGTTCGGGGCGAAGGAGCGGCGAGGTCGGAGGTCGGGGCGATGGAGCGGCGAGGTCGGGGCGAAGGAGCGGCGAGGTCGGGGGTTGGGGTGAAGGAGCGGCGAGGTCGGGGATCGGGGCGAAGGAGCGGCGAGGTCAAGGGTCGGGGTGAAGGAGCGGCTAGGTCGGAAGTCGGGACGAAGGAGCGGCGAAGTCGGGGGTCGGGACAAAGGAGCGGCGAGGTCGGGGGTCATGGCGAAGGAGCGGCGATGTCGGGGGTCGGGGCGAAGGAGCGGCGAGGTCGGTGCGAAGGAGCGACGAGGTCGGGGGTCGGGGTGAAGGAGCAGCGAGGTCGGGAGTCAGGGCGAAGGGGCAGCGAGGTCAGGGGTTGGGGCGAAGGGGCAGCGAGGTCAGCGCGAAGGAGCGGCGAGGTTGGGGGTCGGGGTGAAGGAGCTGCGAGGTCGGAGCGATGGAGCGGCGAGGTCGGGGGTCCGGGCGAAGGAGCGGCGAGGTCGGGGGTTGGGGTGAAGGAGCAGCGAGGTCGGGGGTCAGGGCGAAGGGGCAGCGAGGTCGGCGCGAAGGAGCGGCGAGGTCGGGGGTCGGGGCGAAGGAGCGGCGAGGTCGGGGGTCGGGGCGAAGGAGCGGTGAGGTCGGGGGTCGGGGCGAAGGAGTGGCGAGGTCGGGGGTCGGGTTGAAGGAGCGGCGAGGTCGGGGGTCGGGTTGAAGGAGCGGCGAGGTCGGGGCGACGGAGCGGCGAGGACGGGGGACGGGGTGAAGGAGCGGCGAGGTCGGGGGTCGGGATGAAGGAGCGGCGAGATCGTAGCGAAGGAGCGGCGAGGTCGGGGCGAAGGAGCAGCGAGGTCGGGGGTCGGGGCGAAGGAGCGGTGAGGTCGGGGGTCGGGGCGAAGGAGCGGCAAGTTCGGGGCGAAGGAGCGGCGAGGTCGGAGGTCGGGGCGATGGAGCGGCGAGGTCGGGGCGAAGGAGCAGCGAGGTCGGAGGTCGGGGCGATGGAGCGGCGAGGTCGGGGCGAAGGAGCGGCGAGGTCGGGGTCAGGGCGAAGGAATGGCGAGGTCGGGGATCGAGGTGAAGGAGCGGCGAGGTCGGGGCGACGGAGCGGCGAGGACGGGGGTCGGGGTGAAGGAGCGGCGAGGTCGGAGGTCGGGGCGATGGAGTGGCGAGGTCGGGGCGAAGGAGCAGCGATGTCGGAGGTCGGGGCGATGGAGCGGCGAGATCGGGGCGAAGGAGCGGCGAGGTCGGGGTCAGGGCGAAGGAATGGCGAGGTCGGGGATCGGGGTGAAGGAGCGGTGATGTCGGGGCGAAGGAGCAGCGAGGTCGGGGGTCGGGGCGAAGGAGCGGCGAGGTCGGGAGTCGGGGCGAAGGAGCAGCGAGGTCGGGGGTCGGGGTGAAGGAGCGGTGAGGTCGGGGGTCGGGGCGAAGGAGCGGCGAGGTCAGGGTGAAGGAGCGGCGAGGTCGGGGGTCGGGGCGAAGGAGCGGCGAGGTCGGGGGTCGAGGCGAAGGAGCGGCGAGGTCGGGGGTCGGAGCGAAGGAGCCGTGAGGTCGGGGTCGGGGCAACGGAGCGGCGAGTTCGGGGGTTGGGGTGGAGGAGCGGCGAGGTCGGGGCGAAGGAGCAGCGAGGTCGGGGGTCGGGGCGAAGGAGCGGCGAGGTCGGGGGTCGGGGCGAAGGAGCGGCGAGGTCGGGGCGAAGGAGCAGCGAGGTCGGAGGTCGGGGCGATGGAGCGGCGAGGTCGGGGCGAAGGAGCGGCGAGGTCGGGGTCAGGGCGAAGGAATGGCGAGGTCGGGGATCGGGGTGAAGGAGCGGTGATGTCGGGGCGAAGGAGCAGCGAGGTCGGGGGTCGGGGCGAAGGAGCGGCGAGGTCGGGAGTCGGGGCGAAGCAGCAGCGAGGTCGGGGGTCGGGGTGAAGGAGCGGTGAGGTCGGGGGTCGGGGCGAAGGAGCGGCGAGGTCAGGGTGAAGGAGCGGCGAGGTCGGGGGTCGGGGCGAAGGAGCGGCGAGGTCGGGGGTCGGGGCGAAGGAGCGGCGAGGTCGGGGGTCGAAGTGAAGGAGCCGTGAGGTCGGGGGTCAGGGCAACGGAGCGGCGAGTTCGGGGGTTGGGGTGGAGGAGCGGCGAGGTCGGGGCGAAGTAGCAGCGAGGTCGGGGGTCGGGGCGAAGGAGCGGCGAGGTCGGGGGTCGGGGCGAAGGAGCGGCGAGGTCGGGGGTCGGTGCGAAGGAGCAGCGAGGTCGGGGGTTGGGGTGAAGGAGCGGCGATGTCGGGGGTTGGGGTGTAGGAGCGGCGAGGTCGGGGGTCGGGGCGAAGGAGCGGCGAGGTCGGGGGTCGGGGCGAAGGAACGGCGAGGTCGGGGATCGGGGTGAAGGAGCGGTGATGTCGGGGGTCGGGGTGAAGGAGCGGTGAGGTCGGGGGTCGGAGCGAAGTGGCGGCGAGGTCGGGGGTCGGGGCGAAGGAGCGGCGAGGTCGGGGGTCGGGGCGAAGGAGCGGCGAGGTCGGGAGTCGGGGCGAAGGAGCGGCGAGGTCGGGGGTCGGGGCGAAGGAGCGGCGAGGTCGGGGGTCGGGGCGAAGGAGCGGCGAGGTCGGGGGTCGGGGCGAAGGAGCGGCGAGGTCGGGAGTCGGGGCGAAGGAGCGGCGAGGTCGGGAGTCGGGGCGAAGGAGCGGTGAGGTCGGGGGTCGGGGTGAAGGAGCGGTGAGGTCGGGGGTCGGAGCGAAGTGGCGGCGAGGTCGGGGCGAAGGAATGGCGAGGTCGGGGGTCGGGGCGAAGGAGCGTCGAGGTCGGGGGTCGGGGCGAAGGAGCGGCGAGGTCGGGGGTCGGGGCGAAGGAGCCGTGAGGTCGGGGGTCGGGGCGACGGAGCGGCGAGGTCGGGGGTTGGGGTGGAGGAGCGGTGAGGTCGGGGCGAAGGAGCAGCGAGGTCGGGGGTCGGAGCGAAGGAGCGGCGAGGTCGGGGGTCGGGGCGAAGGAGCAGCGAGGTCGGGGGTCGGGGTGAAGGAGCAGCGAGGTCGAGGGTCGGGGCGAAGGAGCGGCGAGGTCGGGGGTCGGGACGAAGGAGCAGCGAGGTCGGGGGTCGGGTTGAAGGAGCGGCGATGTCTGGGGTCGAGGTGTAGGAGCGGCGAGGTCGAGGGTCGGGGCGAAGGAGCGGCGAGGTCGGGGTTCGGGGCGAATGAGCGGCGAGGTCGGGGGTCCGGGTAAAGGACCTGCGAGGTCGGTGCGAAGGAGCGGCGAGGTCGGGGGTCGGGGTGAAGGAGTGCCGAGGTCGGGAGAAAGGAGCGGCGAGGTCGGGGGTCGGGGTGAAGGAGCGGCGAGGTCGGGGGTCGGGGCAAAGGAGCGGTGAGGTCGGGGGTCGGGGCGAAGGAGTGGCGAGGTCGGGGCAAAAGAGCGGCGAGGTCGGGGGTCGGGGCGAAGGAGCAGCGAGGTCGGGGGTCGGGGCGAAGGAGCGGCGAGGCGGGGCAAAGGAACGGCGAGGTCGGTGGTCGGGGCGAAGGAGGGGCGAGGATGGGGGTCAGCGCGAAGGAGCGGCGAGGTCGGGGGTCAGGGCGAAGGAATGGCGAGGTCGGGGATCGGAGTGAAGGAGCGGTGATGTCGGGGCGAAGGAGCGGCGAGGTCACGGGTCGGGGCGAAGGAGCGGCAAGGTCGGGGGTCGGGGCGAAGGAGCGGCGAGGTCGGGGGTCGGGGCGAAGGAGTCGTGAGGTCGGGGGTCGGGGCGACGGAGCGGCGAGTTCGGGGGTTGGGGTGGAGGAGCGGTGAGGTCGGGGCGAAGGAGCAGCGAGGTCGGGGGTCAGGGCAAAGGAGCGGCGAGGTCGGGGGTCGGGGCGAAGGAGCAGCGAGGTCGGGGGTCGGGGTGAAGGAGCAGCGAGGTCGGGGGTCGGTGCGAAGGAGCGGCGAGGTCGGCGGTCGGGGTGAAGGAGTGCCGAGGTCGGGAGAAAGGAGCGGCGAGGTCGGGGGTCGGGGTGAATGAGCGGCGAGGTCGGGGGTCGGGGCAAAGGAGCGGTGAGACCGGGGGTCGGGGCGAAGGAGTGGCGAGGTCGGGGCAAAAGAGCGGCGAGGTCGGGGGTCGGGGCGAAGGAGCAGCGAGGTCAGGGGTCGGGGTGAAGGATCGCCGAGGTCGGGGGTCGGGGCGAAGGTGCGGTGAGGTCGGGGGTCGGGGCGAAGGAGCGGCGAGGCCGAGGGTCGGGACGAAGGAGCGGCAAGTTCGGGGCGAAGGAGCGGCAAGGTCGGAGGTCGGGGCGATGGAGCGGCGAGGTCGGGGCGAAGGAGCGGCGAGGTCGGGGTGAAGGAACGGCGAGGTCGGGGCGAAGGAACGGCGAGGTCGGGGTGAAGGAGCGGCGATGTAGTGGGTCGGGGTGTAGGAGCGGCGAGGTCGGGGGTCGGGGTGAAGGAGTGGCGAGGTTGGGGGTCGGGGTGAAGGAGCGGCAAGGTCGGGGTGAAGGAGCGGCGAGGTCGGGAGTCGGGGTAAAGGAGCTGCGAGGTCGGTGCGAAGGAGCGGCTAGGTCGGGGGTCGGGGCGAAGGAGCAGCGAGGTCGGGGGTCGTGGCGAAGGAGCGGCGAGGTCGGGGGTCGGGGCGAAGGATTGGCGAGGTCGGTGTGAAGGAGCGACGAGGTCGGGGGTCGGGGTGAAGGAGCAGCGAGGACTTGGGTCGGTGTGAAGGAGCGACGAGGTCGGGGGTCGGGGTGAAGGAGCAGCGATGTCGGGGGTCCGGGCGAAGGAGCGGCGAGGTCGGGGGTTGGGGTGAAGGAGCAGCGAGGTCGGCGCGAAGGAGTGGCGAGGTTGGGACAAAGGAGCGGCGAGGTCGGGGGTCGGGGTGAAGGAGCGGCGAGGTCGGGGCGAAGGAGCGGCGAGGTCAGGGCGAAGGAGCGGCAAGGTCGGAGGTCGGGGCGACGGAGCGGCGAGGACGGGGGTCGGGGTGAAGGAGCGGCGAGGTCGGGGGTCGGGGCGACGGAGCGGCGAGGACGGGGGTCGGGGTGAAGGAGCGGCGAGGTCGGGGGTCGGGTTGAAGGAGCGGCGAGGTCGGGGGTCGGGGCGAAGGAGCGGCGAGGTCGGGGGTCGGGTTGAAGGAGCGGCGAGGTCGGGGGTCGGGTTGAAGGAGCGGCGAGGTCGGGGCGATGGAGCGGCGAGGACGGGGGTCGGGGTGAAGGAGCGGCGAGGTCGGGGGTCGGGATGAAGGAGCGGCGAGATCGTAGCGAAGGAGCGGCGAGGTCGGGGCGAAGGAGCGGCGAGGTCGGGGGTCGGGGCGAAGAAGCGGTGAGGTCGGGGGTCGGGGCGAAGGAGCGGCGAGGTCGAGGGTCGGGGCGAAGGAGCGGCAAGTTCGGGGCGAAGGAGCGGCGAGGTCGGAGGTCGGGGCGATGGAGCGGCGAGGTCGGGGCGAAGGAGCGGCGAGGTCGGGGGTTGGGGTGAAGGAGCGGCGAGGTCGGGGATCGGGGCGAAGGAGCGGCGAGGTCAAGGGTCGGGGTGAAGGAGCGGCTAGGTCGGAAGTCGGGACGAAGGAGCGGCGAAGTCGGGGGTCGGGACAAAGGAGCGGCGAGGTCGGGGGTCATGGCGAAGGAGCGGCGAGGTCGGGGGTCGGGGCGAAGGAGCGGCGAGGTCGGTGCGAAGGAGCGACGAGGTCGGGGGTCGGGGTGAAGGAGCAGCGAGGTCGGGAGTCAGGGCGAAGGGGCAGCGAGGTCAGGGGTTGGGGCGAAGCGGCAGCGAGGTCAGCGCGAAGGAGCGGCGAGGTTGGGGGTCGGGGTGAAGGAGCTGCGAGGTCGGAGCGATGGAGCGGCGAGGTCGGGGGTCCGGGCGAAGGAGCGGCGAGGTCGGGGGTTGGGGTGAAGGAGCAGCGAGGTCGGGGGTCAGGGCGAAGGGGCAGCGAGGTCGGCGCGAAGGAGCGGCGAGGTCGGGGGTCGGGGCGAAGGAGCGGCGAGGTCGGGGGTCGGGGCGAAGGAGCGGTGAGGTCGGGGGTCGGGGCGAAGGAGCGGCGAGGTCGGGGGTCGGGTTGAAGGAGCGGCGAGGTCGGGGGTCGGGTTGAAGGAGCGGCGAGGTCGGGGCGACGGAGCGGCGAGGACGGGGGACGGGGTGAAGGAGCGGCGAGGTCGGGGGTCGGGATGAAGGAGCGGCGAGATCGTAGCGAAGGAGCGGCGAGGTCGGGGCGAAGGAGCAGCGAGGTCGGGGGTCGGGGCGAAGGAGCGGTGAGGTCGGGGGTCGGGGCGAAGGAGCGGCGAGGTCGAGGGTCGGGGCGAAGGAGCGGCAAGTTCGGGGCGAAGGAGCGGCGAGGTCGGAGGTCGGGGCGATGGAGCGGCGAGGTCGGGGCGAAGGAGCAGCGAGGTCGGAGGTCGGGGCGATGGAGCGGCGAGGTCGGGGCGAAGGAGCGGTGAGGTCGGGGTCAGGGCGAAGGAATGGCGAGGTCGGGGATCGAGGTGAAGGAGCGGCGAGGTCGGGGCGACGGAGCGGCGAGGACGGGGGTCGGGGTGAAGGAGCGGCGAGGTCGGAGGTCGGGGCGATGGAGTGGCGAGGTCGGGGCGAAGGAGCAGCGATGTCGGAGGTCGGGGCGATGGAGCGGCGAGATCGGGGCGAAGGAGCGGCGAGGTCGGGGTCAGGGCGAAGGAATGGCGAGGTCGGGGATCGGGGTGAAGGAGCGGTGATGTCGGGGCGAAGGAGCAGCGAGGTCGGGGGTCGGGGCGAAGGAGCGGCGAGGTCGGGAGTCGGGGCGAAGGAGCAGCGAGGTCGGGGGTCGGGGTGAAGGAGCGGTGAGGTCGGGGGTCGGGGCGAAGGAGCGGCGAGGTCAGGGTGAAGGAGCGGCGAGGTCGGGGGTCGGGGCGAAGGAGCGGCGAGGTCGGGGGTCGAGGCGAAGGAGCGGCGAGGTCGGGGGTCGGAGCGAAGGAGCCGTGAGGTCGGGGTCGGGGCAACGGAGCGGCGAGTTCGGGGGTTGGGGTGGAGGAGCGGCGAGGTCGGGGCGAAGGAGCAGCGAGGTCGGGGGTCGGGGCGAAGGAGCGGCGAGGTCGGGGGGTCGGGGCGAAGGAGCGGCGAGGTCGGGGCGAAGGAGCAGCGAGGTCGGAGGTCGGGGCGATGGAGCGGCGAGGTCGGGGTCAGGGCGAAGGAATGGCGAGGTCGGGGATCGGGGTGAAGGAGCGGTGATGTCGGGGCGAAGGAGCAGCGAGGTCGGGGGTCGGGGCGAAGGAGCGGCGAGGTCGGGAGTCGGGGCGAAGCAGCAGCGAGGTCGGGGGTCGGGGTGAAGGAGCGGTGAGGTCGGGGGTCGGGGCGAAGGAGCGGCGAGGTCAGGGTGAAGGAGCGGCGAGGTCGGGGGTCGGGGCGAAGGAGCGGCGAGGTCGGGGGTCGGGGCGAAGGAGCGGCGAGGTCGGGGGTCGGAGTGAAGGAGCCGTGAGGTCGGGGGTCAGGGCAACGGAGCGGCGAGTTCGGGGGTTGGGGTGGAGGAGCGGCGAGGTCGGGGCGAAGTAGCAGCGAGGTCGGGGGTCGGGGCGAAGGAGCGGCGAGGTCGGGGGTCGGGGCGAAGGAGCGGCGAGGTCGGGGGTCGGTGCGAAGGAGCAGCGAGGTCGGGGGTTGGGGTGAAGGAGCGGCGATGTCGGGGGTTGGGGTGTAGGAGCGGCGAGGTCGGGGGTCGGGGCGAAGGAGCGGCGAGGTCGGGGGTCGGGGCGAAGGAACGGCGAGGTCGGGGATCGGGGTGAAGGAGCGGTGATGTCGGGGGTCGGGGTGAAGGAGCGGTGAGGTCGGGGGTCGGAGCGAAGTGGCGGCGAGGTCGGGGGTCGGGGCGAAGGAGCGGCGAGGTCGGGGGTCGGGGCGAAGGAGCGGCGAGGTCGGGAGTCGGGGCGAAGGAGCGGCGAGGTCGGGGGTCGGGGCGAAGGAGCGGCGAGGTCGGGGGTCGGGGCGAAGGAGCGGCGAGGTCGGGGGTCGGGGCGAAGGAGCGGCGAGGTCGGGAGTCGGGGCGAAGGAGCGGCGAGGTCGGGAGTCGGGGCGAAGGAGCGGTGAGGTCGGGGGTCGGGGTGAAGGAGCGGTGAGGTCGGGGGTCGGAGCGAAGTGGCGGCGAGGTCGGGGCGAAGGAATGGCGAGGTCGGGGGTCGGGGCGAAGGAGCGTCGAGGTCGGGGGTCGGGGCGAAGGAGCGGCGAGGTCGGGGGTCGGGGCGAAGGAGCCGTGAGGTCGGGGGTCGGGGCGACGGAGCGGCGAGGTCGGGGGTTGGGGTGGAGGAGCGGTGAGGTCGGGGCGAAGGAGCAGCGAGGTCGGGGGTCGGAGCGAAGGAGCGGCGAGGTCGGGGGTCGGGGCGAAGGAGCAGCGAGGTCGGGGGTCGGGGTGAAGGAGCAGCGAGGTCGAGGGTCGGGGCGAAGGAGCGGCGAGGTCGGGGGTCGGGACGAAGGAGCAGCGAGGTCGGGGGTCGGGGTGAAGGAGCGGCGATGTCTGGGGTCGAGGTGTAGGAGCGGCGAGGTCGAGGGTCGGGGCGAAGGAGCGGCGAGGTCGGGGTTCGGGGCGAATGAGCGGCGAGGTCGGGGGTCCGGGTAAAGGACCTGCGAGGTCGGTGCGAAGGAGCGGCGAGGTCGGGGGTCGGGGTGAAGGAGTGCCGAGGTCGGGAGAAAGGAGCGGCGAGGTCGGGGGTCGGGGTGAAGGAGCGGCGAGGTCGGGGGTCGGGGCAAAGGAGCGGTGAGGTCGGGGGTCGGGGCGAAGGAGTGGCGAGGTCGGGGCAAAAGAGCGGCGAGGTCGGGGGTCGGGGCGAAGGAGCAGCGAGGTCGGGGGTCGGGGCGAAGGAGCGGCGAGGCGGGGCAAAGGAACGGCGAGGTCGGTGGTCGGGGCGAAGGAGCGGCGAGGATGGGGGTCAGCGCGAAGGAGCGGCGAGGTCGGGGGTCAGGGCGAAGGAATGGCGAGGTCGGGGATCGGAGTGAAGGAGCGGTGATGTCGGGGCGAAGGAGCGGCGAGGTCACGGGTCGGGGCGAAGGAGCGGCAAGGTCGGGGGTCGGGGCGAAGGAGCGGCGAGGTCGGGGGTCGGGGCGAAGGAGTCGTGAGGTCGGGGGTCGGGGCGACGGAGCGGCGAGTTCGGGGGTTGGGGTGGAGGAGCGGTGAGGTCGGGGCGAAGGAGCAGCGAGGTCGGGGGTCAGGGCAAAGGAGCGGCGAGGTCGGGGGTCGGGGCGAAGGAGCAGCGAGGTCGGGGGTCGGGGTGAAGGAGCAGCGAGGTCGGGGGTCGGGGCGAAGGAGCGGCGAGGTCGGGGGTCGGGGTAAAGGACCTGCGAGGTCGGTGCGAAGGAGCGGCGAGGTCGGCGGTCGGGGTGAAGGAGTGCCGAGGTCGGGAGAAAGGAGCGGCGAGGTCGGGGGTCGGGGTGAATGAGCGGCGAGGTCGGGGGTCGGGGCAAAGGAGCGGTGAGACCGGGGGTCGGGGCGAAGGAGTGGCGAGGTCGGGGCAAAAGAGCGGCGAGGTCGGGGGTCGGGGCGAAGGAGCAGCGAGGTCAGGGGTCGGGGTGAAGGATCGCCGAGGTCGGGGGTCGGGGCGAAGGTGCGGTGAGGTCGGGGGTCGGGGCGAAGGAGCGGCGAGGCCGAGGGTCGGGACGAAGGAGCGGCAAGTTCGGGGCGAAGGAGCGGCAAGGTCGGAGGTCGGGGCGATGGAGCGGCGAGGTCGGGGCGAAGGAGCGGCGAGGTCGGGGTGAAGGAACGGCGAGGTCGGGGCGAAGGAACGGCGAGGTCGGGGTGAAGGAGCGGCGATGTAGTGGGTCGGGGTGTAGGAGCGGCGAGGTCGGGGGTCGGGGTGAAGGAGCGGCGAGGTTGGGGGTCGGGGTGAAGGAGCGGCAAGGTCGGGGTGAAGGAGCGGCGAGGTCGGGAGTCGGGGTAAAGGAGCTGCGAGGTCGGTGCGAAGGAGCGGCTAGGTCGGGGGTCGGGGCGAAGGAGCAGCGAGGTCGGGGGTCGTGGCGAAGGAGCGGCGAGGTCGGGGGTCGGGGCGAAGGATTGGCGAGGTCGGTGTGAAGGAGCGACGAGGTCGGGGGTCGGGGTGAAGGAGCAGCGAGGACTTGGGTCGGTGTGAAGGAGCGACGAGGTCGGGGGTCGGGGTGAAGGAGCAGCGATGTCGGGGGTCCGGGCGAAGGAGCGGCGAGGTCGGGGGTTGGGGTGAAGGAGCAGCGAGGTCGGGGCGAAGGAGCAGCGAGGTCGGAGGTCGGGGCGATGGAGCGGCGAGGTCGGGGCGAAGGAGCGGCGAGGTCGGGGTCAGGGCGAAGGAATGGGGAGGTCGGGGATCGGGGTGAAGGAGCGGTGATGTCGGGGCGAAGGAGCAGCGAGGTCGGGGGTCGGGGCGAAGGAGCGGCGAGGTCGGGAGTCGGGGCGAAGCAGCAGCGAGGTCGGGGGTCGGGGTGAAGGAGCGGTGAGGTCGGGGGTCGGGGCGAAGGAGCGGCGAGGTCAGGGTGAAGGAGCGGCGAGGTCGGGGGTCGGGGCGAAGGAGCGGCGAGGTCGGGGGTCGGGGCGAAGGAGCGGCGAGGTCGGGGGTCGGAGTGAAGGAGCCGTGAGGTCGGGGGTCAGGGCAACGGAGCGGCGAGTTCGGGGGTTGGGGTGGAGGAGCGGCGAGGTCGGGGCGAAGTAGCAGCGAGGTCGGGGGTCGGGGCGAAGGAGCGGCGAGGTCGGGGGTCGGGGCGAAGGAGCGGCGAGGTCGGGGGTCGGTGCGAAGGAGCAGCGAGGTCGGGGGTTGGGGTGAAGGAGCGGCGATGTCGGGGGTTGGGGTGTAGGAGCGGCGAGGTCGGGGGTCGGGGCGAAGGAGCGGCGAGGTCGGGGGTCGGGGCGAAGGAACGGCGAGGTCGGGGATCGGGGTGAAGGAGCGGTGATGTCGGGGGTCGGGGTGAAGGAGCGGTGAGGTCGGGGGTCGGAGCGAAGTGGCGGCGAGGTCGGGGGTCGGGGCGAAGGAGCGGCGAGGTCGGGGGTCGGGGCGAAGGAGCGGCGAGGTCGGGAGTCGGGGCGAAGGAGCGGCGAGGTCGGGGGTCGGGGCGAAGGAGCGGCGAGGTCGGGGGTCGGGGCGAAGGAGCGGCGAGGTCGGGGGTCGGGGCGAAGGAGCGGCGAGGTCGGGTGTCGGGGCGAAGGAGCGGCGAGGTCGGGAGTCGGGGCGAAGGAGCGGTGAGGTCGGGGGTCGGGGTGAAGGAGCGGTGAGGTCGGGGGTCGGAGCGAAGTGGCGGCGAGGTCGGGGCGAAGGAATGGCGAGGTCGGGGGTCGGGGCGAAGGAGCGTCGAGGTCGTGGGTCGGGGCGAAGGAGCGGCGAGGTCGGGGGTCGGGGCGAAGGAGCCGTGAGGTCGGGGGTCGGGGCGACGGAGCGGCGAGGTCGGGGGTTGGGGTGGAGGAGCGGTGAGGTCGGGGCGAAGGAGCAGCGAGGTCGGGGGTCGGAGCGAAGGAGCGGCGAGGTCGGGGGTCGGGGCGAAGGAGCAGCGAGGTCGGGGGTCGGGGTGAAGGAGCAGCGAGGTCGAGGGTCGGGGCGAAGGAGCGGCGAGGTCGGGGGTCGGGACGAAGGAGCAGCGAGGTCGGGGGTCGGGGTGAAGGAGCGGCGATGTCTGGGGTCGAGGTGTAGGAGCGGCGAGGTCGAGGGTCGGGGCGAAGGAGCGGCGAGGTCGGGGTTCGGGGCGAATGAGCGGCGAGGTCGGGGGTCCGGGTAAAGGACCTGCGAGGTCGGTGCGAAGGAGCGGCGAGGTCGGGGGTCGGGGTGAAGGAGTGCCGAGGTCGGGAGAAAGGAGCGGCGAGGTCGGGGGTCGGGGTGAAGGAGCGGCGAGGTCGGGGGTCGGGGCAAAGGAGCGGTGAGGTCGGGGGTCGGGGCGAAGGAGTGGCGAGGTCGGGGCAAAAGAGCGGCGAGGTCGGGGGTCGGGGCGAAGGAGCAGCGAGGTCGGGGGTCGGGGCGAAGGAGCGGCGAGGCGGGGCAAAGGAACGGCGAGGTCGGTGGTCGGGGCGAAGGAGCGGCGAGGATGGGGGTCAGCGCGAAGGAGCGGCGAGGTCGGGGGTCAGGGCGAAGGAATGGCGAGGTCGGGGATCGGAGTGAAGGAGCGGTGATGTCGGGGCGAAGGAGCGGCGAGGTCACGGGTCGGGGCGAAGGAGCGGCAAGGTCGGGGGTCGGGGCGAAGGAGCGGCGAGGTCGGGGGTCGGGGCGAAGGAGTCGTGAGGTCGGGGGTCGGGGCGACGGAGCGGCGAGTTCGGGGGTTGGGGTGGAGGAGCGGTGAGGTCGGGGCGAAGGAGCAGCGAGGTCGGGGGTCAGGGCAAAGGAGCGGCGAGGTCGGGGGTCGGGGCGAAGGAGCAGCGAGGTCGGGGGTCGGGGTGAAGGAGCAGCGAGGTCGGGGGTCGGAGCGAAGGAGCGGCGAGGTCGGGGGTCGGGGTAAAGGACCTGCGAGGTCGGTGCGAAGGAGCGGCGAGGTCGGCGGTCGGGGTGAAGGAGTGCCGAGGTCGGGAGAAAGGAGCGGCGAGGTCGGGGGTCGGGGTGAATGAGCGGCGAGGTCGGGGGTCGGGGCAAAGGAGCGGTGAGACCGGGGGTCGGGGCGAAGGAGTGGCGAGGTCGGGGCAAAAGAGCGGCGAGGTCGGGGGTCGGGGCGAAGGAGCAGCGAGGTCAGGGGTCGGGGTGAAGGATCGCCGAGGTCGGGGGTCGGGGCGAAGGTGCGGTGAGGTCGGGGGTCGGGGCGAAGGAGCGGCGAGGCCGAGGGTCGGGACGAAGGAGCGGCAAGTTCGGGGCGAAGGAGCGGCAAGGTCGGAGGTCGGGGCGATGGAGCGGCGAGGTCGGGGCAAAGGAGCGGCGAGGTCGGGGTGAAGGAACGGCGAGGTCGGGGCGAAGGAACGGCGAGGTCGGGGTGAAGGAGCGGCGATGTAGTGGGTCGGGGTGTAGGAGCGGCGAGGTCGGGGGTCGGGGTGAAGGAGCGGCGAGGTTGGGGGTCGGGGTGAAGGAGCGGCAAGGTCGGGGTGAAGGAGCGGCGAGGTCGGGAGTCGGGGTAAAGGAGCTGCGAGGTCGGTGCGAAGGAGCGGCTAGGTCGGGGGTCGGGGCGAAGGAGCAGCGAGGTCGGGGGTCGTGGCGAAGGAGCGGCGAGGTCGGGGGTCGGGGCGAAGGATTGGCGAGGTCGGTGTGAAGGAGCGACGAGGTCGGGGGTCGGGGTGAAGGAGCAGCGAGGACTTGGGTCGGTGTGAAGGAGCGACGAGGTCGGGGGTCGGGGTGAAGGAGCAGCGATGTCGGGGGTCCGGGCGAAGGAGCGGCGAGGTCGGGGGTTGGGGTGAAGGAGCAGCGAGGTCGGCGCGAAGGAGTGGCGAGGTTGGGACAAAGGAGCGGCGAGGTCGGGGGTCGGGGTGAAGGAGCGGCGAGGTCGGGGCGAAGGAGCGGCGAGGTCAGGGCGAAGGAGCGGCAAGGTCGGAGGTCGGGGCGACGGAGCGGCGAGGACGGGGGTCGGGGTGAAGGAGCGGCGAGGTCGGGGGTCGGGGCGACGGAGCGGCGAGGACGGGGGTCGGGGTGAAGGAGCGGCGAGGTCGGGGGTCGGGGTGGAGGAGCGGCAAGATCGTAGCGAAGGAGCGGCGAGGTCGGGGCGAAGGAGCGGCGAGTTCAGGGGTCGGGGCAAAGGAGCGGCGAGGTCGGGCGTCGGGGTAAAGGAGCGGCGAGGTCGGGGGTCGGGGTGAAGGAGCAGTGAGATCGTAGCGAAGGAGCGGCGAGGTCGGAGGTCGGGGCGATGGAGCGGCGAGGTCGGGCGTAGGAGCTGCGAGGTCGGGGGTCGGCGTGAAGGAGCGGCGAGGTCGGGGGTCGGGGTGAAGGAGCGGCGAGGTTGGAGGTCGGGGTGAAGGAGCGGCGAGGTCTGGGCGAAGGAGCGGCGAGGGCGGAGGTCGGGGCGAAGGAGCAGCGAGGTCGGAGGTCGGGGTGAAGGAGCGGCGAGGTCTGGGCGAAGGAGCGGCGAGGTCGGGGGTTGGGGCGAAGGAACAGCGAGGTCGGAGGTCGGGATGAAGGAGCGGCGAGGTCGGTGCGATGTAGCGGCGAGGTCAGGGTGAAGGAGTGGCGAGGTCGGGGGTCGGGGTGCAGGAGCGGCGAGGTCGGGGGTCGGGGCGAAGGAGCGGCGAGGCGGGGCGAAGGAGCGGCGAGGTCGGGGTTCGGGGCGAAGGAGCGGCGAGGTCGGGGGTCGGGGCGAAGGAGCCGTGAGGTCAGGGGTCGGGGCGACGGAGCGGCGAGGTCGAGGGTCGGGGCGATGGAGCGGCGAGGTCGGGGCGAAGGAGCACCGAGGTCGGAGGTCGGGGCGATGGAGCGGCGAGGTCGGGGCGAAGGAGCGGCGAGGTCGGGGTCAGGGCGAAGGAATGGCGAGGTCGGGGATCGGGGTGAAGGAGCGGTGATGTCGGGGCGAAGGAGCAGCGAGGTCGGGGGTCGGGGCGAAGGAGCGGCGAGGTCGGGAGTCGGGGCGAAGGAGCAGCGTGGTCGGGGGTCGGGGTGAAGGAGCGGTGAGGTCGGGGGTCGGGGCGAAGGAGCGGCGAGGTCAGGGTGAAGGAGCGGCGAGGTCGGGGGTCGGGGCGAAGGAGCGGCGAGGTCGGGGGTCGGGGCGAAGGAGCGGCGAGGTCGGGGGTCGGAGCGAAGGAGCCGTGAGGTCGGGGGTCAGGGCAACGGAGCGGCGAGTTCGGGGGTTGGGGTGGAGGAGCGGCGAGGTCGGGGCGAAGTAGCAGCGAGGTCGGGGGTCGGGGCGAAGGAGCGGCGAGGTCGGGGGTCGGGGCGAAGGAACGGCGAGGTCGGGGGTCAGGGCAAAGGAGCGGCGAGGTCGGGGGTCGGGGCGAAGGAGCAGCGAGGTCGGGGGTCGGGGTGAAGGAGCAGCGAGGTCGGGGGTCGGGGCGAAGGAGCAGCGAGGTCGGGGGTCGGGGTAAAGGACCTGCGAGTTCGGTGCGAAGGAGCGGCGAGGTCGGCGGTCGGGGTGAAGGAGTGCCGAGGTCGGGAGAAAGGAGCGGCGAGGTCGGGGGTCGGGGTGAATGAGCGGCTAGGTCGGGGGTCGGGGCAAAGGAGCGGTGAGATCGGGGGTCGGGGCGAAGGAGTGGCGAGGTCGGGGCAAAAGAGCGGCGAGGTCGGGGGTCGGGGCGAAGGAGCAGCGAGGTCAGGGGTCGGGGTGAAGGATCGCCGAGATCGGGGGTCGGGGCGAAGGTGCGGTGAGGTCGGGGGTCGGGGCGAAGGAGCGGCGAGGCCGAGGGTCGGGACGAAGGAGCGGCAAGTTCGGGGCGAAGGAGCGGCAAGGTCGGAGGTCGGGGCGATGGAGCGGCGAGGTCGGGGCGAAGGAGCGGCGAGGTCGGGGTGAAGGAACGGCGAGGTCGGGGCGAAGGAACGGCGAGGTCGGGGTGAAGGAGCGGCGATGTAGTGGGTCGGGGTGTAGGAGCGGCGAGGTCGGGGGTCGGGGTGAAGGAGCGGCGAGGTTGGGGGTCGGGGTGAAGGAGCGGCGAGGTCGGGGTGAAGGAGCGGCGAGGTCGGGAGTCGGGGTAAAGGAGCTGCGAGGTCGGTGCGAAGGAGCGGCTAGGTCGGGGGTCGGGGCGAAGGAGCAGCGAGGTCGGGGGTCGTGGCGAAGGAGCGGCGAGGTCGGGGGTCGGGGCGAAGGATTGGCGAGGTCGGTGTGAAGGAGCGACGAGGTCGGGGGTCGGGGTGAAGGAGCAGCGATGTCGGGGGTCCGGGCGAAGGAGCGGCGAGGTCGGGGGTTGGGGTGAAGGAGCAGCGAGGTCGGCGCGAAGGAGTGGCGAGGTCGGGACAAAGGAGCGGCGAGGTCGGGGGTCGGGGTGAAGGAGCGGCGAGGTCGGGGCGAAGGAGCGGCGAGGTCAGGGCGAAGGAGCGGCAAGGTCGGAGGTCGGGGCGACGGAGCGGCGAGGACGGGGGTCGGGGTGAAGGAGCGGCGAGGTCGGGGGTCGGGGCGACGGAGCGGCGAGGACGGGGGTCGGGGTGAAGGAGCGGCGAGGTCGGGGGTCGGGGTGGAGGAGCGGCAAGATCGTAGCGAAGGAGCGGCGAGGTCGGGGCGAAGGAGCGGCGAGTTCAGGGGTCGGGGCAAAGGAGCGGCGAGGTCGGGCGTCGGGGTGAAGGAGCGGCGAGGTCGGGGGTCGGGGTGAAGGAGCAGTGAGATCGTAGCGAAGGAGCGGCGAGGTCGGAGGTCGGGGCGATGGAGCAGCGAGGTCGGGCATAGGAGCTGCGAGGTCGGGGGTCGGCGTGAAGGAGCGGCGAGGTCGGGGGTCGGGGTGAAGGAGCGGCGAGGTTGGAGGTCGGGGTGAAGGAGCGGCGAGGTCTGGGCGAAGGAGCGGCGAGGGCGGAGGTCGGGGCGAAGGAGCAGCGAGGTCGGAGGTCGGGGTGAAGGAGCGGCGAAGTCTGGGCGAAGGAGCGGCGAGGTCGGGGGTTGGGGCGAAGGAACAGCGAGGTCGGAGGTCGGGATGAAGGAGCGGCGAGGTCGGTGCGATGTAGCGGCGAGGTCAGGGTGAAGGAGTGGCGAGGTCGGGGGTCGGGGTGCAGGAGCGGCGAGGTCGGGGGTCGGGGCGAAGGAGCGGCGAGGCGGGGCGAAGGAGCGGCGAGGTCGGGGTTCGGGGCGAAGGAGCGGCGAGGTCGGGGGTCGGGGCGAAGGAGCCGTGAGGTCAGGGGTCGGGGCGACGGAGCGGCGAGGTCGAGGGTCGGGGCGATGGAGCGGCGAGGTTGGGGCGAAGGAGCACCGAGGTCGGAGGTCGGGGCGATGGAGCGGCGAGGTCGGGGCGAAGGAGCGGCGAGGTCGGGGTCAGGGCGAAGGAATGGCGAGGTCGGGGATCGGGGTGAAGGAGCGGTGATGTCGGGGCGAAGGAGCAGCGAGGTCGGGGGTCGGGGCGAAGGAGCGGCGAGGTCGGGAGTCGGGGCGAAGGAGCAGCGTGGTCGGGGGTCGGGGTGAAGGAGCGGTGAGGTCGGGGGTCGGGGCGAAGGAGCGGCGAGGTCAGGGTGAAGGAGCGGCGAGGTCGGGGGTCGGGGCGAAGGAGCGGCGAGGTCGGGGGTCGGGGCGAAGGAGCGGCGAGGTCGGGGGTCGGAGCGAAGGAGCCGTGAGGTCGGGGGTCAGGGCAACGGAGCGGCGAGTTCGGGGGTTGGGGTGGAGGAGCGGCGAGGTCGGTGCGAAGTAGCAGCGAGGTCGGGGGTCGGGGCGAAGGAGCGGCGAGGTCGGGGGTCGGGGCGAAGGAACGGCGAGGTCGGGGGTCGGTGCGAAGGAGCAGCGAGGTCGGGGGTCGGGGTGAAGGAGCGGCGATGTCGGGGGTCGGGGTGTAGGAGCGGCGAGGTCGGGGGTCGGGGCGAAGGAGCGGCGAGGTCGGGGGTCGGGGCGAAGGAACGGCGAGGTCGGGAATCGGGGTGAAGGAGCGGTGATGTCGGGGGTCGGGGTGAAGGAGCGGTGAGGTCGGGGGTCGGATCGAAGTGGCGGCGAGGTCGGGGGTCGGGGCGAAGGAGCGGCGAGGTCGGGGGTCGGGGCGAAGGAGCGGCGAGGTCGGGAGTCGGGGCGAAGGAGCGGCGAGGTTGGGGGTCGGGGCGAAGGAGCGGCGAGGTCGGGAGTCGGGGCGAAGGAGCGGTGAGGTCGGGGCGAAGGAATGGCGAGATCGGGACAAAGGAGCGGCGAGGTCAGGGGTCGGGGTGAAGGAGCGGCGAGGTCGGGGGTTGGGGCGAAGGAGCGGCGAGGTCAGGGTGAAGGAGCGGCGAGGTCGGGGGTCGGGGCGAAGGAGCGTCGAGGTCGGGGGTCGGGGCGAAGGAGCGGCGAGGTCGGGGGTCGGGGCGAAGGAGCCGTGAGGTCGGGGGTCGGGGCGACGGAGCGGCGAGGTCGGGGGTTGGGGTGGAGGAGCGGTGAGGTCGGGGCGAAGGAGCAGCGAGGTCGGGGGTCGGGGCGAAGGAGCGGCGAGGTCGGGGGTCGGGGCGAAGGAGCAGCGAGGTCGGGGGTCGGGGTGAAGGAGCAGCGAGGTCGGGGGTCGGGGCGAAGGAGCGGCGAGGTCGGGGGTCGGGGTAAAGGACCTGCGAGGTCGGTGCGAAGGAGCGGCGAGGTCGGCGGTCGGGGTGAAGGAGTGCCGAGGTCGGGAGAAAGGAGCGGCGAGGTCGGGGGTCGGGGTGAATGAGCGGCGAGGTCGGGGGTCGGGGCAAAGGAGCGGTGAGACCGGGGGTCGGGGCGAAGGAGTGGCGAGGTCGGGGCAAAAGAGCGGCGAGGTCGGGGGTCGGGGCGAAGGAGCAGCGAGGTCAGGGGTCGGGGTGAAGGATCGCCGAGGTCGGGGGTCGGGGCGAAGGTGCGGTGAGGTCGGGGGTCGGGGCGAAGGAGCGGCGAGGCCGAGGGTCGGGACGAAGGAGCGGCAAGTTCGGGGCGAAGGAGCGGCAAGGTCGGAGGTCGGGGCGATGGAGCGGCGAGGTCGGGGCGAAGGAGCGGCGAGGTCGGGGTGAAGGAACGGCGAGGTCGGGGCGAAGGAACGGCGAGGTCGGGGTGAAGGAGCGGCGATGTAGTGGGTCGGGGTGTAGGAGCGGCGAGGTCGGGGGTCGGGGTGAAGGAGCGGCGAGGTTGGGGGTCGGGGTGAAGGAGCGGCAAGGTCGGGGTGAAGGAGCGGCGAGGTCGGGAGTCGGGGTAAAGGAGCTGCGAGGTCGGTGCGAAGGAGCGGCTAGGTCGGGGGTCGGGGCGAAGGAGCAGCGAGGTCGGGGGTCGTGGCGAAGGAGCGGCGAGGTCGGGGGTCGGGGCGAAGGATTGGCGAGGTCGGTGTGAAGGAGCGACGAGGTCGGGGGTCGGGGTGAAGGAGCAGCGAGGACTTGGGTCGGTGTGAAGGAGCAGCGATGTCGGGGGTCCGGGCGAAGGAGCGGCGAGGTCGGGGGTTGGGGTGAAGGAGCAGCGAGGTCGGCGCGAAGGAGTGGCGAGGTTGGGACAAAGGAGCGGCGAGGTCGGGGGTCGGGGTGAAGGAGCGGCGAGGTCGGGGCGAAGGAGCGGCGAGGTCAGGGCGAAGGAGCGGCAAGGTCGGAGGTCGGGGCGACGGAGCGGCGAGGACGGGGGTCGGGGTGAAGGAGCGGCGAGGTCGGGGGTCGGGGCGACGGAGCGGCGAGGACGGGGGTCGGGGTGAAGGAGCGGCGAGGTCGGGGGTCGGGGTGGAGGAGCGGCAAGATCGTAGCGAAGGAGCGGCGAGGTCGGGGCGAAGGAGCGGCGAGTTCAGGGGTCGGGGCAAAGGAGCGGCGAGGTCGGGCGTCGGGGTAAAGGAGCGGCGAGGTCGGGGGTCGGGGTGAAGGAGCAGTGAGATCGTAGCGAAGGAGCGGCGAGGTCGGAGGTCGGGGCGATGGAGCGGCGAGGTCGGGCGTAGGAGCTGCGAGGTCGGGGGTCGGCGTGAAGGAGCGGCGAGGTCGGGGGTCGGGGTGAAGGAGCGGCGAGGTTGGAGGTCGGGGTGAAGGAGCGGCGAGGTCTGGGCGAAGGAGCGGCGAGGGCGGAAGTCGGGGCGAAGGAGCAGCGAGGTCGGAGGTCGGGGTGAAGGAGCGGCGAGGTCTGGGCGAAGGAGCGGCGAGGTCGGGGGTTGGGGCGAAGGAACAGCGAGGTCGGAGGTCGGGATGAAGGAGCGGCGAGGTCGGTGCGATGTAGCGGCGAGGTCAGGGTGAAGGAGTGGCGAGGTCGGGGGTCGGGGTGCAGGAGCGGCGAGGTCGGGGGTCGGGGCGAAGGAGCGGCGAGGCGGGGCGAAGGAGCGGCGAGGTCGGGGTTCGGGGCGAAGGAGCGGCGAGGTCGGGGGTCGGGGCGAAGGAGCCGTGAGGTCAGGGGTCGGGGCGACGGAGCGGCGAGGTCGAGGGTCGGGGCGATGGAGCGGCGAGGTCGGGGCGAAGGAGCACCGAGGTCGGAGGTCGGGGCGATGGAGCGGCGAGGTCGGGGCGAAGGAGCGGCGAGGTCGGGGTCAGGGCGAAGGAATGGCGAGGTCGGGGATCGGGGTGAAGGAGCGGTGATGTCGGGGCGAAGGAGCAGCGAGGTTGGGGGTCGGGGCGAAGGAGCGGCGAGGTCGGGAGTCGGGGCGAAGGAGCAGCGTGGTCGGGGGTCGGGGTGAAGGAGCGGTGAGGTCGGGGGTCGGGGCGAAGGAGCGGCGAGGTCAGGGTGAAGGAGCGGCGAGGTCGGGGGTCGGGGCGAAGGAGCGGCGAGGTCGGGGGTCGGGGCGAAGGAGCGGCGAGGTCGGGGGTCGGAGCGAAGGAGCCGTGAGGTCGGGGGTCAGGGCAACGGAGCGGCGAGTTCGGGGGTTGGGGTGGAGGAGCGGCGAGGTCGGGGCGAAGTAGCAGCGAGGTCGGGGGTCGGGGCGAAGGAGCGGCGAGGTCGGGGGTCGGGGCGAAGGAACGGCGAGGTCGGGGGTCAGGGCAAAGGAGCGGCGAGGTCGGGGGTCGGGGCGAAGGAGCAGCGAGGTCGGGGGTCGGGGTGAAGGAGCAGCGAGGTCGGGGGTCGGGGCGAAGGAGCAGCGAGGTCGGGGGTCGGGGTAAAGGAGCAGCGAGTTCGGTGCGAAGGAGCGGCGAGGTCGGCGGTCGGGGTGAAGGAGTGCCGAGGTCGGGAGAAAGGAGCGGCGAGGTCGGGGGTCGGGGTGAATGAGCGGCTAGGTCGGGGGTCGGGGCAAAGGAGCGGTGAGATCGGGGGTCGGGGCGAAGGAGTGGCGAGGTCGGGGCAAAAGAGCGGCGAGGTCGGGGGTCGGGGCGAAGGAGCAGCGAGGTCAGGGGTCGGGGTGAAGGATCGCCGAGATCGGGGGTCGGGGCGAAGGTGCGGTGAGGTCGGGGGTCGGGGCGAAGGAGCGGCGAGGCCGAGGGTCGGGACGAAGGAGCGGCAAGTTCGGGGCGAAGGAGCGGCAAGGTCGGAGGTCGGGGCGATGGAGCGGCGAGGTCGGGGCGAAGGAGCGGCGAGGTCGGGGTGAAGGAACGGCGAGGTCGGGGCGAAGGAACGGCGAGGTCGGGGTGAAGGAGCGGCGATGTAGTGGGTCGGGGTGTAGGAGCGGCGAGGTCGGGGGTCGGGGTGAAGGAGCGGCGAGGTTGGGGGTCGGGGTGAAGGAGCGGCGAGGTCGGGGTGAAGGAGCGGCGAGGTCGGGAGTCGGGGTAAAGGAGCTGCGAGGTCGGTGCGAAGGAGCGGCTAGGTCGGGGGTCGGGGCGAAGGAGCAGCGAGGTCGGGGGTCGTGGCGAAGGAGCGGCGAGGTCGGGGGTCGGGGCGAAGGATTGGCGAGGTCGGTGTGAAGGAGCGACGAGGTCGGGGGTCGGGGTGAAGGAGCAGCGATGTCGGGGGTCCGGGCGAAGGAGCGGCGAGGTCGGGGGTTGGGGTGAAGGAGCAGCGAGGTCGGCGCGAAGGAGTGGCGAGGTCGGGACAAAGGAGCGGCGAGGTCGGGGGTCGGGGTGAAGGAGCGGCGAGGTCGGGGCGAAGGAGCGGCGAGGTCAGGGCGAAGGAGCGGCAAGGTCGGAGGTCGGGGCGACGGAGCGGCGAGGACGGGGGTCGGGGTGAAGGAGCGGCGAGGTCGGGGGTCGGGGCGACGGAGCGGCGAGGACGGGGGTCGGGGTGAAGGAGCGGCGAGGTCGGGGGTCGGGGTGGAGGAGCGGCAAGATCGTAGCGAAGGAGCGGCGAGGTCGGGGCGAAGGAGCGGCGAGTTCAGGGGTCGGGGCAAAGGAGCGGCGAGGTCGGGCGTCGGGGTGAAGGAGCGGCGAGGTCGGGGGTCGGGGTGAAGGAGCAGTGAGATCGTAGCGAAGGAGCGGCGAGGTCGGAGGTCGGGGCGATGGAGCAGCGAGGTCGGGCATAGGAGCTGCGAGGTCGGGGGTCGGCGTGAAGGAGCGGCGAGGTCGGGGGTCGGGGTGAAGGAGCGGCGAGGTTGGAGGTCGGGGTGAAGGAGCGGCGAGGTCTGGGCGAAGGAGCGGCGAGGGCGGAGGTCGGGGCGAAGGAGCAGCGAGGTCGGAGGTCGGGGTGAAGGAGCGGCGAAGTCTGGGCGAAGGAGCGGCGAGGTCGGGGGTTGGGGCGAAGGAACAGCGAGGTCGGAGGTCGGGATGAAGGAGCGGCGAGGTCGGTGCGATGTAGCGGCGAGGTCAGGGTGAAGGAGTGGCGAGGTCGGGGGTCGGGGTGCAGGAGCGGCGAGGTCGGGGGTCGGGGCGAAGGAGCGGCGAGGCGGGGCGAAGGAGCGGCGAGGTCGGGGTTCGGGGCGAAGGAGCGGCGAGGTCGGGGGTCGGGGCGAAGGAGCCGTGAGGTCAGGGGTCGGGGCGACGGAGCGGCGAGGTCGAGGGTCGGGGCGATGGAGCGGCGAGGTTGGGGCGAAGGAGCACCGAGGTCGGAGGTCGGGGCGATGGAGCGGCGAGGTCGGGGCGAAGGAGCGGCGAGGTCGGGGTCAGGGCGAAGGAATGGCGAGGTCGGGGATCGGGGTGAAGGAGCGGTGATGTCGGGGCGAAGGAGCAGCGAGATCGGGGGTCGGGGCGAAGGAGCGGCGAGGTCGGGAGTCGGGGCGAAGGAGCAGCGTGGTCGGGGGTCGGGGTGAAGGAGCGGTGAGGTCGGGGGTCGGGGCGAAGGAGCGGCGAGGTCAGGGTGAAGGAGCGGCGAGGTCGGGGGTCGGGGCGAAGGAGCGGCGAGGTCGGGGGTCGGGGCGAAGGAGCGGCGAGGTCGGGGGTCGGAGCGAAGGAGCCGTGAGGTCGGGGGTCAGGGCAACGGAGCGGCGAGTTCGGGGGTTGGGGTGGAGGAGCGGCGAGGTCGGGGCGAAGTAGCAGCGAGGTCGGGGGTCGGGGCGAAGGAGCGGCGAGGTCGGGGGTCGGGGCGAAGGAACGGCGAGGTCGGGGGTCGGTGCGAAGGAGCAGCGAGGTCGGGGGTCGGGGTGAAGGAGCGGCGATGTCGGGGGTCGGGGTGTAGGAGCGGCGAGGTCGGGGGTCGGGGCGAAGGAGCGGCGAGGTCGGGGGTCGGGGCGAAGGAACGGCGAGGTCGGGAATCGGGGTGAAGGAGCGGTGATGTCGGGGGTCGGGGTGAAGGAGCGGTGAGGTCGGGGGTCGGATCGAAGTGGCGGCGAGGTCGGGGGTCGGGGCGAAGGAGCGGCGAGGTCGGGGGTCGGGGCGAAGGAGCGGCGAGGTCGGGAGTCGGGGCGAAGGAGCGGCGAGGTTGGGGGTCGGGGCGAAGGAGCGGCGAGGTCGGGAGTCGGGGCGAAGGAGCGGTGAGGTCGGGGCGAAGGAATGGCGAGATCGGGACAAAGGAGCGGCGAGGTCAGGGGTCGGGGTGAAGGAGCGGCGAGGTCGGGGGTTGGGGCGAAGGAGCGGCGAGGTCAGGGTGAAGGAGCGGCGAGGTCGGGGGTCGGGGCGAAGGAGCGTCGAGGTCGGGGGTCGGGGCGAAGGAGCGGCGAGGTCGGGGGTCGGGGCGAAGGAGCCGTGAGGTCGGGGGTCGGGGCGACGGAGCGGCGAGGTCGGGGGTTGGGGTGGAGGAGCGGTGAGGTCGGGGCGAAGGAGCAGCGAGGTCGGGGGTCGGGGCGAAGGAGCGGCGAGGTCGGGGGTCGGGGCGAAGGAGCAGCGAGGTCGGGGGTCGGGGTGAAGGAGCAGCGAGGTCGAGGGTCGGGGCGAAGGAGCGGCGAGGTCGGGGGTCGGGACGAAGGAGCAGCGAGGTCGGGGGTCGGGGTGAAGGAGCGGCGATGTCTGGGGTCGAGGTGTAGGAGCGGCGATGTCTGGGGTCGGGGCGAAGGAGCGGCGAGGTCGGGGTTCGGGGCGAATGAGCGGCGAGGTCGGGGGTCAGGGTAAAGGACCTGCGAGGTCGGTGCGAAGGAGCGGCGAGGTCGGGGGTCGGGGTGAAGGAGTGCCGAGGTCGGGAGAAAGGAGCGGCGAGGTCGGGGGTCGGGGTGAAGGAGCGGCGAGGTCGGGGGTCGGGGCAAAGGAGCGGTGAGGTCGGGGGTCGGGGCGAAGGAGTGGCGAGGTCGGGGCAAAAGAGCGGCGAGGTCGGGGGTCGGGGCGAAGGAGCAGAGAGGTCGGGGGTCGGGGCGAAGGAGCGGCGAGGCGGGGCAAAGGAACGGCGAGGTCGGTGGTCGGGGCGAAGGAGCGGCGAGGATGGGGGTCAGCGCGAAGGAGCGGCGAGGTCGGGGGTCAGGGCGAAGGAATGGCGAGGTCGGGGATCGGAGTGAAGGAGCGGTGATGTCGGGGCGAAGGAGCGGCGAGGTCACGGGTCGGGGCGAAGGAGCGGCAAGGTCGGGGGTCGGGGCGAAGGAGCGGTGAGGTCGGGGGTCGGGGCGAAGGAGCCGTGAGGTCGGGGGTCGGGGCGACGGAGCGGCGAGTTCGGGGGTTGGGGTGGAGGAGCGGTGAGGTCGGGGCGAAGGAGCAGCGAGGTCGGGGGTCAGGGCAAAGGAGCGGCGAGGTCGGGGGTCGGGGCGAAGGAGCAGCGAGGTCGGGGGTCGGGGTGAAGGAGCAGCGAGGTCGGGGGTCGGGGCGAAGGAGCGGCGAGGTCGGGGGTCGGGGTAAAGGACCTGCGAGGTCGGTGCGAAGGAGCGGCGAGGTCGGCGGTCGGGGTGAAGGAGTGCCGAGGTCGGGAGAAAGGAGCGGCGAGGTCGGGGGTCGGGGTGAATGAGCGGCGAGGTCGGGGGTCGGGGCAAAGGAGCGGTGAGATCGGGGGTCGGGGCGAAGGAGTGGCGAGGTCGGGGCAAAAGAGCGGCGAGGTCGGGGGTCGGGGCGAAGGAGCAGCGAGGTCAGGGGTCGGGGTGAAGGATCGCCGAGGTCGGGGGTCGGGGCGAAGGTGCGGTGAGGTCGGGGGTCGGGGCGAAGGAGCGGCGAGGCTGAGGGTCGGGACGAAGGAGCGGCAAGTTCGGGGCGAAGGAGCGGCAAGGTCGGAGGTCGGGGCGATGGAGCGGCGAGGTCGGGGCGAAGGAGCGGCGAGGTCGGGGTGAAGGAACGGCGAGGTCGGGGCGAAGGAACGGCGAGGTTGGGGGTCGGGGTGAAGGAGCGGCGAGGTTGGGGGTCGGGGTGAAGGAACGGCGAGGTCGGGGTGAAGGAGCGGCGAGGTCGGGAGTCGGGGTAAAGGAGCTGCGAGGTCGGTGCGAAGGAGCGGCTAGGTCGGGGGTCGGGGCGAAGGAGCAGCGAGGTCGGGGGTCGTAGCGAAGGAGCGGCGAGGTCGGGGGTCGGGGCGAAGGATTGGCGAGGTCGGTGTGAAGGAGCGACGAGGTCGGGGGTCGGGGTGAAGGAGCAGCGAGGACTTGGGTCGGGGTAAAGGAGCGGCGAGGTCGGGGGTCGGGGTAAAGGAGCAGCGATGTCGGGGGTCCGGGCGAAGGAGCGGCGAGGTCGGGGGTTGGGGTGAAGGAGCAGCGAGTTCGGCGCGAAGGAGTGGCGAGGTCGGGACAAAGGAGCAGCAAGGTCGGGGGTCAGGGCGAAGGGGCAGCGAGGTCGGCGCGAAGGAGTGGCGAGGTCGGGACAAAGGAGCGGCGAGGTCGGGGGTCGGGGTGAAGGAGCGGCGAGGTCGGGGGTCAGGGCGAAGGAGCGGTGAGGTCGGGGGTCGGGGCGACGGAGCGGCGATGTCGGGGCAAAAGAGCGGCGAGTTCGGGGGTCGGGTTGAAGGAGCGGCGAGGTCGGGATTCGGGGTGAAGGAGCGGCGAGGTCGGGGCGAAGGAGCGGCGAGGTCAGGGCGAAGGAGCGGCAAGTTCGGGGCGAAGGAGCGGCAAGTTCGGGGCGAAGGAGCGGCAAGGTCGGAGGTCGGGGCGACGGAGCGGCGAGGACGGGGGTCGGGGTGAAGGAGCGGCGAGGTCGGGGGTCGGGGTGGAGGAGCGGCAAGATCGTAGCGAAGGAGCGGCGAGGTCGGGGCGAAGGAGCGGCGAGTTCGGGGGTCGGGGCAAAGGAGCGGCGAGGTCGGGCGTCGGGGTGAAGGAGCGGCGAGGTCGGGGGTCGGGGTGAAGGAGCAGTGAGATCGTAGCGAAGGAGCGGCGAGGTCGGAGGTCGGGGCGATGGAGCGGCGAGGTCGGGCGTAGGAGCTGCGAGGTCGGGGGTCGGCGTGAAGGAGCGGCGAGGTCGGGGGTCGGGGTGAAGGAGCGGCGAGGTTGGAGGTCGGGGTGAAGGAGCGGCGAGGTCTGGGCGAAGGAGCGGCGAGGGCGGGGGTCGGGGCGAAGGAGCAGCGAGGTCGGAGGTCGGGGTGAAGGAGCGGCGAAGTCTGGGCGAAGGAGCGGCGAGGTCGGGGGTTGGGGCGAAGGAACAGCGAGGTCGGAGGTCGGGATGAAGGAGCGGCGAGGTCGGTGCGATGTAGCGGCGAGGTGAGGGTGAAGGAGTGGCGAGGTCGGGGGTCGGGGTGCAGGAGCGGCGAGGTCGGGGGTCGGGGCGAAGGAGCGGCGAGGCGGGGCGAAGGAGCGGCGAGGTCAGGGTTCGGGGCGAAGGAGCGGCGAGGTCGGGGGTCGGGGCGAAGGAGCGGCGAGGTCGGTGTGAAGGAGCGATGAGGTCGGGGGTCGGGACGAAGGGGCGGCGAGGTCGGTGCGAACGAGTGGCAAGGTCGGGACAAAGGAGCGGCCAGGTCGGGGGTCGGGGTGAAGGAGCGCCGAGGTCGGGGGTCGGGGCGAAGGAGCGGCGAGGTCGAGGGTCCGGGCGAAGGAGCGGCAAGTTCGGGGCGAAGGAGCGGCGAGGTCGGAGGTCGGGGCAATGGAGCGGCGAGATCGGGGCGAAGGAGCAGCGAGGTCGGAGGTCGGGGCGATGGAGCGGCGAGGTCGGGGCGAAGGAACGGCGAGGTCGGGGTCAGGGCGAAGGAATGGCGAGGTCGGGGATCGGGGCGAAGGAGCGGTGAGGACGGGGGTCGGGGCGAAGTGGCGGCGAGGTCGGGGGTTGGGGCGAAGGAGTAGCGAGGTCAGGGTGAAGGAGCGGCGAGGTCGGGGGTCGGGGCGAAGGAGCGGCGAGGTCGGGGGTCGGGGCGAAGGAGCGGCGAGGTCGGGGGTCGGAGCGAAGGAGCCGTGAGGTCGGGGGTCGGGGCGACGGAGCGGCGAGTTCGGGGGTTGGGGTGGAGGAGCGGCGAGGTCGGGGCGAAGGAGCAGCGAGGTCGGGGGTCGGGGCGAAGGAGCGGCCAAGTCGGGGGTCGGGGCGAAGGAGCGGCGAGGTCGGGGGTCGGTACGAAGGAGCAGCGAGGTCGGGGGTCGGGGTGAAGGAGCCGTGAGGTCGGGGGTCGGGGCGACGGAGCGGCGAGGTCGGGGGTTGGGGTGGAGGAGCGGTGAGGTCGGGGCGAAGGAGCAGCGAGGTCGGGGGTCGGGGCGAAGGAGCGGCGATGTCGGGGGTCGGGGCGAAGGAGCAGCGAGGTCGGGGGTCGGGGTGAAGGAGCAGCGAGGTCGAGGGTCGGGGCGAAGGAGCGGCGAGGTCGGGGGTCGGGACGAAGGAGCAGCGAGGTCGGGGGTCGGGGTGAAGGAGCGGCGATGTCTGGGGTCGAGGTGTAGGAGCGGCGATGTCTGGGGTCGGGGCGAAGGAGCGGCGAGGTCGGGGTTCGGGGCGAATGAGCGGCGAGGTCGGGGGTCAGGGTAAAGGACCTGCGAGGTCGGTGCGAAGGAGCGGCGAGGTCGGGGGTCGGGGTGAAGGAGTGCCGAGGTCGGGAGAAAGGAGCGGCGAGGTCGGGGGTCGGGGTGAAGGAGCGGCGAGGTCGGGGGTCGGGGCAAAGGAGCGGTGAGGTCGGGGGTCGGGGCGAAGGAGTGGCGAGGTCGGGGCAAAAGAGCGGCGAGGTCGGGGGTCGGGGCGAAGGAGCAGCGAGGTCGGGGGTCGGGGCGAAGGAGCGGCGAGGCGGGGCAAAGGAACGGCGAGGTCGGTGGTCGGGGCGAAGGAGCGGCGAGGATGGGGGTCAGCGCGAAGGAGCGGCGAGGTCGGGGGTCAGGGCGAAGGAATGGCGAGGTCGGGGATCGGAGTGAAGGAGCGGTGATGTCGGGGCGAAGGAGCGGCGAGGTCACGGGTCGGGGCGAAGGAGCGGCAAGGTCGGGGGTCGGGGCGAAGGAGCGGTGAGGTCGGGGGTCGGGGCGAAGGAGCCGTGAGGTCGGGGGTCGGGGCGACGGAGCGGCGAGTTCGGGGGTTGGGGTGGAGGAGCGGTGAGGTCGGGGCGAAGGAGCAGCGAGGTCGGGGGTCAGGGCAAAGGAGCGGCGAGGTCGGGGGTCGGGGCGAAGGAGCAGCGAGGTCGGGGGTCGGGGTGAAGGAGCAGCGAGGTCGGGGGTCGGGGCGAAGGAGCGGCGAGGTCGGGGGTCGGGGTAAAGGACCTGCGAGGTCGGTGCGAAGGAGCGGCGAGGTCGGCGGTCGGGGTGAAGGAGTGCCGAGGTCGGGAGAAAGGAGCGGCGAGGTCGGGGGTCGGGGTGAATGAGCGGCGAGGTCGGGGGTCGGGGCAAAGGAGCGGTGAGATCGGGGGTCGGGGCGAAGGAGTGGCGAGGTCGGGGCAAAAGAGCGGCGAGGTCGGGGGTCGGGGCGAAGGAGCAGCGAGGTCAGGGGTCGGGGTGAAGGATCGCCGAGGTCGGGGGTCGGGGCGAAGGTGCGGTGAGGTCGGGAGTCGGGGCGAAGGAGCGGCGAGGCTGAGGGTCGGGACGAAGGAGCGGCAAGTTCGGGGCGAAGGAGCGGCAAGGTCGGAGGTCGGGGCGATGGAGCGGCGAGGTCGGGGCGAAGGAGCGGCGAGGTCGGGGTGAAGGAACGGCGAGGTCGGGGCGAAGGAACGGCGAGGTCGGGGTGAAGGAGCGGCGAGGTCGGGGGTCGGGGTGAAGGAGCGGCGAGGTTGGGGGTCGGGGTGAAGGAGCGGCGAGGTCGGGGTGAAGGAGCGGCGAGGTTGGGGGTCGGGGTGAAGGAACGGCGAGGTCGGGGTGAAGGAGCGGCGAGGTCGGGAGTCGGGGTAAAGGAGCTGCGAGGTCGGTGCGAAGGAGCGGCTAGGTCGGGGGTCGGGGCGAAGGAGCAGCGAGGTCGGGGGTCGTAGCGAAGGAGCGGCGAGGTCGGGGGTCGGGGCGAAGGATTGGCGAGGTCGGTGTGAAGGAGCGACGAGGTCGGGGGTCGGGGTGAAGGAGCAGCGAGGACTTGGGTCGGGGTAAAGGAGCGGCGAGGTCGGGGGTCGGGGTAAAGGAGCAGCGATGTCGGGGGTCCGGGCGAAGGAGCGGCGAGGTCGGGGGTTGGGGTGAAGGAGCAGCGAGTTCGGCGCGAAGGAGTGGCGAGGTCGGGACAAAGGAGCAGCAAGGTCGGGGGTCAGGGCGAAGGGGCAGCGAGGTCGGCGCGAAGGAGTGGCGAGGTCGGGACAAAGGAGCGGCGAGGTCGGGGGTCGGGGTGAAGGAGCGGCGAGGTCGGGGGTCAGGGCGAAGGAGCGGTGAGGTCGGGGGTCGGGGCGACGGAGCGGCGATGTCGGGGCAAAAGAGCGGCGAGTTCGGGGGTCGGGTTGAAGGAGCGGCGAGGTCGGGATTCGGGGTGAAGGAGCGGCGAGGTCGGGGCGAAGGAGCGGCGAGGTCAGGGCGAAGGAGCGGCAAGTTCGGGGCGAAGGAGCGGCAAGTTCGGGGCGAAGGAGCGGCAAGGTCGGAGGTCGGGGCGACGGAGCGGCGAGGACGGGGGTCGGGGTGAAGGAGCGGCGAGGTCGGGGGTCGGGGTGGAGGAGCGGCAAGATCGTAGCGAAGGAGCGGCGAGGTCGGGGCGAAGGAGCGGCGAGTTCGGGGGTCGGGGCAAAGGAGCGGCGAGGTCGGGCGTCGGGGTGAAGGAGCGGCGAGGTCGGGGGTCGGGGTGAAGGAGCAGTGAGATCGTAGCGAAGGAGCGGCGAGGTCGGAGGTCGGGGCGATGGAGCGGCGAGGTCGGGCGTAGGAGCTGCGAGGTCGGGGGTCGGCGTGAAGGAGCGGCGAGGTCGGGGGTCGGGGTGAAGGAGCGGCGAGGTTGGAGGTCGGGGTGAAGGAGCGGCGAGGTCTGGGCGAAGGAGCGGCGAGGGCGGGGGTCGGGGCGAAGGAGCAGCGAGGTCGGAGGTCGGGGTGAAGGAGCGGCGAAGTCTGGGCGAAGGAGCGGCGAGGTCGGGGGTTGGGGCGAAGGAACAGCGAGGTCGGAGGTCGGGATGAAGGAGCGGCGAGGTCGGTGCGATGTAGCGGCGAGGTCAGGGTGAAGGAGTGGCGAGGTCGGGGGTCGGGGTGCAGGAGCGGCGAGGTCGGGGGTCGGGGCGAAGGAGCGGCGAGGCGGGGCGAAGGAGCGGCGAGGTCGGGGTTCGGGGCGAAGGAGCGGCGAGGTCGGGGGTCGGGGCGAAGGAGCGGCGAGGTCGGTGTGAAGGAGCGATGAGGTCGGGGGTCGGGACGAAGGGGCGGCGAGGTCGGTGCGAACGAGTGGCAAGGTCGGGACAAAGGAGCGGCCAGGTCGGGGGTCGGGGTGAAGGAGCGCCGAGGTCGGGGGTCGGGGCGAAGGAGCGGCGAGGTCGAGGGTCCGGGCGAAGGAGCGGCAAGTTCGGGGCGAAGGAGCGGCGAGGTCGGAGGTCGGGGCAATGGAGCGGCGAGATCGGGGCGAAGGAGCAGCGAGGTCGGAGGTCGGGGCGATGGAGCGGCGAGGTCGGGGCGAAGGAACGGCGAGGTCGGGGTCAGGGCGAAGGAATGGCGAGGTCGGGGATCGGGGCGAAGGAGCCGTGAGGTCGGGGGTCGGGGCGACGGAGCGGCGAGGTCGGGGGTTGGGGCGAAGGAGCAGCGAGGTCAGGGTGAAGGAGCGGCGAGGTCGGGGGTCGGGGCGAAGGAGCGGCGAGGTCGGGGGTTGGGGCGAAGGAGCAGCGAGGTCAGGGTGAAGGAGCGGCGAGGTCGGGGGTCGGGGCGAAGGAGCGGCGAGGTCGGGGGTCGGGGCGAAGGAGCGGCGAGGTCGGGGGTCGGAGCGAAGGAGCCGTGAGGTCGGGGGTCGGGGCGACGGAGCGGCGAGTTCGGGGGTTGGGGTGGAGGAGCGGCGAGGTCGGGGCGAAGGAGCAGCGAGGTCGGGGGTCGGGGCGAAGGAGCGGCCAAGTCGGGGGTCGGGGCGAAGGAGCGGCGAGGTCGGGGGTCGGTACGAAGGAGCAGCGAGGTCGGGGGTCGGGGTGAAGGAGCGGCGATGTCGGGGGTCGGGGTGTAGGAGCGGCGAGGTCGGGGGTCGGGGCGAAGGAGCGGCGAGGTCGGGGATCGTGGTGAATGAGCGGCGAGGTCGGGGGTCAGGGTAAAGGACCTGCGAGGTCGGTGCGAAGGAGCGGCGAGGTCGGGGGTCGGGGTGAAGGAGTGCCGAAGTCGGGAGAAAGGAGCGGCGAGGTCGGGGGTCGGGGTGAAGGAGCGGCGAGGTCGGGGGTTGGGGCAAAGGAGCGGTGAGGTCGGGGGTCGGGGCGAAGGAGTGGCGAGGTCGGGGCAAAAGAGCGGCGAGGTCGGGGGTCGGGTTGATGGAGCTGCGAGGTCGGGGGTCGGGGCGAAGGAGCAGCGAGGTCGGGGGTCGGGGTGAAGGAGCGGCGAGGTCAGGGGTCGGGGCGAAGGAGCCGCGAAGATGGGGGTCGGCGCGAAGGAGCGGCGAGGTCGGGGGTCAGGGCGAAGGAATGGCGAGGTCGGGGATCGGGGTGAAGGAGCGGCGAGGTCGCGGGTCGGGGCGAAGGAGCGGCGAGGTCGGGTGTTGGGGTGAAGGAGCGGCGAGGTCGGGAGTCGGGGCGAAGGAGCAGTGAGGTCGGGGGTTGGGGTGAAGGAGCGGTGAGGTCGGGGGTCGGGGCGAAGTGGCGGCGAGGTCGGGGCGAAGGAATGGCGAGGTCGGGACAAAGGAGCGGCGAGGTCGCGGGTCGGGGCGAAGGAGCGGCGAGGTCGGGTGTTGGGGTGAAGGAGCGGAGAGGTCGGGGGTTGGGGCGAAGGAGCGGCGAGGTCAGGGTGAAGGAGCGGCGTGGTCGGGGGTCGGGGCGAAGGAGTGGCGAGGTCGGGGGTCGGGGCGAAGGAGCGGCGAGGTCGGTGCGAAGGAGCGACGAGGTCGGGGGTCGGGGTGAAGGAGCAGCGAGGTCGGGGGTCGGGGCGAAGGGGCAGCGAGGTCGGGAGTCAGGGCGAAGGGGTAGCGAGGTCGGGGGTCGGGGCGATGGGGCAGCGAGGTCGGTGCGATGAAGCGGCGAGGTCGGGCGTCCGGGCGAAGGAGCGGCGAGGTCGGGGGTTGGGGTGAAGGAGCAGCGAGGTCGGGCGTCAGGGCGAAGGGGCAGCGAGGTCGGGGGTTGGGACGAAGGGGCAGCGAGGTCAGCGCGAAGGAGCGGCGAGGTTGGGGGTCGGGGTGAAGGAGCTGCGAGGTCGGGGGTCCGGGCGAAGGAGCGGCGAGGTCGGGGGTTGGGGTGAAGGAGCAGCGAGGTCGGGGGTCAGGGCGAAGGAGCAGCGAGGTCGGCGCGAAGGAGCGGCGAGGTCGGGGGTCGGGGCGAAGGAGCGGCGAGGTCGGGGGTCGGGGCGAAGGAGCAGCGAGGTCGTGGGTCGGGTTGAAGGAGCGGCGAGGTCGGGGGTCGGGTTGAAGGAGCGGCGAGGTCGGGGCGACGGAGCGGCGAGGACGGGGGTCGGGGTGAAGGAGCGGCGAGGTCGGGGGTCGGGATGAAGGAGCGGCGAGATCGTAGCGAAGGAGCGGCGAGGTCGGGGCGAAGGAGCGGCGAGGTCGGGGGTCGGGGCGAAGGAGCGATAAGGTCGGGGGTCGGGGCGAAGGAGCGGCGAGGTCGAGGGTCGGGGCGAAGGAGCGGCAAGTTCGGGGCGAAGGAGCGGCGAGGTCGGAGGTCGGGGCGATGGAGCGGCGAGGTCGGGGCGAAGGAGCAGCGAGGTCGGAGGTCGGGGCGATGGAGCGGCGAGGTCGGGGCGAAGGAGCGGCGAGGTCGGGGTCAGGGCGAAGGAATGGCGAGGTCGGGGATCGAGGTGAAGGAGCGGCGAGGTCGGGGCGACGGAGCGGCGAGGACGGGGGTCGGGGTGGAAGGAGCGGCGAGGTCGGAGGTCGGGGCGATGAGCGGCGAGGTCGGGGCGAAGGAGCAGCGAGGTCGGAGGTCGGGGCGATGGAGCGGCGAGGTCGGGGCGAAGGAGCGGCGAGGTCGGGTTCAGGGCGAAGGAATGGCGAGGTCGGGGATCGGGGTGAAGGAGCGGTGATGTCGGGGCGAAGGAGCAGCGAGGTCGGGGGTCGGGGCGAAGGAGCGGCGAGGTTGGGAGTCGGGGCGAAGGAGCAGCGAGGTCGGGGGTCGGGGTGAAGGAGCGGTGAGGTCGGGGGTCGGGCGAAGGAGCGGCGAGGTCAGGGTGAAGGAGCGGCGAGGTCGGGGGTCGGGGCGAAGGAGCGGCGAGGTCGGGAGTCGGGGCGAAGGAGCGGCGAGGTCGGGGGTCGGAGCGAAGGAGCCGTGAGGTCGGGGGTCGGGGTGAAGGAGCAGCGAGGTCGGGGGTCGGGGCGAAGGAGCAGCGAGGTCTGGGATCGGGGCGAAGGAGCAGCGAGGTCGGGGGTCGGGGTGAAGGAGCGGCGAGGTCGGAGGTCGGGGATAAGGAGCGGCGAGGTCGGGGCGAAGGAGCGGCGAGGTCGGGGGTTGGGGTGAAGGAGCGGCGAGGTCGGGTATCGGGGCGAAGGAGCGGCGAGGTCAAGGGTCGGGTGAAGGAGCGGCTAGGTCGGAGGTCGGGACGAAGGAGCGGCGAAGTCGGGGGTCGGGACAAAGGAGCGGCGAGGTCGGGGGTCACGGCGAAGGAGCGGCGAGGTCGGGGGTCGGGGCGAAGGAGCGGCGAGGTCGGTGCGAAGGAGCGACGAGGTCGGGGGTCGGGGTGAAGGAGCAGCGAGGTCGGGGGTCAGGGCGAAGGGGCAGCGAGGTCGGCAGTCAGGGCGAAGGGGCAGCGAGGTCGGGGGTCGGGGCGATGGGGCAGCGAGGTCGGTGCGATGGAGCGGCGAGGTCGGGCATCCGGGCGAAGGAGCGGCGAGGTCGGGGGTTGGGGTGAAGGAGCAGCGAGGTCGGGAGTCAGGGCGAAGGGGCAGCGAGGTCGGTGGTTGGGGCGAAGGGGCAGCGAGGTCAGCGCGAAGGAGCGGCGAGGTTGGAGGTCGGGGTGAAGGAGCTGCGAGGTCGGAGAGATTAAGCGGCGAGGTCGGGGGTCCGGGCGAAGGAGCGGCGAGGTCGGGGGTGGGGTGAAGGAGCAGCGAGGTCGGGGGTCAGGGCGAAGGGGCAGCGAGGTCGGCGTGAAGGAGCGGCGAGGTCGGAGGTCGGGGCGAAGGAGCGGCGAGGTCGGGGGTCGGGGCGAAGGAGCGGTGAGGTCGGGGGTCGGGGCGAAGGAGCGGCGAGGTCGGGGGTCGGGTTGAAGGAGCGGCGAGGTCGGGGGTCGGGTTGAAGGAGCGGCGAGGTCGGAGGTCGGGGCGATGGAGCGGCGAGGTCGGGGCGAAGGAGCAGCGATGTCGGAGGTCGGGGCGATGGAGCGGCGAGGTCGGGGCGAAGGAGCGGCGAGGTCGGGGTCAGGGCGAAGGAATGGCGAGGTCGGGGATCGGGGTGAAGGAGCGGTGATGTCGGGGCGAAGGAGCAGCGAGGTCGGGGGTCGGGGCGAAGGAGCGGCGAGGTCGGGAGACGGGGCGAAGGAGCAGCGAGGTCGGGGGTCGGGGTGAAGGAGCGGTGAGGTCGGGGGTCGGGGCGAAGGAGCGGCGAGGTCAGGGTGAAGGAGCGGCGAGGTCGGGGGTCGGGGCGAAGGAGCGGCGAGGTCGGGGGTCGGGGCGAAGGAGCGGCGAGGTCGGGGGTCGGAGCGAAGGAGCCGTGAGGTCGGGGGTCGGGGCAACGGAGCGGCGAGTTCGGGGGTTGGGGTGGAGGAGCGGCGAGGTCGGGGCGAAGGAGCAGCGAAGTCGGGGGTCGGGGCGAAGGAGCGGCGAGGTCGGGGGTCGGGGCGAAGGAGCGGCGAGGTCAGGGGTCGGTGCGAAGGAGCAGCGAGGTCGGGGGTCGGGGTGAAGGAGCGGCGATGTCGGGGGTCGGGGTGTAGGAGCGGCGAGGTCGGGGGTCGGGTCCGGGTCGAAGGAGCGGCGAGGTCGGGGGTCGGGGCGAAGGAGCGGCGAGGTCGGGAGTCGGGGCGAAGGAGCAGCGAGGTCGGGGGTCGGGGTGAAGGAGCGGTGAGGTCGGGGGTCGGGGCGAAGGAGCGGCGAGGTCAGGGTGAAGGAGCGGCGAGGTCGGGGGTCGGGGCGAAGGAGCGGCGAGGTCGGGGGTCGGGGCGAAGGAGCGGCGAGGTCGGGAGTCGCAGCGAAGGAGCCGTGAGGTCGAGGGTCGGGGCAACGGAGCGGCGAGTTCGGGGTTGGGGTGGAGGAGAGGCGAGGTCGGGGCGAAGGAGCGGCGAGGTCGGGTCGGGGCGAAGGAGCAGCGAGGTCGGTGGTCGGGGCGAAGGAGCGGCGAGGTCGGGGGTCGGGGCGAAGGAGCGGCGAGGTCGGGGGTCGGGGTGAAGGAGCAGCGAGGTCGGGGGTCGGGGCGAAGGAGCAGCGAGGTCTGCGATCGGGGCGAAGGAGCAGCGAGGTCGGGGGTCGGGGTGAAGGAGCGGCGAGGTCGGGGGTCGGGGATAAGGAGCGGCGAGGTCGGGGCGAAGGAGCGGCGAGGTGGGGGTTGGGGTGAAGGAGCGGCGAGGTCGGGGATCCGGGCGAAGGAGCGGCGAGGTCAAGGGTCGGGTGAAGGAGCGGCTAGGTCGGAGGTCGGGACGAAGGAGCGGCGAAGTTGGGGGGTCGGGACAAAGGAGCGGCGAGGTCGGGGGTCATGGCGAAGGAGCGGCGAGGTCGGGTGTCGGGGCGAAGGAGCGGCGAGGTCGGTGCGAAGGAGCGACGAGGTCGGGGGTCGGGGTGAAGGAGCAGCGAGGTCGGGGGTCGGGGCGAAGGGGCAGCGAGGTCGGCAGTCAGGGCGAAGGGGCAGCGAGGTCGGGGGTCGGGGCGATGGGGCAGCGAGGTCGGTGCGATGGAGCGGCGAGGTCGGGCATCCGGGCGAAGGAGCGGCGAGGTCGGGGTTGGGGTGAAGGAGCAGCGAGGTCGGGAGTCAGGGCGAAGGGGCAGCGAGGTCGGGGGTTGGGGCGAAGGGGCAGCGAGGTCAGCGCGAAGGAGCGGCGAGGTTGGGGGTCGGGGTGAAGGAGCTGCGAGGTCGGAGCGATGGAGCGGCGAGGTCGGGTCCGGGCGAAGGAGCGGCCGAGGTCGGGGTTGGGGTGAAGGAGCAGCGAGGTCGGGGGTCAGGGCGAAGGGGCAGCGAGGTCGGCGTGAAGGAGCGGCGAGGTCGGGGGTCGGGGCGAAGGAGCGGCGAGGTCGGGGGTCGGGGCGAAGGAGCGGTGAGGTCAGGGGTCGGGGCGAAGGAGCGGCGAGGTCGGGGGTCGGGTTGAAGGAGCGGCGAGGTCGGGGGTCGGGTTGAAGGAGCGGCGAGGTCGGGGCGACGGAGCGGCGAGGACGGAGGTCGGGGTGAAGGAGCGGCGAGGTCGGGGGGTCGGGATGAAGGAGCGGCGAGATCGTAGCGAAGGAGCGGCGAGGTCGGGGCGAAGGAGCGGCGAGGTCGGGGGTCGGGGCGAAGGAGCGGTGAGGTCGGGGGTCGGGGCGAAGGAGCGGCGAGGTCGGGGCAAAGGAGCAGCGAGGTCGGAGGTCGGGCCGATGGAGCGGCGAGGTCGGGGCGAAGGAGCAGCGATGTCGGGGGTCGGGGTGAAGGAGCGGTGAGGTCGGGGGTCGGGGCGAAGGAGCGGCGAGGTCAGGGTGAAGGAGCGGCGAGGTCGGGGGTCGGGGCGAAGGAGCGGCGAGGTCGGGGGTCGGGGCGAAGGAGCGGCGAGGTCGGGGGTCGGAGCGAAGGAGCCGTGAGGTCGGGGGTCGGGGCAACGGAGCGGCGAGTTCGGGGGTTGGGGTGGAGGAGCGGCGAGGTCGGGGCGAAGGAGCAGCGAAGTCGGGGGTCGGGGCGAAGGAGCGGCGAGGTCGGGGGTCGGGGCGAAGGAGCGGCGAGGTCAGGGGTCGGTGCGAAGGAGCAGCGAGGTCGGGGGTCGGGGTGAAGGAGCGGCGATGTCGGGGGTCGGGGTGTAGGAGCGGCGAGGTCGGGGGTCGGGTCGAAGGAGCGGCGAGGTCGGGGGTCGGGGCGAAGGAGCGGCGAGGTCGGGAGTCGGGGCGAAGGAGCAGCGAGGTCGGGGGTCGGGGTGAAGGAGCGGTGAGGTCGGGGGTCGGGGCGAAGGAGCGGCGAGGTCAGGGTGAAGGAGCGGCGAGGTCGGGGGTCGGGGCGAAGGAGCGGCGAGGTCGGGGGTCGGGGCGAAGGAGCGGCGAGGTCGGGAGTCGGAGCGAAGGAGCCGTGAGGTCGAGGGTCGGGGCAACGGAGCGGCGAGTTCGGGGGTTGGGGTGGAGGAGAGGCGAGGTCGGGGCGAAGGAGCGGCGAGGTCGGGGGTCGGGGCGAAGGAGCAGCGAGGTCGGTGGTCGGGGCGAAGGAGCGGCGAGGTCGGGGGTCGGGGCGAAGGAGCGGCGAGGTCGGGGGTCGGGGTGAAGGAGCAGCGAGGTCGGGGGTCGGGGCGAAGGAGCAGCGAGGTCTGGGATCGGGGCGAAGGAGCAGCGAGGTCGGGGGTCGGGGTGAAGGAGCGGCGAGGTCGGGGGTCGGGGATAAGGAGCGGCGAGGTCGGGGCGAAGGAGCGGCGAGGTCGGGGGTTGGGGTGAAGGAGCGGCGAGGTCGGGGATCCGGGCGAAGGAGCGGCGAGGTCAAGGGTCGGGGTGAAGGAGCGGCTAGGTCGGAGGTCGGGACGAAGGAGCGGCGAAGTCGGGGGTCGGGACAAAGGAGCGGCGAGGTCGGGGGTCATGGCGAAGGAGCGGCGAGGTCGGGTGTCGGGGCGAAGGAGCGGCGAGGTCGGTGCGAAGGAGCGACGAGGTCGGGGGTCGGGGTGAAGGAGCAGCGAGGTCGGGGGTCGGGGCGAAGGGGCAGCGAGGTCGGCAGTCAGGGCGAAGGGGCAGCGAGGTCGGGGGTCGGGGCGATGGGGCAGCGAGGTCGGTGCGATGGAGCGGCGAGGTCGGGCATCCGGGCGAAGGAGCGGCGAGGTCGGGGGTTGGGGTGAAGGAGCAGCGAGGTCGGGAGTCAGGGCGAAGGGGCAGCGAGGTCGGGGGTTGGGGCGAAGGGGCAGCGAGGTCAGCGCGAAGGAGCGGCGAGGTTGGGGGTCGGGGTGAAGGAGCTGCGAGGTCGGAGCGATGGAGCGGCGAGGTCGGGGGTCCGGGCGAAGGAGCGGCGAGGTCGGGGGTTGGGGTGAAGGAGCAGCGAGGTCGGGGGTCAGGGCGAAGGGGCAGCGAGGTCGGCGTGAAGGAGCGGCGAGGTCGGGGGTCGGGGCGAAGGAGCGGCGAGGTCGGGGGTCGGGGCGAAGGAGCGGTGAGGTCAGGGGTCGGGGCGAAGGAGCGGCGAGGTCGGGGGTCGGGTTGAAGGAGCGGCGAGGTCGGGGGTCGGGTTGAAGGAGCGGCGAGGTCGGGGCGACGGAGCGGCGAGGACGGGGGTCGGGGTGAAGGAGCGGCGAGGTCGGGGGTCGGGATGAAGGAGCGGCGAGATCGTAGCGAAGGAGCGGCGAGGTCGGGGCGAAGGAGCGGCGAGGTCGGGGGTCGGGGCGAAGGAGCGGTGAGGTCGGGGGTCGGGGCGAAGGAGCGGCGAGGTCGAGGGTCGGGGCGAAGGAGCAGCAAGTTCGGGGCGAAGGAGCGGCGAGGTCGGAGGTCGGGGCGATGGGGCGGCGAGGTAGTGGCAAAGGAGCAGCGAGGTCGGAGGTCGGGCCGATGGAGCGGCGAGGTCGGGGCGAAGGAGCGGCGAGGTCGGGGTCAGGGCAAAGGAATGGCGAGGTCGGGGATCGAGGTGAAGGAGCGGCGAGGTCGGGGCGACGGAGCGGCGAGGACGGGGGTCGGGGTGAAGGAGCGGCGAGGTCGGAGGTCGGGGCGATGGAGCGGCGAGGTCGGGGCGAAGGAGCAGCGATGTCGGAGGTCGGGGCGATGGAGCGGCGAGGTCGGGGCGAAGGAGCGGCGAGGTCGGGGTCAGGGCGAAGGAATGGCGAGGTCGGGGATCGGGGTGAAGGAGCGGTGATGTCGGGGCGAAGGAGCAGCGAGGTCGGGGGTCGGGGCGAAGGAGCGGCGAGGTCGGGAGTCGGGGCGAAGGAGCAGCGAGGTCGGGGGTCGGGGTGAAGGAGCGGTGAGGTCGGGGGTCGGGGCGAAGGAGCGGCGAGGTCAGGGTGAAGGAGCGGCGAGGTCGGGGGTCGGGGCGAAGGAGCGGCGAGGTCCGGGGTCGGGGCGAAGGAGCGGCGAGGTCGGGGGTCGGAGCGAAGGAGCCGTGAGGTCGGGGGTCGGGGCAACGGAGCGGCGAGTTCGGGGGTTGGGGTGGAGGAGCGGCGAGGTCGGGGCGAAGGAGCAGCGAAGTCGGGGGTCGGGGCGAAGGAGCGGCGAGGTCGGGGGTCGGGGCGAAGGAGCAGCGAGGTCGGGGGTCGGTGCGAAGGAGCAGCGAGGTCGGAGGTCGGGGCGATGGAGCGGCGAGGTCGGGGCGAAGGAGCGGCGAGGTCGGGGTCAGGGCGAAGGAATGGCGAGGTCGGGGATCGAGGTGAAGGAGCGGCGAGGTCGGGGCGACGGAGCGGCGAGGACGGGGGTCGGGGTGAAGGAGCGGCGAGGTCGGAGGTCGGGGCGATGGAGCGGCGAGGTCGGGGCGAAGGAGCAGCGATGTCGGAGGTCGGGGCGATGGAGCGGCGAGGTCGGGGCTAAGGAGCGGCGAGGTCGGGGTCAGGGCGAAGGAATGGCGAGGTCGGGGATCGGGGTGAAGGAGCGGTGATGTCGGGGCGAAGGAGCAGCGAGGTCGGGGGTCGGGGCGAAGGAGCGGCGAGGTCGGGAGTCGGGGCGAAGGAGCAGCGAGGTCGGGGGTCGGGGTGAAGGAGCGGTGAGGTCGGGGGTCGGGGCGAAGGAGCGGCGAGGTCAGGGTGAAGGAGCGGCGAGGTCGGGGGTCGGGGCGAAGGAGCGGCGAGGTCGGGGGTCGGGGCGAAGGAGCGGCGAGGTCGGGGTTCGGAGCGAAGGAGCCGTGAGGTCGGGGGTCGGGGCAACGGAGCGGCGAGTTCGGGGGTTGGGGTGGAGGAGCGGCGAGGTCGGGGCGAAGGAGCAGCGAAGTCGGGGGTCGGGGCGAAGGAGTGGCGAGGTCAGGGGTCGGTGCGAAGGAGCAGCGAGGTCGGGGGTCGGGGTGAAAGAGCGGCGATGTCGGGGGTCGGGGTGTAGGAGCGGCGAGGTCGGGGGTCGGGTCGAAGGAGCGGCGAGGTCGGGGGTCGGGGCGAAGGAGCGGCGAGGTCGGGAGCCGGGGCGAAGGAGCAGCGAGGTCGGGGGTCGGGGTGAAGGAGCGGTGAGGTCGGGGGTCGGGGCGAAGGAGCGGCGAGGTCAGGGTGAAGGAGCGGCGAGGTCGGGGGTCGGGGCGAAGGAGCGGCGAGGTCGGGGGTCGGGGCGAAGGAGCGGCGAGGTCGGGAGTCGGAGCGAAGGAGCAGTGAGGTCGAGGGTCGGGGCAACGGAGCGGCGAGTTCGGGGGTTGGGGTGGAGGAGAGGCGAGGTCGGGGCGAAGGAGCGGCGAGGTCGGGGGTCGGGGCGAAGGAGCAGCGAGGTCGGTGGTCGGGGCGAAGGAGCGACGAGGTCGGGGGTCGGGGCGAAGGAGCGGTGAGGTCAAGGGTCGGGGTGAAGGAGCGGCTAGGTCGGATGTCGGGACGAAGGAGCGGCGAAGTCGGGGGTCGGGACAAAGGAGCGGCGAGGTCGGGGGTCATGGCGAAGGAGCGGCGAGGTCGGGTGTCGGGGCGAAGGAGCGGCGAGGTCGGTGCGAAGGAGCGACGAGGTCGGGGGTCGGGGTGAAGGAGCAGCGAGGTCGGGGGTTGGGGCGAAGGGGCAGCGAGGTCGGCAGTCAGGGCGAAGGGGCAGCGAGGTCGGGGGTCGGGGCGATGGGGCAGCGAGGTCGGTGCGATGGAGCGGCGAGGTCGGGCATCCGGGCGAAGGAGCGGCGAGGTCGGGGGTTGGGGTGAAGGAGCAGCGAGGTCGGGAGTCAGGGCGAAGGGGCAGCGAGGTCGGGGGTTGGGGCGAAGGGGCAGCGAGGTCAGCGCGAAGGAGCGGCGAGGTTGGGGGTCGGGGTGAAGGAGCTGCGAGGTCGGAGCGATGGAGCGGCGAGGTCGGGGGTCCGGGCGAAGGAGCGGCGAGGTCGGGGGTTGGGGTGAAGGAGCTGCGAGGTCGGGGGTCAGGGCGAAGGGGCAGCGAGGTCGGCGTGAAGGAGCGGCGAGGTCGGGGGTCGGGGCGAAGGGGCGGCGAGGTCGGGGGTCGGGGCGAAGGAGCGGTGAGGTCGGGGGTCGGGGCGAAGGAGCGTCGAGGTCGGGGGTCGGGTTGAAGGAGCGGCGAGGTCGGGGGTCGGGTTGAAGGAGCGGCGAGGTCGGGGCGACGGAGCGGCGAGGACGGGGGTCGGGGTGAAGGAGCGGCGAGGTCGGGGGTCGGGATGAAGGAGCGGCGAGATCGTAGCGAAGGAGCGGCGAGGTCGGGGCGAAGGAGCGGCGAGGTCGGGGGTCGGGGCGAAGGAGCGGTGAGGTCGGGGGTCGGGGCGAAGGAGCGGCGAGGTCGAGGGTCGGGGCGAAGGAGCGGCAAGTTCGGGGCGAAGGAGCGGCGAGGTCGGAGGTCGGGGCGATGGGGCGGCGAGGTCGGGGCAAAGGAGCAGCGAGGTCGGAGGTCGGGGCGATGGAGCGGTGAGGTCGGGGCGAAGGAGCGGCGAGGTCGGGGTCAGGGCAAAGGAATGGCGAGGTCGGGGATCGAGGTGAAGGAGCGGCGAGGTCGGTGCGACGGAGCGGCGAGGACGGGGGTCGGGGTGAAGGAGCGGCGAGGTCGGAGGTCGGGGCGATGGAGCGGCGAGGTCGGGGCGAAGGAGCAGCGATGTCGGAGGTCGGGGCGATGGAGCGGCGAGGTCGGGGCGAAGGAGCGGCGAGGTCGGGGTCAGGGCGAAGGAATGGCGAGGTCGGGGATCGGGGTGAAGGAGCGGTGATGTCGGGGCGAAGGAGCAGCGAGGTCGGGGGTCGGGGCGAAGGAGCGGCGAGGTCGGGAGTCGGGGCGAAGGAGCAGCGAGGTCGGGGGTCGGGGTGAAGGAGCGGTGAGGTCGGGGGTCGGGGCGAAGGAGCGGCGAGGTCAGGGTGAAGGAGCGGCGAGATCGGGGGTCGGGGCGAAGGAGCGGCGAGGTCGGGGGTCGGGGCGAAGGAGCGGCGAGGCCGGGGGTCGGAGCGAAGGAGCCGTGAGGTCGGGGGTCGGGGCAACGGAGCGGCGAGTTCGGGGGTTGGGGTGGAGGAGCGGCGAGGTCGGGGCGAAGGAGCAGCGAAGTCGGGGGTCAGGGCGAAGGAGCGGCGAGGTCGGGGGTCGGGGCGAAGGAGCGGCGAGGTCAGGGGTCGGTGCGAAGGAGCAGCGAGGTCGGAGGTCGGGGCGATGGAGCGGCGAGGTCGGGGCGAAGGAGCGGCGAGGTCGGGGTCAGGGCGAAGGAATGGCGAGGTCGGGGATCGAGGTGAAGGAGCGGCGAGGTCGGGGCGACGGAGCGGCGAGGACGGGGGTCGGGGTGAAGGAGCGGCGAGGTCGGAGGTCGGGGCGATGGAGCGGCGAGGTCGGGGCGAAGGAGCAGCGATGTCGGAGGTCGGGGCGATGGAGCGGCGAGGTCGGGGCGAAGGAGCGGCGAGGTCGGGGTCAGGGCGAAGGAATGGCGAGGTCGGGGATCGGGGTGAAGGAGCGGTGATGTCGGGGCGAAGGAGCAGCGAGGTCGGGGGTCGGGGCGAAGGAGCGGCGAGGTCGGGAGTCGGGGCGAAGGAGCAGCGAGGTCGGGGGTCGGGGTGAAGGAGCGGTGAGGTCGGGGGTCGGGGCGAAGGAGCGGCGAGGTCAGGGTGAAGGAGCGGCGAGGTCGGGGGTCGGGGCGAAGGAGCGGCGAGGTCGGGGGTCGGGGCGAAGGAGCGGCGAGGTCGGGGGTCGGAGCGAAGGAGCCGTGAGGTCGGGGGTCGGGGCAACGGAGCGGCGAGTTCGGGGGTTGGGGTGGAGGAGCGGCGAGGTCGGGGCGAAGGAGCAGCGAAGTCGGGGGTCGGGGCGAAGGAGCGGCGAGGTCGGGGGTCGGGGCGAAGGAGCGGCGAGGTCAGGGGTCGGTGCGAAGGAGCAGCGAGGTCGGGGGTCGGGGTGAAGGAGTGGCGATGTCGGGGGTCGGGGTGTAGGAGCGGCGAGGTCGGGGGTCGGGTCGAAGGAGCGGCGAGGTCGGGGGTCGGGGCGAAGGAGCGGCGAGGTCGGGAGTCGGGGCGAAGGAGCAGCGAGGTCGGGGGTCGGGGTGAAGGAGCGGTGAGGTCGGGGGTCGGGGCGAAGGAGCGGCGAGGTCAGGGTGAAGGAGCGGCGAGGTCGGGGGTCGGGGCGAAGGAGCGGCGAGGTCGGGGGTCGGGGCGAAGGAGCGGCGAGGTCGGGAGTCGGAGCGAAGGAGCCGTGAGGTCGAGGGTCGGGGCAACGGAGCGGCGAGTTCGGGGGTTGGGGTGGAGGAGAGGCGAGGTCGGGGCGAAGGAGCGGCGAGGTCGGGGGTCGGGGCGAAGGAGCAGCGAGGTCGGTGGTCGGGGCGAAGGAGCGGCGAGGTCGGGGGTCGGGGCGAAGGAGCGGCGAGGTCGGGGGTCGGGGTGAAGGAGCAGCGAGGTCGGGAGTCGGGGCGAAGGAGCAGCGAGGTCTGGGATCGGGGCGAAGGAGCAGCGAGGTCGGGGGTCGGGGTGAAGGAGCGGCGAGGTCGGGGGTCGGGGATAAGGAGCGGCGAGGTCGTTGCGAAGGAGCGGCGAGGTCGGGGGTTGGGGTGAAGGAGCGGCGAGGTCGGGGATCCGGGCGAAGGAGCGGCGAGGTCAAGGGTCGGGGTGAAGGAGCGGCTAGGTCGGAGGTCGGGACGAAGGAGCGGCGAAGTCGGGGGTCGGGACAAAGGAGCGGCGAGGTCGGGGGTCATGGCGAAGGAGCGGCGAGGTCGGGTGTCGGGGCGAAGGAGCGGCGAGGTCGGTGCGAAGGAGCGACGAGGTCGGGGGTCGGGGTGAAGGAGCAGCGAGGTCGGGGGTCGGGGCGAAGGGGCAGCGAGGTCGGCAGTCAGGGCGAAGGGGCAGCGAGGTCGGGGGTCGGGGCGATGGGGCAGCGAGGTCGGTGCGATGGAGCGGCGAGGTCGGGCATCCGGGCGAAGGAGCGGCGAGGTCGGGGGTTGGGGTGAAGGAGCAGCGAGGTCGGGAGTCAGGGCGAAGGGGCAGCGAGGTCGGGGGTTGGGGCGAAGGAGCGGCGAGGTTGGGGGTCGGGGTGAAGGAGCTGCGAGGTCGGAGCGATGGAGCGGCGAGGTCGGGGGTCCGGGCGAAGGAGCGGCGAGGTCGGGAGTTGGGGTGAAGGAGCAGCGAGGTCGGCGGTCAGGGCGAAGGGGCAGCGAGGTCGGCGTGAAGGAGTGGCGAGGTCGGGGGTCGGGGCGAAGGAGCGGCGAGGTCGGGGGTCGGGGCGAAGGAGCGGTGAGGTCGGTGGTCGGGGCGAAGGAGCGGCGAGGTCGGGGGTCGGGTTGAAGGAGCGGCGAGGTCGGGGGTCGGGTTGAAGGAGCGGCGAGGTCGGGGCGACGGAGCGGCGAGGACGGGGGTCGGGGTGAAGGAGCGGCGAGGTCGGGGGTCGGGTTGAAGGAGCGGCGAGATCGTAGCGAAGGAGCGGCGAGGTCGGGGCGAAGGAGCGGCGAGGTCGGGGGTCGGGGCGAAGGAGCGGTGAGGTCGGGGGTCGGGGCGAAGGAGCGGCGAGGTCGAGGGTCGGGGCGAAGGAGCGGCAAGTTCGGGGCGAAGGAGCGGCGAGGTCGGAGGTCGGGGCGATGGGGCGGCGAGGTCGGGGCAAAGGAGCAGCGAGGTCGGAGGTCGGGGCGATGGAGCGGCGAGGTCGGGGCGAAGGAGCGGCGAGGTCGGGGTCAGGGCAAAGGAATGGCGAGGTCGGGGATCGAGGTGAAGGAGCGGCGAGGTCGGGGCGACGGAGCGGCGAGGACGGGGGTCGGGGTGAAGGAGCGGCGAGGTCGGAGGTCGGGGCGATGGAGCGGCGAGGTCGGGGCGAAGGAGCAGCGATGTCGGAGGTCGGGGCGATGGAGCGGCGAGGTCGGGGCGAAGGAACGGCGAGGTCGGGGTCAGGGCGAAGGAATGGCGAGGTCGGGGATCGGGGTGAAGGAGCGGTGATGTCGGGGCGAAGGAGCAGCGAGGTCGGGGGTCGGGGCGAAGGAGCGGCGAGGTCGGGAGTCGGGGCGAAGGAGCAGCGAGGTCGGGGGTCGGGGTGAAGGAGCGGTGAGGTGGGGGTCGGGGCGAAGGAGCGGCGAGGTCAGGGTGAAGGAGCGGCGAGGTCGGGGGTCGGGGCGAAGGAGCGGCGAGGTCGGGGGTCGGGGCGAAGGAGCGGCGAGGTCGGGGGTCGGAGCGAAGGAGCCGTGAGGTCGGGGGTCGGGGCAACGGAGCGGCGAGTTCGGGGGTTGGGGTGGAGGAGCGGCGAGGTCGGGGCGAAGGAGCAGCGAAGTCGGGGGTCGGGGCGAAGGAGCGGCGAGGTCGGGGGTCGGGGCGAAGGAGCGGCGAGGTCGGGGGTCGGTGCGAAGGAGCAGCGAGGTCGGGGGTCGGGGCGAAGGAGCGGCGATGTCGGGGGTCGGGGTGTAGGAGCGGCGAGGTCGGGGGTCGGGGCGAAGGAGCGGCGAGGTCGGGGGTCGGGGCGAAGGAATGGCGAGGTCGGGGATCGGGGTGAAGGAGCGGTGATGTCGGGGGTCGGGGTGAAGGAGCGGTGAGGTCGGGGGTCGGAGCGCAGTGGCGGCGAGGTCGGGGGTCGGGGCGAAGGAGCGGCGAGGTCGGGGGTCGGGGCGAAGGAGCGGCGAGGTCGGGAGTCGGGGCGAAGGAGCGGCGAGGTCGGGGGTCGGGGCGAAGGAGCGGCGAGGTCGGGAGTCGGGGCGAAGGAGCGGTGAGGTCGGGGGTCGGGGTGAAGGAGCGGTGAGGTCGGGGGTCGGAACGAAGTGGCGGCGAGGTCGGGGCGAAGGAATGGCGAGGTCGGGACAAAGGAGCGGCGAGGTCAGGGGTCGGGGTGAAGGAGCGGCGAGGTCGGGGGTTGGGGCGAAGGAGCGGCGAGGTCAGGGTGAAGGAGCGGCGAGGTCGGGGGTCGGGGCGAAGGAGCGGCGAGGTCGGGGGTCGGGGCGAAGGAGCGGCGAGGTCGGGGGTCGGGGCGAAGGAGCAGCGAGGTCGGGGGTCGGGGTGAAGGAGCAGCGAGGTCGAGGGTCGGGGTGAAGGAGCGGCGAGGTCGGGGGTCGGGACGAAGGAGCAGCGAGGTCGGGGGTCGGGGCGAAGGAGCGGCGATGTCTGGGGTCGAGGTGTAGGAGCGGCGAGGTCGGGGGTCGGGGCGAAGGAGCGGTGAGGTCGGGGTTCGGGGCGAATGAGCGGCGAGGTCGGGGGTCGGGGTAAAGGACCTGCGAGGTCGGTGCGAAGGAGCGGCGAGGTCGGGGGTCGGGGTGAAGGAGTGCCGAGGTCGGGAGAAAGGAGCGGCGAGGTCGGGGGTCGGGGTGAAGGAGCGGCGAGGTCGGGGGTCGGGGCAAAGGAGCGGTGAGGTCGGGGGTCGGGGCGAAGGAGTGGCGAGGTCGGGGCAAAAGAGCGGCGAGGTCGGGGGTCGGGGCGAAGGAGCAGCGAGGTCGGGGGTCGGGATGAAGGAGCGGCGAGGTCAGGGGTCGGGGCAAAGGAGCGGCGAGGTGGGGCAAAGGAACGGCGAGGTCGGTGGTCGGGGCGAAGGAGCGGCGAGGATGGGGGTCAGCGCGAAGGAGCGGCGAGGTCGGGGGTTAGGGCGAAGGAATGGCGAGGTCGGGGATCGGAGTGAAGGAGCGGTGATGTCGGGGCGAAGGAGCGGCGAGGTCACGGGTCGGGGCGAAGGAGCGGCGAGGTCGGGAGTCGGGGCGAAGGAGCGGCGAGGTCGGGGGTCGGGGCGAAGGAGCCGTGAGGTCAGGGGTCGGTGCGACGGAGCGGCGAGTTCGGGGGTTGGGGTGGAGGAGCGGTGAGGTCGGGGCGAAGGAGCAGCGAGGTCGGGGGTCGGGGCAAAGGAGCGGCGAGGTCGGGGGTCGGGGCGAAGGAGCGGCGAGGATGGGGGTCAGGGCGATGGAATGGCGAGGTCGGGAATCGGAGTGAAGGAGCGGTGATGTCGGGGCGAAGGAGCGGCGAGGTCGGGGTTCGGTGCGAAGGAGCGGCGAGGTCGGGGGTCGGGGCGAAGGAGCCGTGAGGTCGGGGGTCGGGGCGACGGAGCGGCGAGGTCGGGGATTGGGGTGAAGGAGTGGCGAGGTCGGGGCAAAAGAGCGGCGAGGTCAGGGGTCGGGGCGAAGGAGCAGCGAGGTCGGGGGTCGGGGTGAAGGAGCGGCGAGGTCAGGGGTCGGGGCGAAGGAGCGGCGAGGCGGGGCAAAGGAACGGCGAGGTCGGGGTTCGGTGCGAAGGAGCGGCGAGGATGGGGGTCAGGGCGATGGAATGGCGAGGTCGGGAATCGGAGTGAAGGAGCGGTGATGTCGGGGCGAAGGAGCGGCGAGGTCGGGGTTCGGTGCGAAGGAGCGGCGAGGTCGGGGGTCGGGGCGAAGGAGCCGTGAGGTCGGGGGTCGGGGCGACGGAGCGGCGAGGTCGGGGATTGGGGTGAAGGAGCGGCGAGGTCGAGGCAAAGGAGCGGAGAGGTCGGGGGTCGGGGCGAAGGAGCAGCGATGTCGGGGGTCGGGGTGTAGGAGCGGCGAGGTCAGGGGTCGGGGCGAAGGAGCGGCGATGTCGGGGGTCGGGGTATAGGAGCGGCGAGGTCAGGGGTCGGGGCGAAGGAGCGGCGAGGTCGGGGGTCGGGGCGAAGGAGCCGTGAGGTCGGGGGTCGGGGCGAAGTGGCGGCGAGGTCGGGGCGAAGGAATGGCGAAGTCGGGACAAAGGAGCGGCGAGGTCAGGGTTCGGGGTGAAGGAGCGTAGAGGTCGGGGGTTGGGGCGAAGGAGCGGCGAAGTCAGGGTGAAGGAGCGGCGAGGTCCGGGGTCGGGGCGAAGGAGCGACGAGGTCGGGGGTCGGGACGAAGGAGCGGCGAGGTCGGGGGTCGGGGCGAAGGAGCCGTGAGGTCGGGGGTCGGGGCGAAGTGGCGGCGAGGTCGGGGCGAAGGAATGGCGAAGTCGGGACAAAGGAGCGGCGAGGTCAGGGTTCGGGGTGAAGGAGCGTAGAGGTCGGGGGTTGGGGCGAAGGAGCGGCGAAGTCAGGGTGAAGGAGCGGCGAGGTCGGGGGTCGGGGCGAAGGAGCGACGAGGTCGGGGGTCGGGACGAAGGAGCGGCGAGGTCGGGGGTCGGGGCGAAGGAGCCGTGAGGTCGGGGCAAAGGAGCGGCGAGGTCGGGGGTTGGGGTGAAGGAGCGGCGAGGTCGGGGCGAAGGAGCAGCGAGGTCGGTGGTCGGGGCGAAGGAGCGGCGAGGTCGGGGGTCGGGGCGAAGGAGCAGCGAGGTCGGGGGTCGGGGTGAAGGAGCAGCGAGGTCGGGGGTCGGGTTGAAGGAGCGGTGAGGTCGGGACAAAGGAGCGGCGAGGTCGGGGGTCGGGGTGAAGGAGCGGCGAGGTCGGGGGTCGGGGTGAAGGAGCAGCGAGATCGTAGCGAAGGAGCGGCGAGGTCGGGGGTCGGGGCGAAGGAGCGACGAGGTCGGGGCGAAGGAGCGGCGCGGTCGGGGGTCGGGGCGAAGGAACGGCGAGGTCGGGGGTCGGGGTGAAGGAGCGGCGAGGTCGGGGGTCGGTGCGAAGGGGCGGCGATGTCGGGGCGAAGGAATGGCGAGGTCGGGACAAAGGAGCGGAGAGGTCAGGGTGAAGGAGCGGCGAGGTCGGGGGTCGGGGCGAAGGAGCGGCGAGGTCGGGGGTCGGGGCGAAGGAGCGGTGAGGTCGGGGGTCGGGACGAAGGAGCCGCGAGGTCGGGGCGACGGAGCGGCGAGGTCGGGGGTCGGGGTGAAGGTGCGGCGAGGTCGGGGGTAAGGGCGAAGGAGCAGCGAGGTCGGGGCGATGGAGCGGCGAGGTCGGTGGTCGGGGTGAAGGAGCGGCGAGGTCGGGGCGAAGGAGCAGCGAGGCCGGGACAAAGGAGCGGCGAGGTCGAGGGTCGGGGTGAAGGAGCGGCGAGGTCGGGGTGAAGGAGCGGCGAGGTCGGGGGTCGGGGATAAGGAGCGGCGAGGTCGGGGGTTGGGGCAAAGGAGCGGCGAGGTTGGGGGTTGGGGTGAAGGAGCGGCGAGGTCGGGGGTCGGGACGACGCAGCGGCGAGGTCAAGGGTCGGTGTGAAGGAGCGGCTAGGTTGGAGGTCGGGACGAAGGAGCGGCGAGGTCGGGGGTCGGGGCGAAGGAGCAGCGAGGTCTGGGGTCAGGGCGAAGGAGCAGCGAGTTCGGGGGACGGGACAAAGGAGCGGCGAGGTCGGGGGTCGTGGCGAAGGAGCGGCGAGGTCGGGGGTCGGGGCAAAGGAGCGACGAGGTCGGGGATTGGGTTGAAGGAGCGGCGAGGTCGGGGCGAAGGAGCGGCGAGGTCGGGAGTCGGGGTGAAGGAGCGGCGAGGTCGGTGGTCGGGGTGAAGGAGCAGCGAGATCGTAGCGAAGGAGCGGCGAGGGCGGGGTCAGGGCGAAGGAATGGCGAGGTCGGGGATCGGGGTGAAGGAGCGGCGAGTTCGGGAGTCGGGGCGAAGGAGCAGCGAGGTCGGGTGTCGGGGTGAAGGAGCGGTGAGGTCGGGGTCGGGGTGAAGGAGCGGCGAGGTCGGGGCGAAGGAGCAGCGAGGTCGGGGGTCGGTGCGAAGGAGCGGCGAGTTCGGGAGTCGCGGCGAAGGAGCAGCGAGGTCGGGTGTCGGGGTGAAGGAGCGGTGAGGTCGGGGGTCGGGGCGAAGTGGCTGCGAGGTCGGGGCGAAGGAATAGCGAGGTCGGGACAAAGGAGCGGCGAGGTCAGGGGTCGGGGTGAAGGAGCGGCGAGGTCGGGGGTTGGGGCGAAGGAGCGGCGAGGTCAGGGTGAAGGAGCGGCGCGGTCGGGGGTCGGGGCGAAGGAGCGGCGAGGTCGGGGGTCGGGGCGAAGGAGCGGCGAGGTCGGGGGTCGGGGCGAAGGAGCGGCGAGGTCGGGCGTCGGGGCGAAGGAGCCGTGAGGTCGGGGGTCGGGGCGACGGAGCGGCGAGGTCGGGGGTTGGGGTGGAGGAGCGGCGAGGTCGGGGCGAAGGAGCAGCGAGGTCGGGGGTCGGGGCGAAGGAGCGGCGAGGTCGGGGGTCGGGGAGAAGGAGCGGCGAGGTCAGGGGTCGGGGTGAAGGAGCGGCGAGGTCGGAGGTCGGGGAGAAGGAGTGAAGGAGCGGTGATGTCGGGGCGAAGGAGCGGCGAGGTCGGGGTTCGGTGCGAAGGAGCGGCGAGGTCGGGGGTCGGGGCGAAGGAGCGGCGAGGTCGGGGGTCGGGGCGAAGGAGCCGTGAGGTCGGGGGTCGGGGCGACGGAGCGGCGAGGTCGGGGATTGGGGTGAAGGAGCGGCGAGGTCGGGGCAAAGGAGCGGAGAGGTCGGGGGTCGGGGCGAAAGAGCAGCGATGTCGGGGGTCGGGGTGTAGGAGCGGCGAGGTCAGGGGTCGGGGCGAAGGAGCGGCGATGTCGGGGGTCGGGGTATAGGAGCGGCGAGGTCAGGGGTCGGGGCGAAGGAGCGGCGAGGTCGGGGGTCGGGGCGAAGGAGCCGTGAGGTCGGGGGTCGGGGCGAAGTGGCGGCGAGGTCGGGGCGAAGGAATGGCGAAGTCGGGACAAAGGAGCGGCGAGGTCAGGGTTCGGGGTGAAGGAGCGTAGAGGTCGGGGGTTGGGGCGAAGGAGCGGCGAAGTCAGGGTGAAGGAGCGGCGAGGTCGGGGGTCGGGGCGAAGGAGCGACGAGGTCGGGGGTCGGGACGAAGGAGCGGCGAGGTCGGGGGTCGGGGCAAAGGAGCCGTGAGGTCGGGGCAAAGGAGCGGCGAGGTCGGGGGTTGGGGTGAAGGAGCGGCGAGGTCGGGGCGAAGGAGCAGCGAGGTCGGTGGTCGGGGCGAAGGAGCGGCGAGGTCGGGGGTCGGGGCGAAGGAGCAGCGAGGTCGGGGGTCGGGGTGAAGGAGCGGTGAGGTTGGGGGTCGGGGTGAAGGAGCGGCGAGGTCGGGGCGAAGGAGCAGCGAGGTCGGGGGTCGGGGCGAAGGAGCGGCGAGTTCGGGTGTCGGGGTGAAGGAGCGGTGAGGTCGGGGGTCGGAGCGCAGTGGCGGCGAGGTCGGGGGTCGGGGCGAAGGAGCGGCGAGGTCGGGGGTCGGGGCGAAGGAGCGGCGAGGTCGGGAGTCGGGGCGAAGGAGCGGCGAGGTCGGGGGTCGGGGCGAAGGAGCGGCGAGGTCGGGAGTCGGGGCGAAGGAGCGGTGAGGTCGGGGGTCGGGGTGAAGGAGCGGTGAGGTCGGGGGTCGGAGCGAAGTGGCGGCGAGGTCGGGGCGAAGGAATGGCGAGGTCGGGACAAAGGAGCGGCGAGGTCAGGGGTCGGGGTGAAGGAGCGGCGAGGTCGGGGGTTGGGGCGAAGGAGCGGCGAGGTCAGGGTGAAGGAGCGGCGAGGTCGGGGGTCGGGGCGAAGGAGCGGCGAAGTCGGGGGTCGGGGCGAAGGAGCGGCGAGGTCGGGGGTCGGGGCGAAGGAGCGGCGAGGTCGGGGGTCGGGGTGAAGGAGCAGCGAGGTCGAGGGTCGGGGTGAAGGAGCGGCGAGGTCGGGGGTCGGGACGAAGGAGCAGCGAGGTCGGGGGTCGGGGCGAAGGAGCGGCGATGTCTGGGGTCGAGGTGTAGGAGCGGCGAGGTCGGGGGTCGGGGCGAAGGAGCGGCGAGGTCGGGGTTCGGGGCGAATGAGCGGCGAGGTCGGGGGTCGGGGTAAAGGACCTGCGAGGTCGGTGCGAAGGAGCGGCGAGGTCGGGGGTCGGGGTGAAGGAGTGCCGAGGTCGGGAGAAAGGAGCGGCGAGGTCGGGGGTCGGGGTGAAGGAGCGGCGAGGTCGGGGGTCGGGGCAAAGGAGCGGTGAGGTCGGGGGTCGGGGCGAAGGAGTGGCGAGGTCGGGGCAAAAGAGCGGCGAGGTCGGGGGTCGGGGCGAAGGAGCAGCGAGGTCGGGGGTCGGGATGAAGGAGCGGCGAGGTCAGGGGTCGGGGCAAAGGAGCGGCGAGGTGGGGCAAAGGAACGGCGAGGTCGGTGGTCGGGGCGAAGGAGCGCGAGGATGGGGGTCAGCGCGAAGGAGCGGCGAGGTCGGGGGTTAGGGCGAAGGAATGGCGAGGTCGGGGATCGGAGTGAAGGAGCGGTGATGTCGGGGCGAAGGAGCGGCGAGGTCACGGGTCGGGGCGAAGGAGCGGCGAGGTCGGGAGTCGGGGCGAAGGAGCGGCGAGGTCGGGGGTCGGGGCGAAGGAGCCGTGAGGTCAGGGGTCGGTGCGACGGAGCGGCGAGTTCGGGGGTTGGGGTGGAGGAGCGGTGAGGTCGGGGCGAAGGAGCAGCGAGGTCGGGGGTCGGGCTGAAGGAGCGGCGAGATCGGGGGTCGGGGCGAAGGAGCGGCGAGGTCGGGGGTCGGGGTAAAGGACCTGCGAGGTCGGTGCGAAGGAGCGGCGAGGTCGGCGGTCGGGGTGAAGGAGTGCCGAGGTCGGGAGAAAGGAGCGGTGAGGTCGGGGGTCGGGGTGAATGAGCGGCGAGGTCGGGGGTCGGGGCAAAGGAGCGGTGAGATCGGGGGTCGGGGCGAAGGAGTGGCGAGGTCGGGGCAAAAGAGCGGCGAGGTCAGGGGTCGGGGCGAAGGAGCAGCGAGGTCGGGGGTCGGGGTGAAGGAGCGGCGAGGTCAGGGGTCGGGGCGAAGGAGCGGCGAGGCGGGGCAAAGGAACGGCGAGGTCGGGGTTCGGTGCGAAGGAGCGGCGAGGTCGGGGGTCAGGGCGATGGAATGGCGAGGTCGGGAATCGGAGTGAAGGAGCGGTGATGTCGGGGCGAAGGAGCGGCGAGGTCGGGGTTCGGTGCGAAGGAGCGGCGAGGTCGGGGGTCGGGGCGAAGGAGCCGTGAGGTCGGGGGTCGGGGCGACGGAGCGGCGAGGTCGGGGATTGGGGTGAAGGAGCGGCGAGGTCGGGGCAAAGGAGCGGAGAGGTCGGGGGTCGGGGCGAAGGAGCAGCGATGTCGGGGGTCGGGGTGTAGGAGCGGCGAGGTCAGGGGTCGGGGCGAAGGAGCGGCGATGTCGGGGGTCGGGGTATAGGAGCGGCGAGGTCAGGGGTCGGGGCGAAGGAGCGGCGAGGTCGGGGGTCGGGGCGAAGGAGCCGTGAGGTCGGGGGTCGGGGCGAAGTGGCGGCGAGGTCGGGGCGAAGGAATGGCGAAGTCGGGACAAAGGAGCGGCGAGGTCAGGGTTCGGGGTGAAGGAGCGTAGAGGTCGGGGGTTGGGGCGAAGGAGCGGCGAAGTCAGGGTGAAGGAGCGGCGAGGTCCGGGGTCGGGGCGAAGGAGCGACGAGGTCGGGGGTCGGGACGAAGGAGCGGCGAGGTCGGGGGTCGGGGCGAAGGAGCCGTGAGGTCGGGGGTCGGGGCGAAGTGGCGGCGAGGTCGGGGCGAAGGAATGGCGAAGTCGGGACAAAGGAGCGGCGAGGTCAGGGTTCGGGGTGAAGGAGCGTAGAGGTCGGGGGTTGGGGCGAAGGAGCGGCGAAGTCAGGGTGAAGGAGCGGCGAGGTCGGGGGTCGGGGCGAAGGAGCGACGAGGTCGGGGGTCGGGACGAAGGAGCGGCGAGGTCGGGGGTCGGGGCGAAGGAGCCGTGAGGTCGGGGCAAAGGAGCGGCGAGGTCGGGGGTTGGGGTGAAGGAGCGGCGAGGTCGGGGCGAAGGAGCAGCGAGGTCGGTGGTCGGGGCGAAGGAGCGGCGAGGTCGGGGGTCGGGGCGAAGGAGCAGCGAGGTCGGGGGTCGGGGTGAAGGAGCAGCGAGGTCGGGGGTCGGGTTGAAGGAGCGGTGAGGTCGGGACAAAGGAGCGGCGAGGTCGGGGGTCGGGGTGAAGGAGCGGCGAGGTCGGGGGTCGGGGTGAAGGAGCAGCGAGATCGTAGCGAAGGAGCGGCGAGGTCGGGGGTCGGGGCGAAGGAGCGACGAGGTCGGGGCGAAGGAGCGGCGCGGTCGGGGGTCGGGGCGAAGGAACGGCGAGGTCGGGGGTCGGGGTGAAGGAGCGGCGAGGTCGGGGGTCGGTGCGAAGGGGCGGCGATGTCGGGGCGAAGGAATGGCGAGGTCGGGACAAAGGAGCGGAGAGGTCAGGGTGAAGGAGCGGCGAGGTCGGGGGTCGGGGCGAAGGAGCGGCGAGGTCGGGGGTCGGGGCGAAGGAGCGGTGAGGTCGGGGGTCGGGACGAAGGAGCCGCGAGGTCGGGGCGACGGAGCGGCGAGGTCGGGGGTCGGGGTGAAGGTGCGGCGAGGTCGGGGGTAAGGGCGAAGGAGCAGCGAGGTCGGGGCGATGGAGCGGCGAGGTCGGTGGTCGGGGTGAAGGAGCGGCGAGGTCGGGGCGAAGGAGCAGCGAGGCCGGGACAAAGGAGCGGCGAGGTCGAGGGTCGGGGTGAAGGAGCGGCGAGGTCGGGGTGAAGGAGCGGCGAGGTCGGGGGTCAGGGATAAGGAGCGGCGAGGTCGGGGGTTGGGGCAAAGGAGCGGCGAGGTTGGGGGTTGGGGTGAAGGAGCGGCGAGGTCGGGGGTCGGGACGAAGCAGCGGCGAGGTCAAGGGTCGGTGTGAAGGAGCGGCTAGGTTGGAGGTCGGGACGAAGGAGCGGCGAGGTCGGGGGTCGGGGCGAAGGAGCAGCGAGGTCTGGGGTCAGGGCGAAGGAGCAGCGAGTTCGGGGGACGGGACAAAGGAGCGGCGAGGTCGGGGGTCGTGGCGAAGGAGCGGCGAGGTCGGGGGTCGGGGCAAAGGAGCGACGAGGTCGGGGATTGGGTTGAAGGAGCGGCGAGGTCGGGGCGAAGGAGCGGCGAGGTCGGGAGTCGGGGTGAAGGAGCGGCGAGGTCGGTGGTCGGGGTGAAGGAGCAGCGAGATCGTAGCGAAGGAGCGGCGAGGGCGGGGTCAGGGCGAAGGAATGGCGAGGTCGGGGATCGGGGTGAAGGAGCGGCGAGTTCGGGAGTCGGGGCGAAGGAGCAGCGAGGTCGGGTGTCGGGGTGAAGGAGCGGTGAGGTCGGGGGTCGGGGTGAAGGAGCGGCGAGGTCGGAGCGAAGAAGCAGCGAGGTCGGGGGTCGGTGCGAAGGAGCGGCGAGTTCGGGAGTCGCGGCGAAGGAGCAGCGAGGTCGGGTGTCGGGGTGAAGGAGCGGTGAGGTCGGGGGTCGGGGCGAAGTGGCTGCGAGGTCGGGGCGAAGGAATAGCGAGGTCGGGACAAAGGAGCGGCGAGGTCAGGGGTCGGGGTGAAGGAGCGGCGAGGTCGGGGGTTGGGGCGAAGGAGCGGCGAGGTCAGGGTGAAGGAGCGGCGCGGTCGGGGGTCGGGGCGAAGGAGCGGCGAGGTCGGGGGTCGGGGCGAAGGAGCGGCGAGGTCGGGGGTCGGGGCGAAGGAGCGGCGAGGTCGGGCGTCGGGGCGAAGGAGCCGTGAGGTCGGGGGTCGGGGCGACGGAGCGGCGAGGTCGGGGGTTGGGGTGGAGGAGCGGCGAGGTCGGGGCGAAGGAGCAGCGAGGTCGGGGGTCGGGGCGAAGGAGCGGCGAGGTCGGGGGTCGGGGAGAAGGAGCGGCGAGGTCAGGGGTCGGGGTGAAGGAGCGGCGAGGTCGGAGGTCGGGGAGAAGGAGTGAAGGAGCGGTGATGTCGGGGCGAAGGAGCGGCGAGGTCGGGGTTCGGTGCGAAGGAGCGGCGAGGTCGGGGGTCGGGGCGAAGGAGCGGCGAGGTCGGGGGTCGGGGCGAAGGAGCCGTGAGGTCGGGGGTCAGGGCGAAGGGGCAGCGAGGTCGGGGGTCGGGGCGATGGGGCAGCGAGGTCGGTGCGATGGAGCGGCGAGGTCGGGGGTCCGGGCGAAGGAGCGGCGAGGTCGGGGGGATGGAGCAGCGAGGTCGGGGGTCAGGGCGAAGGGGCAGCGAGGTCGGCGCGAAGGAGCGGCGAGGTCGGGGGTCGGGGCGAAGGAGCGGCGAGGTCGGGGGTCGGGGCGAAGGAGCGGTGAGGTCGGGGGTCGGGGCGAAGGAGCGGCGAGGTCGGGGGTCGGGTTGAAGGAGCGGCGAGGTCAGGGGTCGGGTTGAAGGAGCGGCGAGGTCGGGGCGACGGAGCGGCGAGGACGGGGGTCGGGGTGAAGGAGCGGCAAGGTCGGGGGTCGGTGCGAAGGAGCGGCGAGATCGTAGCGAAGGAGCGGCGAGGTCGGGGCGAAGGAGCGGCGAGGTCGGGGGTCGGGGCGAAGGAGCCGTGAGGTCGGGGGTCGGGGCGAAGGAGCAGCGAGGTCGAGGGTCGGGGCGAAGGAGCGGCAAGTTCGGGGCGAAGGAGCGGCGAGGTCGGAGGTCGGGGCGAAGGAGCGGTGAGGTCGGGGGTCGGGGTGAAAGAGCAGCGAGGTCAGGGGCCGGGGCGAAGGAGCGGCGAGGTCGGGGGTCGGGGCGAAGGAGCAGCGAGGTCGGGGGTCGGGGTGAAGGAGCGGTGATGTCGGGGGTCGGGGTGTAGGAGCGGCGAGGTCGGGGGTCGGGGCGAAGGAGCGGCGAGGTCGGGGTTCGGGGCGAATGAGCGGCGGGGTCGGGGGTCAGGGTAAAGGAGCTACGAGGTCGGTGCGAAGGAGCGGCGAGGTCGGGGGTCGGGGCGAAGGTGCAGCGAGGTCGTGGGTCGGGTCGAAGGAGCCGTGAGGTCGGGGGTCGGGGCGAAGTGGCGGCGAGATCGGGGCGAAGGAATGGCGAAGTCGGGACAAAGGAGTGGCGAGGTCAGGGTTCGGGGTGAATGAGCGTAGAGGTCGGGGGTTGGGGCGAAGGAGCGGCGAAGTCAGGGTGAAGGAGCGGCGAGGTCGGGGGTCGGGGCGAAGGAGCGACGAGGTCGGTGGTCGGGACGAAGGAGCGGCGAGGTCGGGGGTCGGGGCGAAGGAGCCGTGAGGTCGGGGCAAAGGAGCGGCAAGGTCGGGGGTTGGGGTGAAGGAGCGGCGAGGTCGGGGCGAAGGAGCAGCGAGGTCGGGGGTCGGGGTGAAGTAGCGGCGAGGTCGGGGGTCGGGGATAAGGAGCGGCGAGGTCGGGACGAAGGTGCGGCTAGGTCGGAGGTCGGGACGAAGGAGCGGCGAAGTCGGGGGTCGGGGCGAAGGAGCAGCGAGGTCTGGGGTCAGGGTGAAGGAGCAGCGAGTTCGGGGGTCGGGACAAAGGAGCGGTGAGGTCGGGGGTCGTGGCGAAGGAGCGGCGAGGTCGGTGGTCGGGGCGAAGGAGCGGCGAGGTCGGTGCGAAGGAGCGACGAGGTCGGGGGTCGGGGTGAAGGAGCAGCGAGGTCGGGGGTCGGGGCGAAGGGGCAGCGAGGTCGGGAGTCAGGGCGAAGGGGCAGCGAGGTCGGGGGTCGGGGCGATGGGGCAGCGAGGTCGGTGCGATGGAGCGGCGAGGTCGGGGGTCCGGGCGAAGGAGCGGCGAGGTCGGGGGGATGGAGCAGCGAGGTCGGGGGTCAGGGCGAAGGGGCAGCGAGGTCGGCGCGAAGGAGCGGCGAGGTCGGGGGTCGGGGCGAAGGAGCGGCGAGGTCGGGGGTCGGGGCGAAGGAGCGGTGAGGTCGGGGGTCGGGGCGAAGGAGCGGCGAGGTCGGGGGTCGGGTTGAAGGAGCGGCGAGGTCGGGGGTCGGGTTGAAGGAGCGGCGAGGTCGGGGCGACGGAGCGGCGAGGACGGGGGTCGGGGTGAAGGAGCGGCGAGGTCGGGGGTCGGGGCGAAGGAGCGGCGAGATCGTAGCGAAGGAGCGGCAAGGTCGGGGCGAAGGAGCGGCGAGGTCGGGGGTCGGGGCGAAGGAGCCGTGAGGTCGGGGGTCGGGGCGAAGGAGCGGCGAGGTCGAGGGTCGGGGCGAAGGAGCGGCAAGTTCGGGGCGAAGGAGCGGCGAGGTCGGAGGTCGGGGCAAAGGAGCGTTGAGATCGGGGGTCGGGGTGAAAGAGCAGCGAGGTCAGGGGCCGGGGCGAAGGAGCGGCGAGGTCGGGGGTCGGGGCGAATGAGCAGCGAGGTCGGGGGTCGGGGTGAAGGAGCGGTGATGTCGGGGGTCGGGGTGTAGGAGCGGCGAGGTCGGGGGTCGGGGCGAAGGAGCGGCGAGGTCGGGTTTCGGGGCGAATGAGCGGCGAGGTCGGGGGTCAGGGTAAAGGAGCTGCGAGGTCGGTGCGAAGGAGCGGCGAGGTCGGGGGTCGGGGCGAAGGTGCAGCGAGGTCGTGGGTCGGGGCGAAGGAGCCGTGAGGTCGGGGGTCGGGGCGAAGTGGCGGCGAGATCGGGGCGAAGGAATGGCGAAGTCGGGACAAAGGAGTGGCGAGGTCAGGGTTCGGGGGAATGAGCGTAGAGGTCGGGGGTTGGGGCGAAGGAGCGGCGAAGTCAGGGTGAAGGAGCGCGAGGTCGGGGGTCGGGGCGAAGGAGCGACGAGGTCGGGGGTCGGGACGAAGGAGCGGCGAGGTCGGGGCGAAGGAGCGGCGAGGTCGGGGGTTGGGGTGAAGGTGCGGCGAGGTCGGGGGTAAGGGCGAAGGAGCGGCGATGTCGGGGGTCGGGGTGTAGGAGCGGCGAGGTCGGGGGTCGGGGCGAAGGAGCGGCGAGGTCGGGGTTCGGGGCGAAGGAGCAGCGAGGTCGGGGGTCAGGGTGAAGGAGCGGCGATGTCGGGGGTCGGGGTGTAGAAGCGGCGAGGTCGGGGGTCGGGGCGAAGGAGCGGCGAGGTCGGGGTTCGGGGCGAATGAGCGGCGAGGTCGGGGGTCAGGGTAAAGGAGCTGCGAGGTCGGTGCGATGGAGCGGCGAGGTCGGGGGTCGGGGCGAAGGTGCAGCGAGGTCGTGGGTCGGGGCGAAGGAGCCGTGAGGTCGGGGTTCGGGGCGAAGTGGCGGCGAGGTCGGGGCGAAGGAATGGCGAAGTCGGGACAAAGGAGTGGCGAGGTCAGGGTTCGGGGTGAAGGAGCGTAGAGGTCGGGGGTTGGGGCGAAGGAGCGGCGAAGTCAGGGTGAAGGAGCGGCGAGGTCGGGGGTCGGGGCGAAGGAGCGACGAGGTCGGGGGTCGGGACGAAGGAGCGGCGAGGTCGTGGGTCGGGGCGGCGAGGTCGGGGCAAAGGAGCGGCAAGGTCGGGGGTTGGGGTGAAGGAGCGGCGAGGTCGGGGCGAAGGAGCAGTGAGGTCGGTGGTCGGGGCGAAGGAGCGGCGAGGTCGGGGGTCGGGGCGAAGGAGCAGCGAGGTCGGGGGTCGGGGTGAAGGAGCAGCGAGGTCGGGGGTCGGGTTGAAGGAGCGGTGAGGTCGGGACAAAGGAGCGGCGAGGTCGGGGGTCGGGGTGAAGGAGCGGCGAGGTCGGGGGTCGGGGTGAAGGAGCTGCGAGATCGTAGCGAAGGAGCGACGAGGTCGGGGGTCGGGACGAAGGAGCGGCGAGGTCGGGGGTCAGGGCGAAGGAGCCGTGAGGTCGGGGCAAAGGAGCGGCAAGGTCGGGGGTTGGGGTGAAGGAGCGGCGAGGTCGGGGCGAAGGAGCAGCGAGGTCGGGGGTCGGGGTGAAGGAGCAGCGAGGTCGGGGGTCGGGTTGAAGGAGCGGTGAGGTCGGGACAAAGGAGCGGCGAGGTCGGGGGTCGGGGTGAAGGAGCGGCGAGGTCGGGGGTCGGGGTGAAGGAGCTGCGAGATCGTAGCGAAGGAGCGGCGAGGTCGGGGGTCGGGGCGAAGGAGCGGCGAGGTCGGGGCGAAGGAGCGCCGAGGTCGGGGGTCGGGGCGAAGGAACGGCGAGGTCGGGGGTCGGGGTGAAGGAGCGGCGAGGTCGGGGGTCGGTGCGAAGGGGCGGCGATGTCGGGGCGAAGGAATGGCGAGGTCGGGACAAAGGAGCGGAGAGGTCAGGGTGAAGGAGCGACGAGGTCGGGGGTCGGGGCGAAGGAGCGGCGAGGTCGGCGGTTGGGGCGAAGGAGCGGTGAGGTCGGGGGTCGGGACGAAGGAGCGGCGAGGTCGGGGCGACGGAGCGGCGAGGTCGGGGGTCGGGGTGAAGGTGCGGCGAGGTCGGGGGTAAGGGCGAAGGAGCGGTGAGGTCGGGGGTCGGGACGAAGGAGCGGCGAGGTCGGGGCGATGGAGCGGCGAGGTCGGTGGTCGGGGTGAAGGAGCGGCGAGGTCGGAGGTCGGGGCGAAGGAGCGGTGAGGTCGGGGGTCGGGGTGAAAGAGCAGCGAGGTCAGGGGTCGGGGCGAAGGAGCGGCGAGGTCGGGGGTCGGGGCGAAGGAGCAGCGAGGTCGGGGGTCGGGGTGAAGGAGCGGCGATGTCGGGGGTCAGGGTGTAGGAGCGGCGAGGTCGGGGGTCGGGGCGAAGGAGCGGCGAGGTCGGGGTTCGGGGCGAATGAGCGGCGAGGTCGGGGGTCAGGGTAAAGGAGCTGCGAGGTCGGTGCGAAGGAGCGGCGAGGTCGGGGGTCGGGGCGAAGGTGCAGCGAGGTCGTGGGTCGGGGCGAAGGAGCCGTGAGGTCGGGGGTCGGGGCGAAGTGGCGGCGAGGTCGGGGCGAAGGAATGGCGAAGTCGGGACAAAGGAGTGGCGAGGTCAGGGTTCGGGGTGAAGGAGCGTAGAGGTCGGAGGTTGGGGCGAAGGAGCGGCGAAGTCAGGGTGAAGGAGCGGCGAGGTCGGGGGTCGGGGCGAAGGAGCGACGAGGTCGGGGGTCGGGACGAAGGAGCGGCGAGGTCGGGGGTCGGGGCGGCGAGGTCGGGGCAAAGGAGCGGCAAGGTCGGGGGTTGGGGTGAAGGAGCGGCGAGGTCGGGGCGAAGGAGCAGCGAGGTCGGTGGTCGGGGTGAAGGAGCGGCGAGGTCGGGGGGCGGGGCGAAGGAGCAGCGAGGTCGGGGGTCGGGGTGAAGGAGCAGCGAGGTCGGGGGTCGTGTTGAAGGAGCGGTGAGGTCGGGACAAAGGAGCAGCGAGGTCGGGGGTCGGGGTGAAGGAGCTGCGAGATCGTAGCGAAGGAGCGGCGAGGTCGGGGGTCGGGGCGAAGGAGCGGCGAGGTCGGGGCGAAGGAGCGCCGAGGTCGGGTGTCGGGGCGAAGGAACGGCGAGGTCGGGGGTCGGGGTGAAGGAGCGGCGAGGTCGGGGGTCGGTGCGAAGAGGCGGCGATGTCGGGGCGAAGGAATGGCGAGGTCGGGACAAAGGAGCGGAGAGGTCAGGGTGAAGGAGCGGCGAGGTCGGGGGTCGGGGCGAAGGAGCAGCGAGGTCGGCGGTCGGGGCGAAGGAGCGGTGAGGTCGGGGTTCGGGACGAAGGAGTGGCGAGGTCGGGGCGACGGAGCGGCGAGGTCGGGGGTCGGGGTGAAGGTGCGACGAGGTCGAGGGTAAGGGCGAAGGAGCGGTGAGGTCGGGGTTCGGGACGAAGGAGCGGCGAGGTCGGGGCGATGGAGCGGCGAGGTTGGTGGTCGGGGTGAAGGAGCGGCGAGGTCGGGGCGAAGGAGCGGCGAGGTCGAGGGTCGGGGTGAAGGAGCGGCGAGGTCGGGGTGAAGGAGCGGCGAGGTCGGGTGTCGGGTATAAGGAGCGGCGAGGTCGGGGGTCGGGGCAAAGGAGCGGCGAGGTCGGGGTTTGGGGTGAAGGAGCGGCGAGGTCGGGGGTCGGGACGAAGGAGCGGCGAGGTCAAGGGTCGGTGTGAAGGAGCGGCTAGGTTGGAGGTCGGGACGAAGGAGCGGCGAGGACGGGGGTCGGGGCGAGGGAGCAGCGAGGTCTGGGGTCAGGGCAAAGGAGCGGCGAGGTCGGGGGTCGGGTTGAAGGAGCGGCGAGGTCGGGGAGAAGGAGCGGCGAGGTCGGGGTTCGGGGTGAAGGAGCGGCGAGGTCGGTGGTCGGGGTGAAGGAGCAGCGAGATCGTAGCGAAGGAGCGGCGAAGTCGGGGGTCGGGGCGAAGGAGCGGCGAGGTCGGGGGTCGGGACGAAGGAGCAGCAAGGTCGGGGGTCAGGGTGAAGGAGCGGCGATGTCGGAGGTCGAGGTGTAGGAGTAGCGAGGTCGGGGGTCGGGGCGAAGGAGCGGCGAGGTCGGGGTTCGGGGCGAATGAGCGGCGAGGTCGGGGGTCGGGGTGAAGGAGCGGCGATGTCGGGGGTCGGGGTGTAGGAGCGGCGAGGTCGGGGGTCGGGGCGAAGGAGCGGCGAGGTCGGGGTTCGGGGCGAATGAGCGGCGAGGTCGGGGGTCAGGGTAAAGGAGCTGCGAGGTCGGGGCGAAGGAGCCGTGAGGTCGGGGGTCGGGGCGAAGTGGCGGCGAAGTCGGGACAAAGGAGTGGCGAGGTCAGGGTTCGGGGTGAAGGAGCGTAGAGGTCGGGGGTCGGGGCGAAGGAGCGGTGAGGTCGGGGCGAAGGAGCGCCGAGGTCGGGGGTCGGGGCGAAGGAACGGCGAGGTCGGGGGTCGGGGTGAAGGAGCGGCGAGGTCGGGGGTCGGTGCGAAGGGGCGGCGATGTCGGGGCGAAGGAATGGCGAGGTCGGGACAAAGGAGCGGAGAGGTCAGGGTGAAGGAGCGGCGAGGTCGAGGGTCGGGGCGAAGGAGCGGCGAGGTCGGCGGTCGGGGCGAAGTAGCGGTGAGGTCGGGGGTCGGGACGAAGGAGCGGCGAGGTCGGGGCGACGGAGCGGCGAGGTCGGGGGTCGGGGTGAAGGTGCGGCGAGGTCGGGGGTAAGGGCGAAGGAGCGGTGAGGTCGGGGCGAAGGAGCAGCGAGGTCGGGACAAAGGAGCGGCGAGGTCGAGGGTCGGGGTGAAGGAGCGGCGAGGTCGGGGTGAAGGAGCGGCGAGGTCGGGTGTCGGGTATAAGGAGCGGCGAGGTCGGGGGTCGGGGCAAAGGAGCGGCGAGGTCGGGGTTTGGGGTGAAGGAGCGGCGAGGTCAAGGGTCGGTGTGAAGGAGCGGCTAGGTTGGAGGTCGGGACGAAGGAGCGACGAGGTCAAGGGTCGGTGTGAAGGAGCGGCTAGGTTGGAGGTCGGGACGAAGGAGCGGCGAGGACGGGGGTCGGGGCGAAGGAGCAGCGAGGTCTGGGGTCAGGGCAAAGGAGCGGCGAGGTCGGGGGTCGGGTTGAAGGAGCGGCGAGGTCGGGGCGAAGGAGCGGCGAGATCGGGGGTCGGGGTGAAGGAGCGGCGAGGTCGGTGGTCGGGGTGAAGGAGCAGCGAGATCGTAGCGAAGGAGCGGCGAAGTCGGGGGTCGGGGCGAAGGAGCGGCGAGGTCGGGGCGAAGGAATGGCGAGGTCGGGACAAAAGAGCGGTGAGGTCGGGGGTCGGGGTGAAGGAGCGGCGAGGTTGGGGGTTGGGGCGACGGAGCGGCGAGGTCGGGGATCGGAGTGAAGGAGCGGCGAGGTCGGGGCAAAGGAGCGGCGCGGTCCGGGTTTGGGTTGAAGGAGCGGCGAGGTCGGGGCAAAGGAGCAGCGAGGTCGGGGGTCGAGGCGAAGGAGCGGCGAGGTCGGGGGTCGGGGCGAAGGAGCGGCGAGGTCGGGGTTCGGGGCGAATGAGCGGCGAGGTCGGGGGTCAGGGTAAAGGAGCTGCGAGGTCGGGGCGAAGGAGCCGTGAGGTCGGGGGTCGGGGCGAAGTGGCGGCGAGGTCGGGGCGAAGGAATGGCGAAGTCGGGACAAAGGAGTGGCGAGGTCAGGGTTCGGGGCGAAGGAGCGACGAGGTCGGGGGTCGGGGTGAAGGAGCGACGAGGTCGGGGGTCGGGGTGAAGGAGCGGCGAGGTCGGGGGTCGGGGCGAAGGAGCGACGAGGTCGGGGGTCGGGGTGAAGGAGCGGCGAGGTCGGGGGTCGGGGTGAAGGAGCTGCGAGATCGTAGCGAAGGAGCGGCGAGGTCGGGGGTCGGGGCGAAGGAGCGGCGAGGTCGGGGCGAAGGAGCGCCGAGGTCGGGGGTCGGGGCGAAGGAACGGCGAGGTCGGGGGTCGGGGTGAAGGAGAGGCGAGGTCGGGGTTTGGGGTGAAGGAGCGGCGAGGTCGGTGGTCGGGACGAAGGAGCGGCGAGGTCAAGGGTCGGTGTGAAGGAGCGGCTAGGTTGGAGGTCGGGACGAAGGAGCGGCGAGGACGGGGGTCGGGGCGAAGGAGCAGCGAGGTCTGGGGTCAGGGCAAAGGAGCGGCGAGGTCGGGGGTCGGGTTGAAGGAGCGGCGAGGTCGGGGCGAAGGAGCGGCGAGATCGGGGGTCGGGGTGAAGGAGCAGCGAGGTCGGTGGTCGGGGTGAAGGAGGCGTGAGGTCGGGGGTCGAGGCGAAGGAGCGGCGAGGTCGGGGGTCGGGGCGAAGGAGCAGCGAGGTCGGGGGTCGGGGCGAAGGAGCGGCGAGGTCGGGGGTCGGGGCGAAGGAGCGGCGAGGTCGGGGCGAAGGAATGGCGAGGTCGGGACAAAAGAGCGGTGAGGTCGGGGGTCGGGGTGAAGGAGCGGCGAGGTTGGGGGTTGGGGTGAAGGAGCAGCGAGGTCGGGGGTCGGAGCGAAGGAGGCGTGAGGTCGGGGGTCGGGGCGATGGAGCGGCGAGGTCGGAGATCGGAGTGAAGGAGCGGCGAGGTCGGGGCAAAGGAGCAGCGAGGTCGGGGGTCGAGGCGAAGGAGCGGCGAGGTCGGGGGTCGGGGCGAAGGAGCAGCGAGGTCGGGGGTCGGGGTGAAGGAGCGGCGAGGTCGGGGGTCGGGGCGAAGGAGGAGCGAGGTCGGGGGTCGGGGCGAATGAGCGTCGAGGTCGGGGGTCAGGGTGAATGAGCTGCGAGGTCGGTGCGAAGGAGCGGCGAGGTCGGGGGTCGGGGTGAAGGAGTGCCGAGGTCGGGACAAAGGAGCGGCGAGGTCGGGGGTCGGGGTGAAGGAGCGGCGAGGTCGGGGATCGGGGCAAAGGAGCGGTGAGGTCGGGGGTTGGGGCGACGGAGCGGCGAGATCGGGGCGAAGGTGCGGCGAGGACGGGGGTCGGGGTGAAGGAGCGGCGAGGTCGGGGGTCGGGGTGAAGGAGCGGCGAGATCAGGGCGAAGGAGCGGCGAGGTCGGGGCGAAGGAGCGTCGAGGTCGGGGCGACGGAGCGGCGAGGACGGGGGTCGGGGTGAAGGAGCGGCGAGGTCGGGGGTCGGGATGAAGGAGCGGCGAGATCGTAGCGAAGGAGCGGCGAGGTCGGGGTGAAGGAGCGGCGAGGTCGGAGCAAAAGAGCGGCGAGGTCGGGGGTCGGGGATAAGGAGCGGCGAGGTTGGGGGTCGGGCGAAGGAGCGGCGAGGTCGGGGGTCGGTGCGAAGGGGAGGCGAGGTCGGGGCGAAGGAATGGCGAGGTCGGGACAAAGGAGCGACGAGGTCAGGGTGAAGGAGTGGTGAGGTCGGGGGTCGGGTTGAAGGAGCGGCGAGGTCGGGGCGAAGGAGCGGCGAGATCGGGGGTCGGGGTGAAGGAGCAGCGAGGTCGGTGGTCGGGGTGAAGGAGCAGCGAGATCGTAGCGAAGGAGCGGCGAAGACGGGGGTCGGGGCGAAGGAGCGGCGAGGTCGGGGTGAAGGAATGGCGAGGTCGGGACAAAAGAGCGGTGAGGTCGGGGGTCGGGGTGAAGGAGCGGCGAGGTTGGGGGTTGGGGTGAAGGAGCAGCGAGGTCGGGGGTCGGAGCGAAGGAGGCGTGAGGTCGGGGGTCGGGGCGACGGAGCGGCGAGGTCGGGGATCGGAGTGAAGGAGCGGCGAGGTCGGGGCAAAGGAGCAGCGAGGTCGGGGGTCGAGGCGAAGGAGCGGCGAGGTCGGGGGTCGAGGCGAAGGAGCAGCGAGGTCGGGGGTCGGGGTGAAGGAGCGGCGAGGTCGGGGGTCGGGGCGAAGGAGGAGCGAGGTCGGGGGTCGGGGCGAATGAGCGGCGAGGTCGGGGGTCAGGGTGAATGAGCTGCGAGGTCGGTGCGAAGGAGCGGCGAGGTCGGGGGTCGGGGTGAAGGAGCGGCGAGGTCGGGGATCGGGGCAAAGGAGCGGTGAGGTCGGGGGTTGGGGCGACGGAGCGGCGAGATCGGGGCGAAGGTGCGGCGAGGACGGGGGTCGGGGTGAAGGAGCGGCGAGGTCAGGGGTCGGGGTGAAGGAGCGGTGAGATCAGGGCGAAGGAGCGGCGAGGTCGGGGCGAAGGAGCGTCGAGGTCGGGGCGACGGAGCGGCGAGGACGGGGGTCGGGGTGAAGGAGCGGCGAGGTCGGGTGTCGGGATGAAGGAGCGGCGAGATCGTAGCGAAGGAGCGGCGAGGTCGGGGTGAAGGAGCGGCGAGGTCGGAGCAAAAGAGCGGCGAGGTCGGGGGTCGGGGATAGGAGCGGCGAGGTCGGGGGTCGGGGCGAAGGAGCGGCGAGGTCGGGGGTCGGTGCGAAGGGGAGGCGAGGTCGGGGCGAAGGAATGGCGAGGTCGGGACAAAGGAGCGACGAGGTCTAGGTGAAGGAGTGGTGAGGTCGGGGGTCGGGGCGAAGGAGCGCCGAGGTCGGGGGTCGGGGCGAAGGAGCGGCGAGGTCGGGAGTCGGGGCGAAGGAGCAGGGAGGTCGGGGGTCGGGGTGAAGGAGCGGCGAGGTCGGAGGTCGGGGGTCGGGGCGAAGGAGCGGCGAGGTCAGGGTGAAGGAGCGTCGAGGTCGGGGGTCGGGGCGAAGGAGCGGCGAGGTCGGGGGTCGGGGTGAAGGAGCAGCGAGGTCGGGGGTCGGAGCGATGGAGGCGTGAGGTCGGGGGTCGGGGCGACGGAGCGGCGAGGTCGGGGATCGGGGTGAAGGAGCGGCGAGGTCGGGGCAAAGGAGCGGCGAGGTCCGGGTTTGGGTTGAAGGAGCGGCGAGGTCGGGGCGAAGAAGCAGTGAGGTCGGGGGTCGAGGCGAAGGAGCGGAGATGTCGGGGGTCGGGGCGAAGGAGCAGCGAGATCGGGGGTCGGGGTGAAGGAGCGGCGAGGTCGGGGGTCGGGGCGAAGGAGTGGCGAGGTCGTGGCGAAGGAACGGCGAGGTCGGAGGTCGGGGTGAAGGAGCGGCGATGTCGGGGGTCAGGGTGTAGGAGCGGCGAGGTCGGGGGTCGGGGCGAAGGAGCGGCGAGGTTGGGGGTCGGGGCGAATGAGCGGCGAGGTCGGGGGTCAGGGTAAAGGAGCTGCGAGGTTGGTGCGAAGGAGCGGCGAGGTCGGGGGTCGGGGTGAAGGAGTGCCGAGGTCGGGACAAAGGAGCGGCGAGGTCGGGGGTCGGGGTGAAGGAGCGGCGAGGTCGGGGGTCGGGGCAAAGGAGCGGTGAGGTCGGGGGTCGGGGCGACGGAGCGGTGAGGTCGGGGCGAAGGTACGGCGAGGACGGGGGTCGGGGTGAAGGAGCGGTGAGGTCGGGGGTTGGGGTGAAGGAGCGGCGAGATCGGGGCGAAGGAGCGGCGAGGTCGGGGCGAAGGAGCGGCGAGGTCGGGGGTCGGGGCGAAGGAGCGGCGAGTTCGGGGGTCGGGGCAAAGGATCGGCGAGGTCAGGGGTCGGGGCGAAGAAGCGGCGAGGTCGGGGGTCGGGTTGAAGGAGCGGCGAGGTCGGGGGTCGGGGTGAAGGAGCGGTGAGGTCGGGGGTCGGGGTGTAGGAGCGGCGAGATCGTAGCGAAGGAGCGGCGAGGTCGGGGGTCGGGGTGAAGGAGCGGCGAGGTCGGGTGTCGGGGCGAAGGAGCGGCGAGGTCGGGGGTCGGTCCGAATGAGCGGCGAGGTCGGGGGTCAGGGTGAATGAGCTGCGAGGTCGGAGCGAAGGAGGCGTGAGGTCGGGGGTCGGGGCGACGGAGCGGCGAGGTCGGGGATCGGGGTGAAGGAGCGGCGAGGTCGGGGCAAAGGAGCGGCGAGGTCCGGGTTTGGGTTGAAGGAGTGGCGAGGTCGGGGCGAAGGAGCAGCGAGGTCGGGGGTCGGGGTGAAGGAGCGGCGAGGTCGGGGGTCGGGGCGAAGGAGCGGCGAGGTCGTGGCGAAGAAACGCCGATGTCGGAGGTCGGAGCGATGGAGCGGCGAGGTCGGGGGTCCGGGCGAATGAGCGGCGAGGTCGGGGGTTGGGGTGAAGGAGCAGCGAGGTCGGGGGTCAGGGTGAAGGGGCAGCGAGGGCGGCGCGAAGGAGCGGGGAGGTCGGGACAAAGGAGCGGCGAGGTCGAGGGTCGGGACGAAGGAGCAGGGAGGGCGGGGGTCGGGGTGAAGGAGCGGTGAGGTCGGGGGTCGGGGCGATGTGGCGGCGAGGTCGGGGCGAAGGAATGGCGAGGTCGGGACAAAGGAGCGGTGAGGTCGGGGGTCGGGGTGAAGGAGCGGCGAGGTCGGGGGTTGGGGTGAAGGAGCAGCGAGGTCGGGGGTCAGAGCGAAGGAGGCGTGAGGTCGGGGGTCGGGGCGACGGAGCGGCGAGGTCGGGGATCGGGGTGAAGGAGCGGCGAGGTCGGGGCAAAGGAGCGGCGAGGTCCGGGTTTGGGTTGAAGGAGCGGCGAGGTCGGGGCAAAGGAGCAGCGAGGTCAGGGGTCGGGGCGAAGAAGCGGCGAGGTCGGGGGTCGGGTTGAAGGAGCGGCAAGGTCGGGGCGAAGAAGCGGCGAGGTCGGGGGTCGGGGTGAAGGAGCGGCGAGGTCGGGGGTCGGGGTGTAGGAGTGGCGAGATCGTAGCGAAGGAGCGGCGAGGTCGGGGGTCGGGGCGAAGGAGTGGCGAGGTCGGGGCGAAGGAGCGGCGAAGTCGGGGGTCGGGGCGAAGGAACGGCGAGGTCGATGCGAAGGAGCGGCGAGGTCGGGGGTCGGGGTGAAGGAGTGCCGAGGTCGGGACAAAGGAGCGGCGAGGTCGGGGGTCGGGGTAAAGGAGCGGCGAGGTCGGGGGTCGGGGCGAAGGAGCGGCGAGGTCGGGGGTCGGGGCGAAGGAACGGCGAGGTCGATGCGAAGGAGCGGCGAGGTCGGGGGTCGGGGTGAAGGAGTGCCGAGGTCGGGGCGAAGGAGCGGCGAGGTCGGGGGTCGGGGTGAAGGAGCGGCGAGGTCGGGGGTCGGGGTGAAGGAGCGGCGAGATCGTAGCGAAGGAGCGGCGAGGTCGGGGCGAAGGAGCGGCGAGGTCGGGGGTCGGGGCGAAGGAGCGGCGAGTTCGGGGGTCGGGGCAAAGGAGCGGCGAGGTCAGGGGTCGGGGCGAAGAAGCGGCGAGGTCGGGGGTCGGGTTGAAGGAGCGGCGAGGTCGGGGCGAAGGAGCGGCGAGGTCGGGGGGCGGGGTGAAGGAGCGGCGAAGTCGGGGGTCGAGGTGTAGGAGCGGCGAGATCGTAGCGAAAGAGCGGCGAGGTCGGGGGTCGGGGCGAAGGCGCGGCGAGGTCGGGGCGAAGGAGCGGCGAGGTCGGGGGTCGGGGCGAAGGAACGGCGAGGTCGATGCGAAGGAGCGGCGAGGTCGGGATTCGGGGTGAAGGAGTGCCGAGGTCGGGACAAAGGAGCGGCGAGGTCGGGGGTCGGGGTGAAGGAGCGGCGAGGTCGGGGGTCGGGGTGTAGGAGCGGCGAGATCGTAGCGAAGGAGCGGCGAGGTCGGGGGTCGGGGTGAAGGAGCGGCGTGGTCGGGGCGAAGGAGCGGCGAGGTCGGGGGTCGGGGCGAAGGAACGGCGAGGTCGATGCGAAGGAGCGGCGAGGTCGGGGGTCGGGGTGAAGGAGTGCCGGGGTCGGGACAAAGGAGCGGCGAGGTCGGGGGTCGGGGTGAAGGAGCGGCGAGGTCGGGGGTCAGAGTGAAGGAGCGGCGAGATCGTAGCGAAGGAGCGGCGAGGTCGGGGCGAAGGAGCGGCGAGGTCGGGGGTCGGGGCGAAGGAGCTGCGAGTTCGGGGGTCGGGGCAAAGTAGCAGCGAGGTCAGGGGTCGGGGCGAAGAAGCGGCGAGGTCGGGGGTCGGGTTGAAGGAGCGGCGAGGTCGGGGCGAAGGAGCGGCGAGGTCGGGGGTCGGGGTGAAGGAGCGGCGAGGTCGGGGGTCGGGGTGAAGGAGCAGCGAGATCGTAGCGAAGGAGCGGCGAGGTCGGGGGTCGGGGCGAAGGAGCGGCTAGGTCGGGGCGAAGGAGCGCCGAGGTCGGGGGTCGGGGCGAAGGAACGGCGAGATCGGGGGTCGGGGTAAAGGAGCGGCGAGGTCGGGGGTCGGTGCGAAGGGGCGGCGATGTCGGGGCAAAGGAATGGCGAGGTCGGGACAAAGGAGCGGAGAGGTCAGGGTGAAGGAGCGGCGAGGTCGGGGGTCGGGGCGAAGGAGCGGCGAGGTCGGGGGTCGGGGCGAAGGAGCGGTGAGGTCGGGGGTCGGGACGAATGAGCGGCGAGGTCGGGGGTCGGGGCGACGGAGCGGCGAGGTCGGGGTTCGGGGTGAAAGAGCGGCGAGGTCGGGGGTAAGGGCGAAGTAGCAGCGAGGTCGGGGCGAAGGAGCAACGAGGTCAGGACAAAGGAGCGGCGAGGTCGAGGGTCGGGGTGAAGGAGCGGCGAGGTCGGGGTGAAGGAGCGGCGAGGTCGGGGGTCGGGGTGAAGGAGCGGCGAGGTCGGGGGTCTGGGCAAAGGAGCGGTGAGGTCGGGGGTCGGGGCGACGGAGCGGCGAGGTCGGGGCGAAGGTGCGGCGAGGTCGGGGGTCGGGGTGAAGGAGCAGTGAGTTCGGGGATCGGGGCGAAGGGGCAGCGAGGTCGGGAGTCAGGGCGAAGGGGCAGCGAGGTCGGGGGTCGGGGCGAAGGGGCAGAGAGGTTGGGGGTTGGGTCGAATGGGCAGCGAGGTCTGCGCGAAGGAGCGACGAGGTTGGGGGTCGGGGTGAAGGAGCTGCGAGGTCGGAGCGATGGAGCGGCGAGGTCGGGGGTCCGGGCGAAGGAGCGGCGAGGTCGGGGGTGGGGTGAAGGAGCAGCGAGGTCGGGGGTCAGGGTGAAGGGGCAGCGAGGTCGGCGCGAAGGAGCGGGGAGGTCGGGACAAAGGAGCGGCGAGGTCGAGGGTCGGGACGAAGGAGCAGGGAGGTCGGGGGTCGGGGTGAAGGAGCGGTGAGGTCGGGGGTCGGGGCGATGTGGCGGCGAGGTCGGGGCGAAGGAATGGCGAGGTCGGGACAAAGGAGCGGTGAGGTCGGGGGTCGGGGTGAAGGAGCGGCGAGGTCGGGGGTTGGGGTGAAGAAGCAGCGAGGTCGGGGGTCGGAGCGAAGGAGGCGTGAGGTCGGGGGTCGGGGTGAAGGAGCGGCGAGGTCGGGGCAAAGGAGCGGCGAGGTCCGGGTTTGGGTTGAAGGAGCGGCGAGGTTGGGGCAAAGGAGCAGCGAGGTCGGGGGTCGAGGCGAAGGAGCGGCGAGGTCGGGGTTCGGGGCGAAGGAGCAGCGAGGTCGGGGGTCGGGGTGAAGGAGCGGCGAGGTCGGGGGTCGGGGCGAAGGAGCAGCGAGTTCGGGGGTCGGGGCGAATGAGCGGCGAGGTCGGGGGTCAGGGTGAATGAGCTGCGAGGTTGGTGCGAAGGAGCGGCGAGGTCGGGGGTCGGGGTGAAGGAGTGCCGAGGTCGGGACAAAGGAGCGGCGAGGTCGGGGGTCGGGGTGAAGGAGCGGCGAGGTCGGGGGTCGGGGCAAAGGAGCGGTGAGGTCGGGGGTTGGGGCGACGGAGCGGCGAGATCGGGGCGAAGGTGCGTCGAGGACGGGGGTCGGGGTGAAGGAGCGGCGAGGTCGGGGGTCGGGGTGAAGGAGCGGCGAGGTCGGGGGTCGGGGCGAAGGAGTGGCGAGGTCGTGGCGAAGGAACGGCTAGGTCGGAGGTCGGGGTGAAGGAGCGGCGATGTCGGGGGTCAGGGTGTAGGAGCGGCGAGGTCGGGGGTCGGGGTGAAGGAGTGCCGAGGTCGGGACAAAGGAGCGGCGAGGTCGGGGGTCGGGGTGAAGGAGCGGCGAGGTCGGGGGTCGGGGCAAAGGAGCGGCGAGGTCGGGGCAAAGGAGCGGCGAGGTCGGGGGTCGGGGCGAAGGAGCGGCGAGTTCGGGGGTCTGGGCAAAGGAGCGGCGAGGTCAGGGGTCGGGGCGAAGAAGCGGCGAGGTCGGGGGTCGGTTTGAAGGAGCGGCAAGGTCGGGGCGAAGGAGCGGCGAGGTCGGGGGTCGGGGTGAAGGAGCGGCGAGGTCGGGGGTCGGGGTGTCGGAGCGGCGAGATCGTAGCGAAGGAGCGGCGAGGTCGGGGGTCGGGGCGAAGGAGCGGCGAGGTCAGGGCGAAGGAGCGGCGAGGTCGGGGGTCGGGGCGAAGGAACGGCGAGGTCGATGCGAAGGAGCGGCGAGGTCGGGGGTCGGGGTGAAGGAGTGCCGAGGTCGGGTCAAAGGAGCGGCGAGGGCGGGGGTCGGGGCAAAGGAGCGGCGAGGTCGGGGGTCGGGGCGAAGGAGCGGTGAGGTCGGGGGTCGGGGCGAAGGAGCGGCGAGGTCGGGGGTCGGGTTGAAGGAGCGGCGAGGTCAGGGGTCGGGTTGAAGGAGCGGCGAGGTCGGGGCGACGGAGCGGCGAGGACGGGGGTCGGGGTGAAGGAGCGGCGAGGTCGGGGGTCGGGGCGAAGGAGCGGCGAGATCGTAGCGAAGGAGCGGCGAGGTCGGGGCGAAGGAGCGGCGAGGTCGGGGGTCGGGGCGAAGGAGCCGTGAGGTCGGGGGTCGGGGCAAAGGAGCGGCGAGGTCGAGGGTCGGGGCGAAGGAGCGGCAAGTTCGGGGCGAAGGAGCGGCGAGGTCGGAGGTCGGGGCGAAGGAGCGGTGAGGTCGGGGGTCGGGGTGAAAGAGCAGCGAGGTCAGGGGCCGGGGCGAAGGAGCGGCGAGGTCGGGGGTCGGGGCGAAGGAGCAGCGAGGTCGGGGGTCGGGGTGAAGGAGCGGTGATGTCGGGGGTCGGGGTGAAGGAGCGGCGAGGTCGGGGGTCGGGGCAAAGGAGCGGCGAGGTCGGGGCAAAGGAGCGGCGAGGTCGGGGGTCGGGGCGAAGGAGCGGCGAGTTCGGGGGTCTGGGCAAAGGAGCGGCGAGGTCAGGGGTCGGGGCGAAGAAGCGGCGAGGTCGGGGGTCGGTTTGAAGGAGCGGCAAGGTCGGGGCGAAGGAGCGGCGAGGTCGGGGGTCGGGTTGAAGGAGCGGCGAGGTCGGGGGTCGGGGTGTCGGAGCGGCGAGATCGTAGCGAAGGAGCGGCGAGGTCGGGGGTCGGGGCGAAGGAGCGGCGAGGTCAGGGCGAAGGAGCGGCGAGGTCGGGGGTCGGGGCGAAGGAACGGCGAGGTCGATGCGAAGGAGCGGCGAGGTCGGGGGTCGGGGTGAAGGAGTGCCGAGGTCGGGTCAAAGGAGCGGCGAGGGCGGGGGTCGGGGCAAAGGAGCGGCGAGGTCGGGGGTCGGGGCGAAGGAGCGGTGAGGTCGGGGGTCGGGGCGAAGGAGCGGCGAGGTCGGGGGTCGGGTTGAAGGAGCGGCGAGGTCAGGGGTCGGGTTGAAGGAGCGGCGAGGTCGGGGCGACGGAGCGGCGAGGACGGGGGTCGGGGTGAAGGAGCGGCGAGGTCGGGGGTCGGGGCGAAGGAGCGGCGAGATCGTAGCGAAGGAGCGGCGAGGTCGGGGCGAAGGAGCGGCGAGGTCGGGGGTCGGGGCGAAGGAGCCGTGAGGTCGGGGGTCGGGGCAAAGGAGCGGCGAGGTCGAGGGTCGGGGCGAAGGAGCGGCAAGTTCGGGGCGAAGGAGCGGCGAGGTCGGAGGTCGGGGCGAAGGAGCGGTGAGGTCGGGGGTCGGGGTGAAAGAGCAGCGAGGTCAGGGGCCGGGGCGAAGGAGCGGCGAGGTCGGGGGTCGGGGCGAAGGAGCAGCGAGGTCGGGGGTCGGGGTGAAGGAGCGGTGATGTCGGGGGTCGGGGTGTAGGAGCGGCGAGGTCGGGGGTCGGGGCGAAGGAGCGGCGAGGTCGGGGTTCGGGGCGAATGAGCGGCGGGGTCGGGGGTCAGGGTAAAGGAGCTACGAGGTCGGTGCGAAGGAGCGGCGAGGTCGGGGGTCGGGGCGAAGGTGCAGCGAGGTCGTGGGTCGGGTCGAAGGAGCCGTGAGGTCGGGGGTCGGGGCGAAGTGGCGGCGAGATCGGGGCGAAGGAATGGCGAAGTCGGGACAAAGGAGTGGCGAGGTCAGGGTTCGGGGTGAATGAGCTTAGAGGTCGGGGGTTGGGGCGAAGGAGCGGCGAAGTCAGGGTGAAGGAGCGGCGAGGTCGGGGGTCGGGGCGAAGGAGCGACGAGGTCGGGGGTCGGGACGAAGGAGCGGCGAGGTCGGGGGTCGGGGCGAAGGAGCCGTGAGGTTGGGGCAAAGGAGCGGCAAGGTCGGGGGTTGGGGTGAAGGAGCGGCGAGGTCGGGGCGAAGGAGCAGCGAGGTCGGGGGTCGGGGTGAAGGAGCGGCGAGGTCGGGGGTCGGGGATAAGGAGCGGCGAGGTCGGGACGAAGGTGCGGCTAGGTCGGAGGTCGGGACGAAGGAGCGGCGAAGTCGGGGGTCGGGGCGAAGGAGCAGCGAGGTCTGGGGTCAGGGTGAAGGAGCAGCGAGTTCGGGGGTCGGGACAAAGGAGCGGCGAGGTCGGGGGTCGTGGCGAAGGAGCGGCGAGGTCGGTGGTCGGGGCGAAGGAGCGGCGAGGTCGGTGCGAAGGAGCGACGAGGTCGGGGGTCGGGGTGAAGGAGCAGCGAGGTCAGGGGTCGGGGCGAAGGGGCAGCGAGGTCGGGAGTCAGGGCGAAGGGGCAGCGAGGTCGGGGGTCGGGGCGATGGGGCAGCGAGGTCGGTGCGATGGAGCGGCGAGGTCGGGGGTCCGGGCGAAGGAGCGGCGAGGTCGGGGGGATGGAGCAGCGAGGTCGGGGGTCAGGGCGAAGGGGCAGCGAGGTCGGCGCGAAGGAGCGGCGAGGTCGGGGGTCGGGGCGAAGGAGCGGCGAGGTCGGGGGTCGGGGCGAAGGAGCGGTGAGGTCGGGGGTCGGGGCGAAGGAGCGGCGAGGTCGGGGGTCGGGTTGAAGGAGCGGCGAGGTCGGGGGTCGGGTTGAAGGAGCGGCGAGGTCGGGGCGACGGAGCGGCGAGGACGGGGGTCGGGGTGAAGGAGCGGCGAGGTCGGGGGTCGGGGCGAAGGAGCGGCGAGATCGTAGCGAAGGAGCGGCAAGGTCGGGGCGAAGGAGCGGCGAGGTCGGGGGTCGGGGCGAAGGAGCCGTGAGGTCGGGGGTCGGGGCGAAGGAGCGGCGAGGTCGAGGGTCGGGGCGAAGGAGCGGCAAGTTCGGGGCGAAGGAGCGGCGAGGTCGGAGGTCGGGGCAAAGGAGCATTGAGATCGGGGGTCGGGGTGAAAGAGCAGCGAGGTCAGGGGCTGGGGCGAAGGAGCGGCGAGGTCGGGGGTCGGGGCGAAGGAGCAGCGAGGTCGGGGGTCGGGGTGAAGGAGCGGTGATGTCGGGGGTCGGGGTGTAGGAGCGGCGAGGTCGGGGGTCGGGGCGAAGGAGCGGCGAGGTCGGGGTTCGGGGCGAATGAGCGGCGAGGTCGGGGGTCAGGGTAAAGGAGCTGCGAGGTCGGTGCGAAGGAGCGGCGAGGTCGGGGGTCGGGGCGAAGGTGCAGCGAGGTCGTGGGTCGGGGCGAAGGAGCCGTGAGGTCGGGGGTCGGGGCGAAGTGGCGGCGAGATCGGGGCGAAGGAATGGCGAAGTCGGGACAAAGGAGTGGCGAGGTCAGGGTTCGGGGGAATGAGCGTAGAGGTCGGGGGTTGGGGCGAAGGAGCGGCGAAGTCAGGGTGAAGGAGCGCGAGGTCGGGGGTCGGGGCGAAGGAGCGACGGGGTCGGGACGAAGGAGCGGCGAGGTCGGGGGTCGGGGCGAAGGAGCCGTGAGGTCGGGGCAAAGGAGCGGCAAGGTCGGGGGTTGGGGTGAAGGAGCGGCGAGGTCGGGGCGAAGGAGCAGCGAGGTCGGGGGTCGGGGTGAAGGAGCAGCGAGGTCGGGGGTCGGGTTGAAGGAGCGGTGAGGTCGGGACAAAGGAGCGGCGAGGTCGGGGGTCGGGGTGAAGGAGCGGCGAGGTCGGGGGTCGGGGTGAAGGAGCTGCGAGATCGTAGCGAAGGAGCGGCGAGGTCGGGGGTCGGGGCGAAGGAGCGGCGAGGTCGGGGCGAAGGAGCGCCGAGGTCGGGGGTCGGGGCGAAGGAACGGCGAGGTCGGGGGTCGGGATGAAGGAGCGGCGAGGTCGGGGGTCGGTGCGAAGGGGCGGCGATGTCGGGGCGAAGGAATGGCGAGGTCGGGACAAAGGAGCGGAGAGGTCAGGGTGAAGGAGCGACGAGGTCGGGGGTCGGGGCGAAGGAGCGGCGAGGTCGGCGGTCGGGGCGAAGGAGCGGTGAGGTCGGGGGTCGGGACGAAGGAGCGGCGAGGTCGGGGCGACGGAGCGGCGAGGTCGGGGGTCGGGGTGAAGGTGCGGCGAGGTCGGGGGTAAGGGCGAAGGAGCGGCGATGTCGGGGGTCGGGGTGTAGGATCGGCGAGGTCGGGGGTCGGGGCGAAGGAGCGGCGAGGTCGGGGTTCGTGGCGAAGGAGCAGCGAGGTCGGGGGTCAGGGTGAAGGAGCGGCGATGTCGGGGGTCGGGGTGTAGGAGCGGCGAGGTCGGGGGTCGGGGCGAAGGAGCGGCGAGGTCGGGGTTCGGGGCGAATGAGCGGCGAGGTCGGGGGTCAGGGTAAAGGAGCTGCGAGGTCGGTGCGATGGAGCGGCGAGGTCGGGGGTCGGGGCGAAGGTGCAGCGAGGTCGTGGGTCGGGGCGAAGGAGCCGTGAGGTCGGGGTTCGGGGCGAAGTGGCGGCGAGGTCGGGGCGAAGGAATGGCGAAGTCGGGACAAAGGAGTGGCGAGGTCAGGGTTCGGGGTGAAGGAGCGTAGAGGTCGGGGGTTGGGGCGAAGGGGCGGCGAAGTCAGGGTGAAGGAGCGGCGAGGTCGGGGGTCGGGGCGAAGGAGCGACGAGGTCGGGGGTCGGGACGAAGGAGCGGCGAGGTCGTGGGTCGGGGCGGCGAGGTCGGGGCAAAGGAGCGGCAAGGTCGGGGGTTGGGGTGAAGGAGCGGCGAGGTCGGGGCGAAGGAGCAGTGAGGTCGGTGGTCGGGGCGAAGGAGCGGCGAGGTCGGGGGTCGGGGCGAAGGAGCAGCGAGGTCGGGGGTCGGGGTGAAGGAGCAGCGAGGTCGGGGGTCGGGTTGAAGGAGCGGTGAGGTCGGGACAAAGGAGCGGCGAGGTCGGGGGTCGGGGTGAAGGAGCGGCGAGGTCGGGGGTCGGGGTGAAGGAGCTGCGAGATCGTAGCGAAGGAGCGACGAGGTCGGGGGTCGGGACGAAGGAGCGGCGAGGTCGGGGGTCGGGGCGAAGGAGCCGTGAGGTCGGGGCAAAGGAGCGGCAAGGTCAGGGGTTGGGGTGAAGGAGCGGCGAGGTCGGGGCGAAGGAGCAGCGAGGTCGGGGGTCGGGGTGAAGGAGCAGCGAGGTCGGGGGTCGGGTTGAAGGAGCGGTGAGGTCGGGACAAAGGAGCGGCGAGGTCGGGGGTCGGGGTGAAGGAGCGGCGAGGTCGGGGGTCGGGGTGAAGGAGCTGCGAGATCGTAGCGAAGGAGCGGCGAGGTCGGGGGTCGGGGCGAAGGAGCGGCGAGGTCGGGGCGAAGGAGCGCCGAGGTCGGGGGTCGGGGCGAAGGAACGGCGAGTTCGGGGGTCGGGGTGAAGGAGCGGCGAGGTCGGGGGTCGGTGCGAAGGGGCGGCGATGTCGGGGCGAAGGAATGGCGAGGTCGGGACAAAGGAGCGGAGAGGTCAGGGTGAAGGAGCGACGAGGTCGGGGGTCGGGGCGAAGGAGCGGCGAGGTCGGCGGTCGGGGCGAAGGAGCGGTGAGGTCGGGGGTCGGGACGAAGGAGCGGCGAGGTCGGGGCGACGGAGCGGCGAGGTCGGGGGTCGGGGTGAAGGTGCGGCGAGGTCGGGGGTAAGGGCGAAGGAGCGGTGAGGTCGGGGGTCGGGACGAAGGAGCGGCGAGGTCGGGGCGATGGAGCGGCGAGGTCGGTGGTCGGGGTGAAGGAGCGGCGAGGTCGGGGCGAAGGAGCGGCGAGGTCGGAGGTCGGGGCGAAGGAGCGGTGAGGTCGGGGGTCGGGGTGAAAGAGCAGCGAGGTCAGGGGTCGGGGCGAAGGAGCGGCGAGGTCGGGGGTCGGGGCGAAGGAGCGGCGAGGTCGGCGGTCGGGGCGAAGGAGCGGTGAGGTCGGGGGTCGGGACGAAGGAGCGGCGAGGTCGGGGCGACGGAGCGGCGAGGTCGGGGGTCGGGATGAAGGTGCGGCGAGGTCGGGGGTAAGGGCGAAGGAGCGGTGAGGTCGGGCGTCGGGACGAAGGAGCGGCGAGGTCGGGGCGATGGAGCGGCGAGGTCGGTGGTCGGGGTGAAGGAGCGGCGAGGTCGGGGCGAAGGAGCGGCGAGGTCGGAGGTCGGGGCGAAGGAGCGGTGAGGTCGGGGGTCGGGGTGAAAGAGCAGCGAGGTCAGGGGTCGGGGCGAAGGAGCGGCGAGGTCGGGGGTCGGGGCGAAGGAGCAGCGAGGTCGGGGGTCGGGGTGAAGGAGCGGCGATGTCGGGGGTCAGGGTGTAGGAGCGGCGAGGTCGGGGGTCGGGGCGAAGGAGCGGCGAGGTCGGGGTTCGGGGCGAATGAGCGACGAGGTCGGGGGTCAGGGTAAAGGAGCTGCGAGGTCGATGCGAAGGAGCGGCGAGGTCGGGGGTCGGGGCGAAGGTGCAGCGAGGTCGTGGGTCGGGGCGAAGGAGCCGTGAGGTCGGGGGTCGGGGCGAAGTGGCGGCGAGGTCGGGGCGAAGGAATGGCGAAGTCGGGACAAAGGAGTGGCGAGGTCAGGGTTCGGGGTGAAGGAGCGTAGAGGTCGGAGGTTGGGGCGAAGGAGCGGCGAAGTCAGGGTGAAGGAGCGGCGAGGTCGGGGGTCGGGGCGAAGGAGCGACGAGGTCGGGGGTCGGGACGAAGGAGCGGCGAGGTCGGGGGTCGGGGCGGCGAGGTCGGGGAAAAGGAGCGGCAAGGTCGGGGGTTGGGGTGAAGGAGCGGCGAGGTCGGGGCGAAGGAGCAGCGAGGTCGGTGGTCGGGGTGAAGGAGCGGCGAGGTCGGGGGGCGGGGCGAAGGAGCAGCGAGGTCGGGGGTCGGGGTGAAGGAGCAGCGAGGTCGGGGGTCGGGTTGAAGGAGCGGTGAGGTCGGGACAAAGGAGCGGCGAGGTCGGGGGTCGGGGTGAAGGAGCTGCGAGATCATAGCGAAGCAGCGGCGAGGTCGGGGGTCGGGGCGAAGGAGCGGCGAGGTCGGGGCGAAGGAATGGCGAGGTCGGGACAAAGGAGCGGAGAGGTCAGGGTGAAGGAGCGGCGAGGTCGGGGGTCGGGGCGAAGGAGCGGCGAGGTCGGCGGTCGGGGCGAAGGAGCGGTGAGGTCGGGGGTCGGGACGAAGGAGTGGCGAGGTCGGGGCGACGGAGCGGCGAGGTCGGGGGTCGGGGTGAAGGTGCGACGAGGTCGAGGGTAAGGGCGAAGGAGCGGTGAGGTCGGGGTTCGGGACGAAGGAGCGGCGAGGTCGGGGCGATGGAGCGGCGAGGTTGGTGGTCGGGGTGAAGGAGCGGCGAGGTCGGGGCGAAGGAGCGGCGAGGTCGAGGGTCGGGGTGAAGGAGCGGCGAGGTCGGGGTGAAGGAGCGGCGAGGTCGGGTGTCGGGTATAAGGAGCGGCGAGGTCGGGGGTCGGGGCAAAGGAGCGGCGAGGTCGGGGTTTGGGGTGAAGGAGCGGCGAGGTCGGGGGTCGGGACGAAGGAGCGGCGAGGTCAAGGGTCGGTGTGAAGGAGCGGCTAGGTTGGAGGTCGGGACGAAGGAGCGGCGAGGACGGGGGTCGGGGCGAGGGAGCAGCGAGGTCTGGGGTCAGGGCAAAGGAGCGGCGAGGTCGGGGGTCGGGGCGAAGGAGCGGCGAGGTCGGTGGTCGGGGTGAAGGAGCAGCGAGATCGTAGCGAAGGAGCGGCGAAGTCGGGGGTCGGGGCGAAGGAGCGGCGAGGTCGGGGGTCGGGACGAAGGAGCAGCAAGGTCGGGGGTCAGGGTGAAGGAGCGGCGATGTCGGGGGTCGAGGTGTAGGAGTAGCGAGGTCGGGGGTCGGGGCGAAGGAGCGGCGAGGTCGGGGTTCGGGGCGAATGAGCGGCGAGGTCGGGGGTCGGGGTGAAGGAGCGGCGATGTCGGGGGTCGGGGTGTAGGAGCGGCGAGGTCGGGGGTCGGGGCGAAGGAGCGGCGAGGTCGGGGTTCGGGGCGAATGAGCGGCGAGGTCGGGGGTCAGGGTAAAGGAGCTGCGAGGTCGGGGCGAAGGAGCCGTGAGGTCGGGGGTCGGGGCGAAGTGGCGGCGAAGTCGGGACAAAGGAGTGGCGAGGTCAGGGTTCGGGGTGAAGGAGCGTAGAGGTCGGGGGTCGGGGCGAAGGAGCGGCGAGGTCGGGGCGAAGGAGCGCCGAGGTCGGGGGTCGGGGCGAAGGAACGGCGAGGTCGGGGGTCGGGGTGAAGGAGCGGCGAAGTCGGGGGTCGGTGCGAAGGGGCGGCGATGTCGGGGCGAAGGAATGGCGAGGTCGGGACAAAGGAGCGGAGAGGTCAGGGTGAAGGAGCGGCGAGGTCGAGGGTCGGGGCGAAGGAGCGGCGAGGTCGGCGGTCGGGGCGAAGTAGCGGTGAGGTCGGGGGTCGGGACGAAGGAGCGGCGAGGTCGGGGCGACGGAGCGGCGAGGTCGGGGGTCGGGGTGAAGGTGCGGCGAGGTCGGGGGTAAGGGCGAAGGAACGGTGAGGTCGGGGCGAAGGAGCAGCGAGGTCGGGACAAAGGAGCGGCGAGGTCGAGGGTCGGGGTGAAGGAGCGGCGAGGTCGGGGTGAAGGAGCGGCGAGGTCGGGTGTCGGGTACAAGGAGCGGCGAGGTCGGGGGTCGGGGCAAAGGAGCGGCGAGGTCGGGGTTTGGGGTGAAGGAGCGGCGAGGTCAAGGGTCGGTGTGAAGGAGCGGCTAGGTTGGAGGTCGGGACGAAGGAGCGGCGAGGTCAAGGGTCGGTGTGAAGGAGCGGCTAGGTTGGAGGTCGGGACGAAGGAGCGGCGAGGACGGGGGTCGGGGCGAAGGAGCAGCGAGGTCTGGGGTCAGGGCAAAGGAGCGGCGAGGTCGGGGGTCGGGTTGAAGGAGCGGCGAGGTCGGGGCGAAGGAATGGCGAGGTCGGGACAAAAGAGCGGTGAGGTCGGGGGTCGGGGTGAAGGAGCGGCGAGGTTGGGGGTTGGGGCGACGGAGCGGCGAGGTCGGGGATCGGAGTGAAGGAGCGGCGAGGTCGGGGCAAAGGAGCGGCGCGGTCCGGGTTTGGGTTGAAGGAGCGGCGAGGTCGGGGCAAAGGAGCAGCGAGGTCGGGGGTCGAGGCGAAGGAGCGGCGAGGTCGGGGGTCGGGGCGAAGGAGCGGCGAGGTCGGGGTTCGGGGCGAATGAGCGGCGAGGTCGGGGGTCAGGGTAAAGGAGCTGCGAGGTCGGGGCGAAGGAGCCGTGAGGTCGGGGGTCGGGGCGAAGTGGCGGCGAGGTCGGGGCGAAGGAATGGCGAAGTCGGGACAAAGGAGTGGCGAGGTCAGGGTTCGGGGCGAAGGAGCGACGAGGTCGGGGGTCGGGGTGAAGGAGCGACGAGGTCGGGGGTCGGGGTGAAGGAGCGGCGAGGTCGGGGGTCGGGGCGAAGGAGCGACGAGGTCGGGGGTCGGGGTGAAGGAGCGGCGAGGTCGGGGGTCAGGGTGAATGAGCTGCGAGGTCGGAGCGAAGGAGGCGTGAGGTCGGGGGTCGGGGCGACGGAGCGGCGAGGTCGGGGATCGGGGTGAAGGAGCGGCGAGGTCGGGGCAAAGGAGCGGCGAGGTCCGGGTTTGGGTTGAAGGAGTGGCGAGGTCGGGGCGAAGGAGCAGCGAGGTCGGGGGTCGGGGTGAAGGAGCGGCGAGGTCGGGGGTCGGGGCGAAGGAGCGGCGAGGTCGTGGCGAAGAAACGCCGATGTCGGAGGTCGGAGCGATGGAGCGGCGAGGTCGGGGGTCCGGGCGAATGAGCGGCGAGGTCGGGGGTTGGGGTGAAGGAGCAGCGAGGTCGGGGGTCAGGGTGAAGGGGCAGCGAGGGCGGCGCGAAGGAGCGGGGAGGTCGGGACAAAGGAGCGGCGAGGTCGAGGGTCGGGACGAAGGAGCAGGGAGGGCGGGGGTCGGGGTGAAGGAGCGGTGAGGTCGGGGGTCGGGGCGATGTGGCGGCGAGGTCGGGGCGAAGGAATGGCGAGGTCGGGACAAAGGAGCGGTGAGGTCGGGGGTCGGGGTGAAGGAGCGGCGAGGTCGGGGGTTGGGGTGAAGGAGCAGCGAGGTCGGGGGTCGGAGCGAAGGAGGCGTGAGGTCGGGGGTCGGGGCGACGGAGCGGCGAGGTCGGGGATCGGGGTGAAGGAGCGGCGAGGTCGGGGCAAAGGAGCGGCGAGGTCCGGGTTTGGGTTGAAGGAGCGGCGAGGTCGGGGCAAAGGAGCAGCGAGGTCAGGGGTCGGGGCGAAGAAGCGGCGAGGTCGGGGGTCGGGTTGAAGGAGCGGCAAGGTCGGGGCGAAGAAGCGGCGAGGTCGGGGGTCGGGGTGAAGGAGCGGCGAGGTCGGGGGTCGGGGTGTAGGAGCGGCGAGATCGTAGCGAAGGAGCGGCGAGGTCGGGGGTCGGGGCGAAGGAGTGGCGAGGTCGGGGCGAAGGAGCGGCGAAGTCGGGGGTCGGGGCGAAGGAACGGCGAGGTCGATGCGAAGGAGCGGCGAGGTCGGGGGTCGGGGTGAAGGAATGCCGAGGTCGGGACAAAGGAGCGGCGAGGTCGGGGGTCGGGGTAAAGGAGCGGCGAGGTCGGGGGTCGGGGCGAAGGAGCGGCGAGGTCGGGGGTCGGGGCGAAGGAGCGGCGAGGTCGGGGGTCGGGGTGAAGGAGTGCCGAGGTCGGGGCGAAGGAGCGGCGAGGTCGGGGGTCGGGGTGAAGGAGCGGCGAGGTCGGGGGTCGGGGTGAAGGAGCGGCGAGATCGTAGCGAAGGAGCGGCGAGGTCGGGGCGAAGGAGCGGCGAGTTCGGGGGTCGGGGCAAAGGAGCGGCGAGGTCAGGGGTCGGGGCGAAGAAGCGGCGAGGTCGGGGGTCGGGTTGAAGGAGCGGCGAGGTCGGGGCGAAGGAGCGGCGAGGTCGGGGGGCGGGGTGAAGGAGCGGCGAAGTCGGGGGTCGAGGTGTAGGAGCGGCGAGATCGTAGCGAAAGAGCGGCGAGGTCGGGGGTCGGGGCGAAGGAGCGGCGAGGTCGGGGCGAAGGAGCGGCGAGGTCGGGGGTCGGGGCGAAGGAACGGCGAGGTCGATGCGAAGGAGCGGCGAGGTCGGGATTCGGGGTGAAGGAGTGCCGAGGTCGGGACAAAGGAGCGGCGAGGTCGGGGGTCGGGGCGAAGGAGCGGCGAGGTCGGGGCGAAGGAGCGCCGAGGTCGGGGGTCGGGGCGAAGGAACGGCGAGGTCGGGGGTCGGGGTGAAGGAGCGGCGAGGTCGGGGGTCGGTGCGAAGGGGCGGCGATGTCGGGGCGAAGGAATGGCGAGGTCGGGACAAAGGAGCGGAGAGGTCAGGGTGAAGGAGCGGCGAGGTCGAGGGTCGGGGCGAAGGAGCGGCGAGGTCGGCGGTCGGGGCGAAGTAGCGGTGAGGTCGGGGGTCGGGACGAAGGAGCGGCGAGGTCGGGGCGACGGAGCGGCGAGGTCGGGGGTCGGGGTGAAGGTGCGGCGAGGTCGGGGGTAAGGGCGAAGGAACGGTGAGGTCGGGGCGAAGGAGCAGCGAGGTCGGGACAAAGGAGCGGCGAGGTCGAGGGTCGGGGTGAAGGAGCGGCGAGGTCGGGGTGAAGGAGCGGCGAGGTCGGGTGTCGGGTACAAGGAGCGGCGAGGTCGGGGGTCGGGGCAAAGGAGCGGCGAGGTCGGGGTTTGGGGTGAAGGAGCGGCGAGGTCAAGGGTCGGTGTGAAGGAGCGGCTAGGTTGGAGGTCGGGACGAAGGAGCGGCGAGGTCAAGGGTCGGTGTGAAGGAGCGGCTAGGTTGGAGGTCGGGACGAAGGAGCGGCGAGGACGGGGGTCGGGGCGAAGGAGCAGCGAGGTCTGGGGTCAGGGCAAAGGAGCGGCGAGGTCGGGGGTCGGGTTGAAGGAGCGGCGAGGTCGGGGCGAAGGAATGGCGAGGTCGGGACAAAAGAGCGGTGAGGTCGGGGGTCGGGGTGAAGGAGCGGCGAGGTTGGGGGTTGGGGCGACGGAGCGGCGAGGTCGGGGATCGGAGTGAAGGAGCGGCGAGGTCGGGGCAAAGGAGCGGCGCGGTCCGGGTTTGGGTTGAAGGAGCGGCGAGGTCGGGGCAAAGGAGCAGCGAGGTCGGGGGTCGAGGCGAAGGAGCGGCGAGGTCGGGGGTCGGGGTGAAGGAGCGGTGAGGTCGGGGGTCGGGGCGATGTGGCGGCGAGGTCGGGGCGAAGGAATGGCGAGGTCGGGACAAAGGAGCGGTGAGGTCGGGGGTCGGGGTGAAGGAGCGGCGAGGTCGGGGGTTGGGGTGAAGGAGCAGCGAGGTCGGGGGTCGGAGCGAAGGAGGCGTGAGGTCGGGGGTCGGGGTGAAGGAGCGGCGAGGTCGGGGCAAAGGAGCGGCGAGGTCCGGGTTTGGGTTGAAGGAGCGGCGAGGTTGGGGCAAAGGAGCAGCGAGGTCGGGGGTCGAGGCGAAGGAGCGGCGAGGTCGGAGTTCGGGGCGAAGGAGCAGCGAGGTCGGGGGTCGGGGTGAAGGAGCGGCGAGGTCGGGGGTCGGGGCGAAGGAGCAGCGAGGTCGGGGGTCGGGGCGAATGAGCGGCGAGGTCGGGGGTCAGGGTGAATGAGCTGCGAGGTTGGTGCGAAGGAGCGGCGAGGTCGGGGGTCGGGGTGAAGGAGTGCCGAGGTCGGGACAAAGGAGCGGCGAGGTCGGGGGTCGGGGTAAAGGAGCGGCGAGGTCGGGGGTCGGGGCGAAGGAGCGGCGAGGTCGGGGGTCGGGGCGAAGGAACGGCGAGGTCGATGCGAAGGAGCGGCGAGGTCGGGGGTCAGGGTGAAGGAGTGCCGAGGTCGGGGCGAAGGAGCGGCGAGGTCGGGGGTCGGGGTGAAGGAGCGGCGAGGTCGGGGGTCGGGGTGAAGGAGCGGCGAGATCGTAGCGAAGGAGCGGCGAGGTCGGGGCAAAGGAGCGGCGAGGTCGGGGGTCGGGGCGAAGGAGCGGCGAGTTCGGGGGTCGGGGCAAAGGAGCGGCGAGGTCAGGGGTCGGGGCGAAGAAGCGGCGAGGTCGGGGGTCGGGTTGAAGGAGCGGCGAGGTCGGGGCGAAGGAGCGGCGAGGTCGGGGGGCGGGGTGAAGGAGCGGCGAAGTCGGGGGTCGAGGTGTAGGAGCGGCGAGATCGTAGCGAAAGAGCGGCGAGGTCGGGGGTCGGGGCGAAGGAGCGGCGAGGTCGGGGCGAAGGAGCGGCGAGGTCGGGGGTCGGGGCGAAGGAACGGCGAGGTCGATGCGAAGGAGCGGCGAGGTCGGGATTCGGGGTGAAGGAGTGCCGAGGTCGGGACAAAGGAGCGGCGAGGTCGGGGGTCGGGGTGAAGGAGCGGCGAGGTCGGGGGTCGGGGTGTAGGAGCGGCGAGATCGTAGCGAAGGAGCGGCGAGGTCGGGGGTCGGGGCGAAGGAGCGGCGTGGTCGGGGCGAAGGAGCGGCGAGGTCGGGGGTCGGGGCGAAGGAACGGCGAGGTCGATGCGAAGGAGCGGCGAGGTCGGGGGTCGGGGTGAAGGAGTGCCGGGGTCGGGACAAAGGAGCGGCGAGGTCGGGGGTCGGGGTGAAGGAGCGGCGAGGTCGGGGGTCAGAGTGAAGGAGCGGCGAGATCGTAGCGAAGGAGCGGCGAGGTCGGGGCGAAGGAGCGGCGAGGTCGGGGGTCGGGGCGAAGGAGCTGCGAGTTCGGGGGTCGGGGCAAAGTAGCAGCGAGGTCAGGGGTCGGGGCGAAGAAGCGGCGAGGTCGGGGGTCGGGTTGAAGGAGCGGCGAGGTCGGGGCGAAGGAGCGGCGAGGTCGGGGGTCGGGGTGAAGGAGCGGCGAGGTCGGGGGTCGGGGTGAAGGAGCAGCGAGATCGTAGCGAAGGAGCGGCGAGGTCGGGGGTCGGGGCGAAGGAGCGGCTAGGTCGGGGCGAAGGAGCGCCGAGGTCGGGGGTCGGGGCGAAGGAACGGCGAGATCGGGGGTCGGGGTAAAGGAGCGGCGAGGTCGGGGGTCGGTGCGAAGGGGCGGCGATGTCGGGGCAAAGGAATGGCGAGGTCGGGACAAAGGAGCGGAGAGGTCAGGGTGAAGGAGCGGCGAGGTCGGGGGTCGGGGCGAAGGAGCGGCGAGGTCGGGGGTCGGGGCGAAGGAGCGGTGAGGTCGGGGGTCGGGACGAATGAGCGGCGAGGTCGGGGGTCGGGGCGACGGAGCGGCGAGGTCGGGGTTCGGGGTGAAAGAGCGGCGAGGTCGGGGGTAAGGGCGAAGTAGCAGCGAGGTCGGGGCGAAGGAGCAACGAGGTCGGGACAAAGGAGCGGCGAGGTCGAGGGTCGGGGTGAAGGAGCGGCGAGGTCGGGGTGAAGGAGCGGCGAGGTCGGGGGTCGGGGTGAAGGAGCGGCGAGGTCGGGGGTCTGGGCAAAGGAGCGGTGAGGTCGGGGGTCGGGGCGACGGAGCGGCGAGGTCGGGGCGAAGGTGCGGCGAGGTCGGGGGTCGGGGTGAAGGAGCAGCGAGTTCGGGGATCGGGGCGAAGGGGCAGCGAGGTCGGGAGTCAGGGCGAAGGGGCAGCGAGGTCGGGGGTCGGGGTGAAGGGGCAGCGAGGTTGGTGCGATGGAGCAGCGAGGTCGGGGGTTGGGGTGAAGGAGCAGTGAGGTCGGGAGTCAGGGCGAAGGGGCAGAGAGGTTGGGGGTTGGGTCGAATGGGCAGCGAGGTCTGCGCGAAGGAGCGACGAGGTTGGGGGTCGGGGTGAAGGAGCTGCGAGGTCGGGGCGAAGGAATGGCGAGGTCGGGACAAAGGAGCGGTGAGGTCGGGGGTCGGGCTGAAGGAGCGGCGAGGTCGGGGGTTGGGGTGAAGGAGCAGCGAGGTCGGGGGTCGGAGCGAAGGAGGCGTGAGGTCGGGGGTCGGGGTGAAGGAGCGGCGAGGTCGGGGCAAAGGAGCGGCGAGGTCCGGGTTTGGGTTGAAGGAGCGGCGAGGTTGGGGCAAAGGAGCAGCGAGGTCGGGGGTCGAGGCGAAGGAGCGGCGAGGTCGGGGTTCGGGGCGAAGGAGCAGCGAGGTCGGGGGTCGGGGTGAAGGAGCGGCGAGGTCGGGGGTCGGGGCGAAGGAGCAGCGAGGTCGGGGGTCGGGGCGAATGAGCGGCGAGGTCGGGGGTCAGGGTGAATGAGCTGCGAGGTTGGTGCGAAGGAGCGGCGAGGTCGGGGGTCGGGGTGAAGGAGTGCCGAGGTCGGGACAAAGGAGCGGCGAGGTCGGGGGTCGGGGTGAAGGAGCGGCGAGGTCGGGGGTCGGGGCAAAGGAGCGGTGAGGTCGGGGGTTGGGGCGACGGAGCGGCGAGATCGGGGCGAAGGTGGGTCGAGGACGGGGGTCGGGGCAAAGGAGCGGCGAGGTCGTGGCGAAGGAGCGGCGAGGTCAGGGGTCGGGTCGAAGAAGCGGCGAGGTCGGGGGTCGGGTTGAAGGAGCGGCGAGGTCGGGGTGAAGGAGCGGCGAGGTCGGGGGTCGGGGCGAAGGAGTGGCGAGGTCGTGGCGAAGGAACGGCTAGGTCGGAGGTCGGGGTGAAGGAGCGGCGATGTCGGGGGTCAGGGTGTAGGAGCGGCGAGGTCGGGGGTCGGGGTGAAGGAGTGCCGAGGTCGGGACAAAGGAGCGGCGAGGTCGGGGGTCGGGGTGAAGGAACGGCTAGGTCGGAGGTCGGGGTGAAGGAGCGGCGAGGTCGGGGTGAAGGAGCGGCGAGGTCGGGGGTCTGGGCAAAGGAGCGGTGAGGTCGGGGGTCGGGGCGACGGAGCGGCGAGGTCGGGGCGAAGGTGCGGCGAGGTCGGGGGTCGGGGTGAAGGAGCAGTGAGTTCGGGGATCGGGGCGAAGGGGCAGCGAGGTCGGGAGTCAGGGCGAAGGGGCAGCGAGGTCGGGGGTCGGGGCGAAGGGGCAGCGAGGTTGGTGCGATGGAGCAGCGAGGTCGGGGGTTGGGGTGAAGGAGCAGTGAGGTCGGGAGTCAGGGCGAAGGGGCAGAGAGGTTGGGGGTTGGGTCGAATGGGCAGCGAGGTCTGCGCGAAGGAGCGACGAGGTTGGGGGTCGGGGTGAAGGAGCTGCGAGGTCGGAGCGATGGAGCGGCGAGGTCGGGGGTCCGGGCGAAGGAGCGGCGAGGTCGGGGGTGGGGTGAAGGAGCAGCGAGGTCGGGGGTCAGGGTGAAGGGGCAGCGAGGTCGGCGCGAAGGAGCGGGGAGGTCGGGACAAAGGAGCGGCGAGGTCGAGGGTCGGGACGAAGGAGCAGGGAGGTCGGGGGTCGGGGTGAAGGAGCGGTGAGGTCGGGGGTCGGGGCGATGTGGCGGCGAGGTCGGGGCGAAGGAATGGCGAGGTCGGGACAAAGGAGCGGTGAGGTCGGGGGTCGGGGTGAAGGAGCGGCGAGGTCGGGGGTTGGGGTGAAGGAGCAGCGAGGTCGGGGGTCGGAGCGAAGGAGGCGTGAGGTCGGGGGTCGGGGTGAAGGAGCGGCGAGGTCGGGGCAAAGGAGCAGCGAGGTCCGGGTTTGGGTTGAAGGAGCGGCGAGGTTGGGGCAAAGGAGCAGCGAGGTCGGGGGTCGGGGTGAAGGAGCGGCGAGGTCGGGGGTCGGGGCGAAGGAGCAGCGAGTTCGGGGGTCGGGGCGAATGAGCGGCGAGGTCGGGGGTCAGGGTGAATGAGCTGCGAGGTTGGTGCGAAGGAGCGGCGAGGTCGGGGGTCGGGGTGAAGGAGTGCCGAGGTCGGGACAAAGGAGCGGCGAGGTCGGGGGTCGGGGTGAAGGAGCGGCGAGGTCGGGGGTCGGGGCAAAGGAGCGGTGAGGTCGGGGGTTGGGGCGACGGAGCGGCGAGATCGGGGCGAAGGTGCGTCGAGGACGGGGGTCGGGGTGAAGGAGCGGCGAGGTCGGGGGTCGGGGTGAAGGAGCGGCGAGGTCGGGGGTCGGGGCGAAGGAGTGGCGAGGTCGTGGCGAAGGAACGGCTAGGTCGGAGGTCGGGGTGAAGGAGCGGCGATGTCGGGGGTCAGGGTGTAGGAGCGGCGAGGTCGGGGGTCGGGGTGAAGGAGTGCCGAGGTCGGGACAAAGGAGCGGCGAGGTCGGGGGTCGGGGTGAAGGAGCGGCGAGGTCGGGGGTCGGGGCAAAGGAGCGGCGAGGTCGGGGCAAAGGAGCGGCGAGGTCGGGGGTCGGGGCGAAGGAGCGGCGAGTTCGGGGGTCTGGGCAAAGGAGCGGCGAGGTCAGGGGTCGGGGCGAAGAAGCGGCGAGGTCGGGGGTCGGTTTGAAGGAGCGGCAAGGTCGGGGCGAAGGAGCGGCGAGGTCGGGGGTCGGGGTGAAGGAGCGGCGAGGTCGGGGGTCGGGGTGTCGGAGCGGCGAGATCGTAGCGAAGGAGCGGCGAGGTCGGGGGTCGGGGCGAAGGAGCGGGGAGGTCAGGGCGAAGGAGCGGCGAGGTCGGGGGTCGGGGCGAAGGAACGGCGAGGTCGATGCGAAGGAGCGGCGATGTCGGGGGTCGGGGTGAAGGAGTGCCGAGGTCGGGTCAAAGGAGCGGCGAGGTCGGGGGTCGGGGTGAAGGAGCGGCGAGGTCGGGGGTCGGAGTGAAGGAGCGGCGAGATCGTAGCGAAGCAGCGGCGAGGGCGGGGGTCGGGGCGAAGGAGCTGCGAGGTCGGGGGTCGGGGTGAAGGAGCAGCGAGGTCGGGGGTCGGAGCGATGGAGACGTGAGGTCGGGGGTCGGGGCGACGGAGCGGCGAGGTCGGGGATCGAGGTGAAGGAGCGGCGAGGTCGGGGGTCGGGGTGTCGGAGCGGCGAGATCGTAGCGAAGGAGCGGCGAGGTCGGGGGTCGGGGCGAAGGAGCGGCGAGGTCAGGGCGAAGGAGGGGCGAGGTCGGGGGTCGGGGCGAAGGAACGGCGAGGTCGATGCGAAGGAGCGGCGAGGTCGGGGGTCGGGGTGAAGGAGTGCCGAGGTCGGGTCAAAGGAGCGGCGAGGTCGGGGGTCGGGGTGAAGGAGCGGCGAGGTCGAAGGTCGGAGTGAAGGAGCGGCGAGATCGTAGCGAAGCAGCGGCGAGGGCGGGGGTCGGGGCGAAGGAGCTGCGAGGTCGGGGGTCGGGGTGAAGGAGCAGCGAGGTCGGGGGTCGGAGCGATGGAGACGTGAGGTCGGGGGTCGGGGCGACGGAGCGGCGAGGTCGGGGATCGAGGTGAAGGAGCGGCGAGGTCGGTGCGAAGGAGCAGCGAGGTAGGGGGTCGAGGCGAAGGAGCAGCGAGGTCGGGGGTCGGGGCAAAAGAGCGGTGAGGTCGGGGGTTGGGGCGACGGAGAGGCGAGGTCGGGGCGAAGGTGCAGCGAGGACGGGGGTCGGGGTGAAGGAGCGGCGAGGTCGGGGGTCGGGGTGAAGGAGCGGCGAGATCGGGGCAAAGGAGCGGCGAGGTCGGGGCGAAGGAGCGGCGAGTTCGGGGGTCGGGGTGAAGGAGCGGCGAGGTCGGGGGTCGGGTTGAAGGAGCGGCGAGGTCGGGCGATGGAGCGGCGAGGACGGCGGTCGGGGTGAAGGAGCGGCGAGGTCGGGGGTCGGGATGAAGGAGCGGCGAGGTCGGGGCGAAGGAGCGGCGAGGTCGGGGTGAAGGAGCGGCGAGGTCGGGGGTCGGGGCGAAGGAGCGGCGAGGTCGGGGCGAAGGAGCGTCGAGGTCGGGGGTCGGGGCAAAGGAGCGGCGAGTTCGGGGGTCGGGGCAAAGGAGCGGCGAGGTCAGGGGTCGGGTCGAAGAAGCGGCGAGGTCGGGGGTCGGGTTGAAGGAGCGGCGAGGTCGGGGTGAAGGAGCGGCGAGGTCGGGGGTCGGGGCGAAGGAGTGGCGAGGTCGTGGCGAAGGAACGGCTAGGTCGGAGGTCGGGGTGAAGGAGCGGCGATGTCGGGGGTCAGGGTGTAGGAGCGGCGAGGTCGGGGGTCGGGGTGAAGGAGTGCCAAGGTCGGGACAAAGGAGCGGCGAGGTCGGGGGTCGGGGTGAAGGAGCGGCGAGGTCGGGGGTCGGGGCAAAGGAGCGGCGAGGTCGGGGCAAAGGAGCGGCGAGGTCGGGGGTCGGGGCGAAGGAGCGGCGAGTTCGGGGGTCTGGGCAAAGGAGCGGCGAGGTCAGGGGTCGGGGCGAAGAAGCGGCGAGGTCGGGGGTCGGTTTGAAGGAGCGGCAAAGGTCGGGGCGAAGGAGCGGCGAGGTCGGGGGTCGGGGTGAAGGAGCGGCGATGTCGGGGGTCGGGGTGTCGGAGCGGCGAGATCGTAGCGAAGGAGCGGCGAGGTCGGGGGTCGGGGCGAAGGAGCGGCGAGGTCAGGGCGAAGGAGCGGCGAGGTCGGGGGTCGGGGCGAAGGAACGGCGAGGTCGATGCGAAGGAGCGGCGAGGTCGGGGGTCGGGGTGAAGGAGTGCCGAGGTCGGGTCAAAGGAGCGGCGAGGTCGGGGGTCGGGGTGAAGGAGCGGCGAGGTCGGGGGTCGGGGCGAAGGAGCTGCGAGGTCGGGGGTCGGGGTGAAGGAGCAGCGAGGTCGGGGGTCGGAGCGATGGAGACGTGAGGTCGGGGGTCGGGGCGACGGAGCGGCGAGTTCGGGGATCGAGGTGAAGGAGCGGCGAGGTCGGGGCAAAGGAGCGGCGAGGTCCGGGTTTGGGTTGAAGGAGCGGCGAGGTCGGTGCGAAGGAGCAGCGAAGTAGGGGGTCGAGGCGAAGGAGCGGCGAGGTCGGGGGTCGGGGCGAAGGAGCAGCGAGGTTGGGGGTCGGGTTGAAGGAGCGGCGAGGTCGGGCGACGGAGCGGCGAGGACGGAGGTCGGGGTGAAGGAGCGGCGAGGTCGGGGGTCGGGGTGAAGGAGCGGCGAGATCGGGGGTCGGGGCGAAGGAGCGGCGAGATCGGGGCGAAGGAGCGGCGAGTTCGGGGGTCGGGGCGAAGGAGCGGCGAGGTCGGGGGTCGGGTTGAAGGAGCGGCGAGGTCGGGCGACGGAGCGGCGAGGACGGAGGTCGGGGTGAAGGAGCGGCGAGGTCGGGGGTCGGGGCGAAGGAGCAGCGAGTTCGGGGGTCGGGGTGAAGGAGCGGCGAGGTCGGGGGTCGGGGTGAAGGAGCAGCGAGTTCGGGGGTCGGGGTGAAGGAGCGGCGAGGTCGGGGCGAAGGAGCGGTGAGGTCGATGCGAAGGAGCGTCGAGGTCGGGGGTCGGGGCGAATGAGCGGCGAGGTCGGGGGTTGGGGCGACGGAGAGGCGAGGTCGGGGCGAAGGTGCAGCGAGGACGGGGGTCGGGGTGAAGGAGCGGCGAGGTCGGGGGTCGGGGTGAAGGAGCGGCGAGATCGGGGCGAAGGAGCGGCGAGGTCGGGGCGAAGGAGCGGCGAGTTCGGGGGTCGGGGTGAAGGAGCGGCGAGGTCGGGGGTCGGGTTGAAGGAGCGGCGAGGTCGGGCGACGGAGCGGCGAGGACGGCGGTCGGGGTGAAGGAGCGGCGAGGTCGGGGGTCGGGATGAAGGAGCGGCGAGATCGTAGAGAAGGAGCGGCGAGGTCGGGGCGAAGGAGCGGCGAGGTCGGGGTGAAGGAGCGGCGAGGTCGGGGCAAAGGAGCAGCGAGGTCGGGGGTCGAGGCGAAGGAGCGGCGAGGTCGGGGTTCGGGGCGAAGGAGCAGCGAGGTCGGGGGTCGGGGTGAAGGAGCGGCGAGGTCGGGGGTCGGGGCGAAGGAGCAGCGAGGTCGGGGGTCGGGGCGAATGAGCGGAGAGGTCGGGGGTCAGGGTGAATGAGCTGCGAGGTTGGTGCGAAGGAGCGGCAAGGTCGGGGGTCGGGGTGAAGGAGTGCCGAGGTCGGGACAAAGGAGCGGCGAGGTCGGGGGTCGGGGTGAAGGAGCGGCGAGGTCGGGGGTCGGGGCACAGGACCGGTGAGGTCGGGGGTTGGGGCGACGGAACGGCGAGATCGGGGCGAAGGTGCGGCGAGGACGGGGGTTGGGGTGAAGGAGCGGCGAGTTCGGGGGTCGGGGCAAAGGAGCGGCGAGGTCAGGGGTCGGGGCGAAGAAGCGGCGAGGTCGGGGGTCGGGTTGAAGGAGCGGCGAGGTCGGGGTGAAGGAGCGGCGAGGTCGGGGGTCGGGGCGAAGGAGTGGCGAGGTCGTGGCGAAGGAACGGCTAGGTCGGAGGTCGGGGTGAAGGAGCGGCGATGTCGGGGGTCAGGGTGTAGGAGCGGCGAGGTCGGGGGTAGGGGTGAAGGAGTGCCGAGGTCGGGACAAAGGAGCGGCGAGGTCGGGGGTCGGGGTGAAGGAGCGGCGAGGTCGGGGCGAAGGAGCGGCGAGGTCGGGGGTCGGGGCGAAGGAGCGGCGAGTTCGGGGGTCTGGGCAAAGGAGCGGCGAGGTCAGGGGTCGGGGCGAAGAAGCGGCGAGGTCGGGGGTCGGTTTGAAGGAGCGGCGAGGTCCGGGTTTGGGTTGAAGGAGCGGCGAGGTCGGGGCGAAGGAGCAGCGAGGTAGGGGGTCGAGGCGAAGGAGCGGCGAGGTCGGGGGTCGGGGCGAAGGAGCAGCGAGGTCGGGGGTCGGGGTGAAGGAGCGGCGAGGTCGGAGGTCGGGGTGAAGGAGCGGCGATGTCGGGGGTCGGGGTGTAGGAGCGGCGAGGTCGGGGGTCGGGGCGAAGGAGCGGCGAGGTCGGGGGTCGGGGCGAATGAGCGGCGAGGTCGGGGCGAAGGAGCGGCGAGCTCGGGGGTCGGGGTGAAGGAGCGGCGAGGTCGGGGGTCGGGGTGTCGGAGCGGCGAGATCGTAGCGAAGGAGCGGCGAGGTCGGGGGTCGGGGCGAAGGAGCGGCGAGGTCAGGGCGAAGGAGCGGCGAGGTCGGGGGTCGGGGCGAAGGAACGGCGAGGTCGATGCGAAGGAGCGGCGAGGTCGGGGGTCGGGGTGAAGGAGTGCCGAGGTCGGGACAAAGGAGCGGCGAGGTCGGGGGTTGGGGTGAAGGAGCGGCGAGGTCGTGGGTCGGAGTGAAGGAGCGGCGAGATCGTAGCGAAGCAGCGGCGAGGTCGGGGGTCGGGGCAAAGGAGCGGCGAGGTCAGGGCGAAGGAGCGGCGAGGTCAGGGTGAAAGAGCGGCAAGGTCGGGGGTCGGGGCGAAGGAGCTGCGAGGTCGGAGGTCGGGGTGAAGGAGCAGCGAGGTCGGGGGTCGGAGCGATGGAGACGTGAGGTCGGGGGTCGGGGCGACGGAGCGGCGAGGTCGGGGATCGAGGTGAACGAGCGGCGAGGTCGGGGCAAAGGAGCGGCGAGGTCCAGGTTTGGGTTGAAGGAGCGGCGAGGTCGGGGCGAAGGAGCAGCGAGGTAGGGGGTCGAGGCGAAGGAGCGGCGAGGTCGGGGGTCGGGGCGAAGGAGCAGCGAGGTCGGGGGTCGGGGTGAAGGAGCGGCGAGGTCGGAGGTCGGGGTGAAGGAGCGGTGATGTCGGGGGTCGGGGTGTAGGAGCGGCGAGGTCGGGGGTCGGGGCGAAGGAGCGGCGAGGTCGGGGGTCGGGGCGAATGAGCGGCGAGGTCGGGGGTCAGGGTAAAGGAGCTGCGAGGTCGGTGCGAAGGAGCGGCGAGGTCGGGGGTCGGGGTGAAGGAGCGGCGAGGTCGGGGGTCGGGGCAAAAGAGCGGTGAGGTCGGGGGTTGGGGCGACGGAGAGGCGAGGTCGGGGCGAAGGTGCGGTGAGGACGGGGGTCGGGGTGAAGGAGCGGCGAGGTCAGGGGTCGGTGCAAAGGAGCGGCGAGGTCAGGGGTCGGGACGAAGGAGCGGCGAGGTCGGTGGTCGGGGTGAAGGAGCGGCGAGGTCCGGGGTCGGGGCGAAGGAGCGGCGAGGTCGGGGCGAAAAGGAGCGGCGAGGTCGGGGCGAAGGAGCGGCGAGGTCGGGGGTCGGTGCGAAGGAGAGGTGAGTTCGGGTCGAAGGAGCGGCGAGGTCGGAGGTCGTGGCGATGGAGCGGTGAGGTCGGGGGTCGGTGCGAAGGAGAGGTGAGTTCGGGTCGAAGGAGCGGCGAGGTCGGAGGTCGTGGCGATGGAGCGGCGAGGTCGGGGCGAGGGAGCGGCGAGGTCGGGGGTCGGGGTGAAGGAGCGGCGAGGTCGGTGGTCGGGGTGAAGAAGCGGCGAGGTCGGAGGTCGGGGTGAAGGAGCGGCGAGGTCTGGGCGAAGGAGCGGCGAGGTCGGGGTGAAGGAGCAGCGAGGTCGGGCGTCGGGGTGAAGGAGCAGCGAGTTCGGCGCGAAGGAGCGGCGAGGTCGGGGGTCGGGGTGAAGGAGCGGCGAGGTCGGGGGTCGGGGCAAAGCAGCGGCGAGGTAACAGGTCGGGACGATGGAGCGGCGAGGTCGGGGCGAAGGAGCGGCGAGGTCGTGGGTCGGCGTGAAGGAGCGGCGAGGTCGGGGGTCGGGTTGAAGGAGCGGCGAGGTCAGAGTTCGGGGTGAAGGAGCGGCGAGGTCTGGGCGAAGGAGCGGCGAGGTCGGGGGTCGGGGTGAAGGAGCAGCGAGGTCGGGCGTCGGGTTGAAGGAGCGGCGAGGTCGGGGCGAACGAGCGGCGAGGTCGGGGTGAAGGAGCGGCGAGGTCGGGGGTCGGGGCGAAGGAGCGGCGAGTTCGGGGGTCGGGGTGAAGGTGCGGCAAGGTCGGGGATGGGGGTGAAGGAGCGGCGGGGTCGGGGATGGGGGTGAAGGAGCGGCGGGGTCTGGGATGAGGGTGTAGGAGCGGCGAGGTCGGGGGAAGGGGCGAAGCAGCGGTGAGGTCGGGGAGAAGGAACGGCGAGGTCGGGGATCGGGGTAAAGGAGCAGTGAGGTCTGTGCGAAGGAGCGGCGAGGGCGAGGGTCGGGGTGAAGGAGCGGCGAGGTCGGAGGTCGTGGCGAAGGAGCGGCTGGTCGGGGGTCGGGGCGAAGGAGCAGCGAGGTCGGGGGTCGGGACAAAGGAGCAGCGAGTTCGGGGGTCAGGGCAAAGGAGCGGCGAGGTCGGGGCGAAGGAGCGGCGAGGTCGGGGCGAAGGAGCGGCGAGGTCGGGGGTCGGGGCGAAGGAGCGGCGAGGTCGGGGGTCGGGGTGAAGGAGCGGCGAGGTCGGGGGTCGGGGTGAAGGTGCGGCGAGGTCGGGGGTCGGGGTGAAGGAGCGGCGAGGTCGGGGGTCGGGGTGAAGGAGCGGCGAGGTCGGGGGTCGGGTTGAAGGAGCGGCGAGATCGGGGGTCGGGGTGAAGGAGCGGCGAGGTCGGGGGTCGGGGCGAAGGAGCGGCGAGGTCGGGGGTCGGGGTGAAGGAGCGGCGAGGTCGGGGGTCGGGGTGAAGGAGCGGCGAGGTCGGGGGTCGGGTTGAAAGAGCGGCGAGATCGTAGCGAAGGAGCGGCGAGGTCGGGGGTCGGGGCGAAGGAACGGCGAGGTCGATGCGAAGGAGCGGCGAGGTCGGGGCGAAGGAGCGGCGAGGTCGGGGCGAAGGAGCGGCGAGGTCAGGGGTCGGGGCGAAGAAGCGGCGAGGTCGGGGGTCGCGTTGAAGGAGCGGCGAGGTCGGGGCGAAGGAGCGGCGAGGTCGGGAGTCAGGGTGAAGGAGCGGCGAGGTCGGGGGTCGGGGTGAAGGAGCAGCGAGATCGTAGCAAAGGAGCGGCGAGGTCGGGGGTCGGGGCGAAGGAGCGGCGAGGTCGGGGCGAAGAAGCGGCGAGGTCGGGGGTCGGGGCGAAGGAACGGCGAGGTCGGGGGTCGGGGTGAAGGAGCGGCGAGGTCGAAGGTCGGTGCGAAGGGGCGGCTTTGTCGGGGCGAAGGAATGGCGAGGTCGGGACAAAGGAGCGGAGAGGTCAGGGTGAAGGAGCGGCGAGGTCGGGGGTCGGGGCGAAGGAGCGGCGAGGTCGGGCTTCAGGGTAAAGGAGCTGCGATGTCGGTGCGAAGGAGTGGCGAGGTCGGGGGTCGGAGTGAAGGAGCGGCGAGGTCGGGGGTCGGGGCAAAGGAGCGGTGAGGTCGGGGGTCGGGGCGACGGAGCGGCGAGGTCGGGGTGAAGGTGCGGCGAAGACGGGGGTCGGGGTGAAGGAGCGGCGAGGTCGGGGGTCGGGGTGAAGGAATGGCGAGGTCGGGACAAAGGAGCGGAGAGGTCAGGGTGAAGGAGCGGCGAGGTCGGGGGTCGGGGCGAAGGAGCGGCGAGGTCTGGGCGAAGGAGCGGCGAGGTCGGGGGTCGGGGTGAAGGAGCAGCGAGGTCAGGGGTCGGGGTGAAGGAGCGGCGATGTCGGGGTGAAGGAGCGGCGAGGTCGGGGATCGGGGTGTAGGAGCGGCGAGGTCGGGGGTCGGGGCGAAGGAGCGGTGAGGTTGGGGGTCGGGGTGAAGGAGCGGCGATGTCGGGGTGAAGGAGCGGCGAGGTCGGAGGTCGGGGCGTAGGAACGGCGAGGTCGGGGATCGGGGCGAAGGAGCAGCGCGGTCGGGGGTCGGGTCGAAGGAGCAGCGAGGTCGGAGGTCGGGCCACAGGAGCGGCAAGGTCGGGGGTCGGGGCGAAGGAGCGGCGAGGTCGGGACGAAGGAGCGGCGAGGTCGGGGTGAAGGTGCGGCGAGGTCGGGGGTCGGGGTGTAGGAGCGGCGAGGTCGGGGCAAAGGAACAGCGAGGTCGGGGGTCGGTGCGAAGTAGCAGCGAAGTCGGGGGTCGGGGCGAAGGAGCGGTGAGGTCAGGTGAAGGAGCGTCAAGGTCGGGGGTCGGGGCGAAGGAGCGGCGAGGTCGGGGGTCGGGGTGAAGGTGCGGCGAGGTCGTGGTGAAGGAGCGGCGAGGTCAGGGGTCGGTGCAAAGGAGCGGCGAGGTCAGGGGTCGGGGCGAAGGAGCGGCGAGGTCGGGGCGAAAAGGAGCGGCGAGGTCGGGGCGAAGGAGCGGCGAGGTCGGGGGTCGGTGCGAAGGAGAGGCGAGTTCGGGTCGAAGGAGCGGCGAGGTCGGAGGTCGGGGCGATGGAGCGGCGAGGTCGGGGCGAGGGAGCGGCGAGGTCGAGGGTCGGGGTGAAGGAGCGGCGAGGTCGGAGGTCGGGGCGTAGGAACGGCGAGGTCGGGGATCGGGGCGAAGGAGCAGCGCGGTCGGGGGTCGGGTCGAAGGAGCAGCGAGGTCGGAGGTCGGGGCACAGGAGCGGCAAGGTCGGGGGTCGGGGCGAAGGAGCGGCGAGGTCGGGACGAAGGAGCGGCGAGGTCGGGGTGAAGGTGCGGCGAGGTCGGGGGTCGGGGTGTAGGAGCGGTGAGGTCGGGGCAAAGGAACAGCGAGGTCGGGGATCGGTGCGAAGTAGCAGCGAAGTCGGGGGTCGGGGCGAAGGAGCGGTGAGGTCAGGTGAAGGAGCGTCAAGGTCGGGGGTCGGGGCGAAGGAGCGGCGAGGTCGGGGGTCGGGGCGAAGGTGCGGCGAGGTCGTGTTGAAGGAGCGGCGAGGTCAGGGGTCGGTGCAAAGGAGCGGCGAGGTCAGGGGTCGGGACGAAGGAGCGGCGAGGTCGGTGGTCGGGGTGAAGGAGCGGCGAGGTCCGGGGTCGGGGCGAAGGAGCGGCGAGGTCGGGGCGAAAAGGAGCGGCGAGGTCGGGGCGAAGGAGCGGCGAGGTCGGGGGTCGGTGCGAAGGAGAGGTGAGTTCGGGTCGAAGGAGCGGCGAGGTCGGAGGTCGTGGCGATGGAGCGGCGAGGTCGGGGGTCGGTGCGAAGGAGAGGTGAGTTCGGGTCGAAGGAGCGGCGAGGTCGGAGGTCGTGGCGATGGAGCGGCGAGGTCGGGGCGAGGGAGCGGCGAGGTCGGGGGTCGGGGTGAAGGAGCGGCGAGGTCGGTGGTCGGGGTGAAGAAGCGGCGAGGTCGGAGGTCGGGGTGAAGGAGCGGCGAGGTCTGGGCGAAGGAGCGGCGAGGTCGGGGTGAAGGAGCAGCGAGGTCGGGCGTCGGGGTGAAGGAGCAGCGAGTTCGGCGCGAAGGAGCGGCGAGGTCGGGGGTCGGGGTGAAGGAGCGGCGAGGTCGGGGGTCGGGGCGAAGCAGCGGCGAGGTAACAGGTCGGGACGATGGAGCGGCGAGGTCGGGGCGAAGGAGCGGCGAGGTCGTGGGTCGGCGTGAAGGAGCGGCGAGGTCGGGGGTCGGGTTGAAGGAGCGGTGAGGTCGGGGGTCGGGGCGACGGAGCGGCGAGGTCGGGGTGAAGGTGCGGCGAAGACGGGGGTCGGGGTGAAGGAGCGGCGAGGTCGGGGGTCGGGGTGAAGGAATGGCGAGGTCGGGACAAAGGAGCGGAGAGGTCAGGGTGAAGGAGCGGCGAGGTCGGGGGTCGGGGCGAAGGAGCGGCGAGGTCTGGGCGAAGGAGCGGCGAGGTCGGGGGTCGGGGTGAAGGAGCAGCGAGGTCAGGGGTCGGGGTGAAGGAGCGGCGATGTCGGGGTGAAGGAGCGGCGAGGTCGGGGATCGGGGTGTAGGAGCGGCGAGGTCGGGGGTCGGGGCGAAGGAGCGGTGAGGTTGGGGGTCGGGGTGAAGGAGCGGCGATGTCGGGGTGAAGGAGCGGCGAGGTCGGAGGTCGGGGCGTAGGAACGGCGAGGTCGGGGATCGGGGCGAAGGAGCAGCGCGGTCGGGGGTCGGGTCGAAGGAGCAGCGAGGTCGGAGGTCGGGCCACAGGAGCGGCAAGGTCGGGGGTCGGGGCGAAGGAGCGGCGAGGTCGGGACGAAGGAGCGGCGAGGTCGGGGTGAAGGTGCGGCGAGGTCGGGGGTCGGGGTGTAGGAGCGGCGAGGTCGGGGCAAAGGAACAGCGAGGTCGGGGGTCGGTGCGAAGTAGCAGCGAAGTCGGGGGTCGGGGCGAAGGAGCGGTGAGGTCAGGTGAAGGAGCGTCAAGGTCGGGGGTCGGGGCGAAGGAGCGGCGAGGTCGGGGGTCGGGGTGAAGGTGCGGCGAGGTCGTGGTGAAGGAGCGGCGAGGTCAGGGGTCGGTGCAAAGGAGCGGCGAGGTCAGGGGTCGGGGCGAAGGAGCGGCGAGGTCGGGGCGAAAAGGAGCGGCGAGGTCGGGGCGAAGGAGCGGCGAGGTCGGGGGTCGGTGCGAAGGAGAGGCGAGTTCGGGTCGAAGGAGCGGCGAGGTCGGAGGTCGGGGCGATGGAGCGGCGAGGTCGGGGCGAGGGAGCGGCGAGGTCGAGGGTCGGGGTGAAGGAGCGGCGAGGTCGGAGGTCGGGGCGTAGGAACGGCGAGGTCGGGGATCGGGGCGAAGGAGCAGCGCGGTCGGGGGTCGGGTCGAAGGAGCAGCGAGGTCGGAGGTCGGGGCACAGGAGCGGCAAGGTCGGGGGTCGGGGCGAAGGAGCGGCGAGGTCGGGACGAAGGAGCGGCGAGGTCGGGGTGAAGGTGCGGCGAGGTCGGGGGTCGGGGTGTAGGAGCGGTGAGGTCGGGGCAAAGGAACAGCGAGGTCGGGGATCGGTGCGAAGTAGCAGCGAAGTCGGGGGTCGGGGCGAAGGAGCGGTGAGGTCAGGTGAAGGAGCGTCAAGGTCGGGGGTCGGGGCGAAGGAGCGGCGAGGTCGGGGGTCGGGGCGAAGGTGCGGCGAGGTCGTGTTGAAGGAGCGGCGAGGTCAGGGGTCGGTGCAAAGGAGCGGCGAGGTCAGGGGTCGGGACGAAGGAGCGGCGAGGTCGGTGGTCGGGGTGAAGGAGCGGCGAGGTCCGGGGTCGGGGCGAAGGAGCGGCGAGGTCGGGGCGAAAAGGAGCGGCGAGGTCGGGGCGAAGGAGCGGCGAGGTCGGGGGTCGGTGCGAAGGAGAGGTGAGTTCGGGTCGAAGGAGCGGCGAGGTCGGAGGTCGTGGCGATGGAGCGGCGAGGTCGGGGGTCGGTGCGAAGGAGAGGTGAGTTCGGGTCGAAGGAGCGGCGAGGTCGGAGGTCGTGGCGATGGAGCGGCGAGGTCGGGGCGAGGGAGCGGCGAGGTCGGGGGTCGGGGTGAAGGAGCGGCGAGGTCGGTGGTCGGGGTGAAGAAGCGGCGAGGTCGGAGGTCGGGGTGAAGGAGCGGCGAGGTCTGGGCGAAGGAGCGGCGAGGTCGGGGTGAAGGAGCAGCGAGGTCGGGCGTCGGGGTGAAGGAGCAGCGAGTTCGGCGCGAAGGAGCGGCGAGGTCGGGGGTCGGGGTGAAGGAGCGGCGAGGTCGGGGGTCGGGGCGAAGCAGCGGCGAGGTAACAGGTCGGGACGATGGAGCGGCGAGGTCGGGGCGAAGGAGCGGCGAGGTCGTGGGTCGGCGTGAAGGAGCGGCGAGGTCGGGGGTCGGGTTGAAGGAGCGGCGAGGTCAGAGTTCGGGGTGAAGGAGCGGCGAGATCTGGGCGAAGGAGCGGCGAGGTCGGGGGTCGGGGTGAAGGAGCAGCGAGGTCGGGCGTCGGGTTGAAGGAGCGGCGAGGTCGGGGCGAACGAGCGGCGAGGTCGGGGTGAAGGAGCGGCGAGGTCGGGGGTCGGGGCGAAGGAGCGGCGAGTTCGGGGGTCGGGGTGAAGGTGCGGCAAGGTCGGGGATGGGGGTGAAGGAGCGGCGGGGTCGGGGATGGGGGTGAAGGAGCGGCGGGGTCTGGGATGAGGGTGTAGGAGCGGCGAGGTCGGGGGAAGGGGCGAAGCAGCGGTGAGGTCGGGGAGAAGGAACGGCGAGGTCGGGGGTCGGGGTAAAGGAGCAGTGAGGTCTGTGCGAAGGAGCGGCGAGGGCGAGGGTCGGGGTGAAGGAGCGGCGAGGTCGGAGGTCGTGGCGAAGGAGCGGCTGGTCGGGGGTCGGGGCGAAGGAGCAGCGAGGTCGAGGGTCGGGACAAAGGAGCAGCGAGTTCGGGGGTCAGGGCAAAGGAGCGGCGAGGTCGGGGCGAAGGAGCGGCGAGGTCGGGGCGAAGGAGCGGCGAGGTCGGGGGTCGGGGCGAAGGAGCGGCGAGGTCGGGGGTCGGGGTGAAGGAGCGGCGAGGTCGGGGGTCGGGGTGAAGGTGCGGCGAGGTCGGGGCGAAGGAGCGGCGAGGTCGGGGGTCGGGGTGAAGGAGCGGCGAGGTCGGGGGTCGGGGTGAAGGAGCGGCGAGGTCGGGGGTCGGGTTGAAGGAGCGGCGAGATCGTAGCGAAGGAGCGGCGAGGTCGGGGGTCGGGGCGAAGGAACGGCGAGGTCGATGCGAAGGAGCGGCGAGGTCGGGGCGAAGGAGCGGCGAGGTCGGGGCGAAGGAGCGGCGAGGTCAGGGGTCGGGGCGAAGAAGCGGCGAGGTCGGGGGTCGCGTTGAAGGAGCGGCGAGGTCGGGGCGAAGGAGCGGCGAGGTCGGGGGTCAGGGTGAAGGAGCGGCGAGGTCGGGGGTCGGGGTGAAGGAGCAGCGAGATCGTAGCAAAGGAGCGGCGAGGTCGGGGGTCGGGGCGAAGGAGCGGCGAGGTCGGGGCGAAGAAGCGGCGAGGTCGGGGGTCGGGGCGAAGGAACGGCGAGGTCGGGGGTCGGGGTGAAGGAGCGGCGAGGTCGGAGGTCGGTGCGAAGGGGCGGCGATGTCGGGGCGAAGGAGCGGCGAGGTCGGGGGTCGGGGCGAAGGAGCGGCGAGGTCGGGGGGCGGGGTGAAGGAGCGGCGAGATCGTAGCGAAGGAGCGGCGAGGTCGGGGGTCGGGGCGAAGGAGCGGCGAGGTCGGGGCGAAGGAACGGCGAGGTCGATGCGAAGGAGCGGCGAGGTCAGGGGTCGGGGTGAAGGAGTGCCGAGGTCGGGACAAAATAGCGGCGAGGTCGGGGGTCGGGGTGAAGGAGCGGCGAGGTCGGGGGTCGGGCTGAAGGAGCGGCGAGATCGTAGCGAAGGAGCGGCGAGGTCGGGGCGAAGGAGCGGCGAGTTCGGGGGTCGGGGCAATGTAGCGGCGAGGTCAGGGGTCGGGGCGAAGAAGCGGCGAGGTCGGGGGTCGGGTTGAAGTAGCGGCGAGGTCGGGGCGAAGGAGCGGCGAGGTCGGGGGTCAGGGTGAAGGAGCGGCGAGGTCGGGGGTCGGGGTGAAGGAGCAGCGAGATCGTAGCGAAGGAGCGGCGAGGTCGGGGGTCGGGGCGAAGGAGCGGCGAGGTCGGGGCGAAGGAGCGCCGAGGTCGGGGGTCGGGGCGAAGGAACGGCGAGGTCGGGGAACGGGGTGAAGGAGCGGCGAGGTCGGGGGTCGGTGCTAAGGGGCGGCGATGTCGGGGCGAAGGAATGGCGAGGTCGGGACAAAGGAGCGGAGAGGTCAGGGTGAAGGAGCGGCGAGGTCGGGGGTCGGGGCGAAGGAGCGGCGAGGTCGGGGGTCGGGGCGAAGGAGCGGTGAGGTCGAGGTTCGGGACGAAGGAGCGGCGAGGTCGTGGCGACGGAGCGGCGAGGTCGGGGGTCGGGGTGAAGGAGCGGCGAGGTCGGGGGTAAGGGCGACGGAGCGGCGAGGTCGGGGGTCGGGGTGAAGGAGCGGCGAGGTCGGGGTGAAGGAGCGGTGAGGTCGGGGGTCGAGGCAAAGGAGCAGCGAGGTCTGGGGTAAGGGCGAAGGGGCAGCTAGGTCGTCGCGAAGGAGTGGCGAGGTCGGGACAAAGGAGCGGCGAGGTCGGGGGTCGGGGTGAAGGAGCGGCGAGGTCGGGGTGAAGGAGCGGCGAGGTCGGGCATTCGGGGATAAGGAGCGGCGAGGTCGGGGGTCGGGGCGAAGGAGCGGCGAGGTCGGGGGTTGGGGTGAAGGAGCGGCGAGGTCGGGGGTCGGGGCGAAGGAATGGCGAGGTCGGGACAAAGGAGCGGAGAGGTCAGGGTGAAGGAGCGGCGAGGTCGGGGGTCGGGGCGAAGGAGCGGCGAGGTCTGGGCGAAGGAGCGGCGAGGTCGGGGGTCGGGGTGAAGGAGCAGCGAGGTCAGGGGTCGGGGTGAAGGAGCGGCGATGTCGGGGTGAAGGAGCGGCGAGGTCGGGGATCGGGGTGTAGGAGCGGCGAGGTCGGGGGTCGGGGCGAAGGAGCGGTGAGGTTGGGGGTCGGGGTGAAGGAGCGGCGATGTCGGGGTGAAGGAGCGGCGAGGTCGGAGGTCGGGGCGTAGGAACGGCGAGGTCGGGGATCGGGGCGAAGGAGCAGCGCGGTCGGGGGTCGGGTCGAAGGAGCAGCGAGGTCGGAGGTCGGGCCACAGGAGCGGCAAGGTCGGGGGTCGGGGCGAAGGAGCGGCGAGGTCGGGACGAAGGAGCGGCGAGGTCGGGGTGAAGGTGCGGCGAGGTCGGGGGTCGGGGTGTAGGAGCGGCGAGGTCGGGGCAAAGGAACAGCGAGGTCGGGGGTCGGTGCGAAGTAGCAGCGAAGTCGGGGGTCGGGGCGAAGGAGCGGTGAGGTCAGGTGAAGGAGCGTCAAGGTCGGGGGTCGGGGCGAAGGAGCGGCGAGGTCGGGGGTCGGGGTGAAGGTGCGGCGAGGTCGTGGTGAAGGAGCGGCGAGGTCAGGGGTCGGTGCAAAGGAGCGGCGAGGTCAGGGGTCGGGGCGAAGGAGCGGCGAGGTCGGGGCGAAAAGGAGCGGCGAGGTCGGGGCGAAGGAGCGGCGAGGTCGGGGGTCGGTGCGAAGGAGAGGCGAGTTCGGGTCGAAGGAGCGGCGAGGTCGGAGGTCGGGGCGATGGAGCGGCGAGGTCGGGGCGAGGGAGCGGCGAGGTCGAGGGTCGGGGTGAAGGAGCGGCGAGGTCGGAGGTCGGGGCGTAGGAACGGCGAGGTCGGGGATCGGGGCGAAGGAGCAGCGCGGTCGGGGGTCGGGTCGAAGGAGCAGCGAGGTCGGAGGTCGGGGCACAGGAGCGGCAAGGTCGGGGGTCGGGGCGAAGGAGCGGCGAGGTCGGGACGAAGGAGCGGCGAGGTCGGGGTGAAGGTGCGGCGAGGTCGGGGGTCGGGGTGTAGGAGCGGTGAGGTCGGGGCAAAGGAACAGCGAGGTCGGGGATCGGTGCGAAGTAGCAGCGAAGTCGGGGGTCGGGGCGAAGGAGCGGTGAGGTCAGGTGAAGGAGCGTCAAGGTCGGGGGTCGGGGCGAAGGAGCGGCGAGGTCGGGGGTCGGGGCGAAGGTGCGGCGAGGTCGTGTTGAAGGAGCGGCGAGGTCAGGGGTCGGTGCAAAGGAGCGGCGAGGTCAGGGGTCGGGACGAAGGAGCGGCGAGGTCGGTGGTCGGGGTGAAGGAGCGGCGAGGTCCGGGGTCGGGGCGAAGGAGCGGCGAGGTCGGGGCGAAAAGGAGCGGCGAGGTCGGGGCGAAGGAGCGGCGAGGTCGGGGGTCGGTGCGAAGGAGAGGTGAGTTCGGGTCGAAGGAGCGGCGAGGTCGGAGGTCGTGGCGATGGAGCGGCGAGGTCGGGGGTCGGTGCGAAGGAGAGGTGAGTTCGGGTCGAAGGAGCGGCGAGGTCGGAGGTCGTGGCGATGGAGCGGCGAGGTCGGGGCGAGGGAGCGGCGAGGTCGGGGGTCGGGGTGAAGGAGCGGCGAGGTCGGTGGTCGGGGTGAAGAAGCGGCGAGGTCGGAGGTCGGGGTGAAGGAGCGGCGAGGTCTGGGCGAAGGAGCGGCGAGGTCGGGGTGAAGGAGCAGCGAGGTCGGGCGTCGGGGTGAAGGAGCAGCGAGTTCGGCGCGAAGGAGCGGCGAGGTCGGGGGTCGGGGTGAAGGAGCGGCGAGGTCGGGGGTCGGGGCGAAGCAGCGGCGAGGTAACAGGTCGGGACGATGGAGCGGCGAGGTCGGGGCGAAGGAGCGGCGAGGTCGTGGGTCGGCGTGAAGGAGCGGCGAGGTCGGGGGTCGGGTTGAAGGAGCGGCGAGGTCAGAGTTCGGGGTGAAGGAGCGGCGAGATCTGGGCGAAGGAGCGGCGAGGTCGGGGGTCGGGGTGAAGGAGCAGCGAGGTCGGGCGTCGGGTTGAAGGAGCGGCGAGGTCGGGGCGAACGAGCGGCGAGGTCGGGGTGAAGGAGCGGCGAGGTCGGGGGTCGGGGCGAAGGAGCGGCGAGTTCGGGGGTCGGGGTGAAGGTGCGGCAAGGTCGGGGATGGGGGTGAAGGAGCGGCGGGGTCGGGGATGGGGGTGAAGGAGCGGCGGGGTCTGGGATGAGGGTGTAGGAGCGGCGAGGTCGGGGGAAGGGGCGAAGCAGCGGTGAGGTCGGGGAGAAGGAACGGCGAGGTCGGGGGTCGGGGTAAAGGAGCAGTGAGGTCTGTGCGAAGGAGCGGCGAGGGCGAGGGTCGGGGTGAAGGAGCGGCGAGGTCGGAGGTCGTGGCGAAGGAGCGGCTGGTCGGGGGTCGGGGCGAAGGAGCAGCGAGGTCGAGGGTCGGGACAAAGGAGCAGCGAGTTCGGGGGTCAGGGCAAAGGAGCGGCGAGGTCGGGGCGAAGGAGCGGCGAGGTCGGGGCGAAGGAGCGGCGAGGTCGGGGGTCGGGGCGAAGGAGCGGCGAGGTCGGGGGTCGGGGTGAAGGAGCGGCGAGGTCGGGGGTCGGGGTGAAGGTGCGGCGAGGTCGGGGCGAAGGAGCGGCGAGGTCGGGGGTCGGGGTGAAGGAGCGGCGAGGTCGGGGGTCGGGGTGAAGGAGCGGCGAGGTCGGGGGTCGGGTTGAAGGAGCGGCGAGATCGTAGCGAAGGAGCGGCGAGGTCGGGGGTCGGGGCGAAGGAACGGCGAGGTCGATGCGAAGGAGCGGCGAGGTCGGGGCGAAGGAGCGGCGAGGTCGGGGCGAAGGAGCGGCGAGGTCAGGGGTCGGGGCGAAGAAGCGGCGAGGTCGGGGGTCGCGTTGAAGGAGCGGCGAGGTCGGGGCGAAGGAGCGGCGAGGTCGGGGGTCAGGGTGAAGGAGCGGCGAGGTCGGGGGTCGGGGTGAAGGAGCAGCGAGATCGTAGCAAAGGAGCGGCGAGGTCGGGGGTCGGGGCGAAGGAGCGGCGAGGTCGGGGCGAAGAAGCGGCGAGGTCGGGGGTCGGGGCGAAGGAACGGCGAGGTCGGGGGTCGGGGTGAAGGAGCGGCGAGGTCGGAGGTCGGTGCGAAGGGGCGGCGATGTCGGGGCGAAGGAGCGGCGAGGTCGGGGGTCGGGGCGAAGGAGCGGCGAGGTCGGGGGGCGGGGTGAAGGAGCGGCGAGATCGTAGCGAAGGAGCGGCGAGGTCGGGGGTCGGGGCGAAGGAGCGGCGAGGTCGGGGCGAAGGAACGGCGAGGTCGATGCGAAGGAGCGGCGAGGTCAGGGGTCGGGGTGAAGGAGTGCCGAGGTCGGGACAAAATAGCGGCGAGGTCGGGGGTCGGGGTGAAGGAGCGGCGAGGTCGGGGGTCGGGCTGAAGGAGCGGCGAGATCGTAGCGAAGGAGCGGCGAGGTCGGGGCGAAGGAGCGGCGAGTTCGGGGGTCGGGGCAATGTAGCGGCGAGGTCAGGGGTCGGGGCGAAGAAGCGGCGAGGTCGGGGGTCGGGTTGAAGTAGCGGCGAGGTCGGGGCGAAGGAGCGGCGAGGTCGGGGGTCAGGGTGAAGGAGCGGCGAGGTCGGGGGTCGGGGTGAAGGAGCAGCGAGATCGTAGCGAAGGAGCGGCGAGGTCGGGGGTCGGGGCGAAGGAGCGGCGAGGTCGGGGCGAAGGAGCGCCGAGGTCGGGGGTCGGGGCGAAGGAACGGCGAGGTCGGGGAACGGGGTGAAGGAGCGGCGAGGTCGGGGGTCGGTGCTAAGGGGCGGCGATGTCGGGGCGAAGGAATGGCGAGGTCGGGACAAAGGAGCGGAGAGGTCAGGGTGAAGGAGCGGCGAGGTCGGGGGTCGGGGCGAAGGAGCGGCGAGGTCGGGGGTCGGGGCGAAGGAGCGGTGAGGTCGAGGTTCGGGACGAAGGAGCGGCGAGGTCGTGGCGACGGAGCGGCGAGGTCGGGGGTCGGGGTGAAGGAGCGGCGAGGTCGGGGGTAAGGGCGACGGAGCGGCGAGGTCGGGGGTCGGGGTGAAGGAGCGGCGAGGTCGGGGTGAAGGAGCGGTGAGGTCGGGGGTCGAGGCAAAGGAGCAGCGAGGTCTGGGGTAAGGGCGAAGGGGCAGCTAGGTCGTCGCGAAGGAGTGGCGAGGTCGGGACAAAGGAGCGGCGAGGTCGGGGGTCGGGGTGAAGGAGCGGCGAGGTCGGGGTGAAGGAGCGGCGAGGTCGGGCATTCGGGGATAAGGAGCGGCGAGGTCGGGGGTCGGGGCGAAGGAGCGGCGAGGTCGGGGGTTGGGGTGAAGGAGCGGCGAGGTCGGGGGTCGGGGTGAAGGAGCGGCGAGGTCGGGGCGAAGGAGCGGCAAGGTCGGGGGTCGGGGCGAATGAGCGTCGAGATTGGGGTGAAGGTACGGCGAGGTCGGGGGTCGGGGCGAAGGAGCGGCGAGGTCGGGGGTCGGGGCGAAGGAGCGGCGAGGTCGGTGGTTGGGGTGAAGGAGCGGCGAGGTCGGGGGTCGGGGCGAAGGAGCGGCGAGGTCTGGGCGAAGGAGCGGCGAGGTCGGGGGTCGGGGTGAAGGAGCGGCGAGGTCCGGGGTCGGGGCGAAGGAGCGGCGAGGTCGGGGCGAACGAGCGGCGAGGTCGGGGGTCGGGGCGAAGGAGCGGCGAGGTCGGGGGTTGGGGTGAAGGAGCGGCGAGGTCGGGGGTCGGGGCGAAGGAGCGGCGAGGTCGGGGCGAAGGAGCGGCAAGGTCGGGGTTCGGGGCGAATGAGCGTCGAGGTCGGGGTGAAGGTACGGCGAGGTCGGGGCGAAGGAGCGGCGAGGTCGGGGGTCGGTGTAAAGGAGCTGTGAGGTCTGTGCGAAGGAGCGGCGAGGTCGAGGGTCGGGGCGAAGGAGCGGCGAGGTCGGGGGTCGGGTTGAAGGAGCGGCGAGGTCGGGGCGAAGGAGCGGCGAGGTCGAGGGTCGGGGTGAAGGAGCGGCGAGGTCGGAGGTCGGGGCGTAGGAATGGCGAGGTCGGGGATCGGGGCGAAGGAGCAGCGCGGTCGGGGGTCGGGTCGAAGGAGCAGCGAGGTCGGAGGTCGGGCCACAGGAGCGGCAAGGTCGGGGGTCGGGGCGAAGGAGCGGCGAGGTCGGGACGAAGGAGCGGCGAGGTCGGGGTGAAGGTGCGGCGAGGTCGGGGGTCGGGGTGTAGGAGCGGCGAGGTCGGGGCAAAGGAACAGCGAGGTCGGGGGTCGGTGCGAAGTAGCAGCGAAGTCGGGGGTCGGGGCGAAGGAGCGGTGAGGTCGGGGCGAAGGAGCGGCGAGGTCGGGGGTCGGTGTAAAGGAGCTGTGAGGTCTGTGCGAAGGAGCGGCGAGGTCGAGGGTCGGGGCGAAGGAGCGGCGAGGTCGGGGGTCGGGTTGAAGGAGCGGCGAGGTCGGGGCGAAGGAGCGGCGAGGTCGAGGGTCGGGGTGAAGGAGCGGCGAGGTCGGAGGTCGGGGCGTAGGAATGGCGAGGTCGGGGATCGGGGCGAAGGAGCAGCGCGGTCGGGGGTCGGGTCGAAGGAGCAGCGAGGTCGGAGGTCGGGCCACAGGAGCGGCAAGGTCGGGGGTCGGGGCGAAGGAGCGGCGAGGTCGGGACGAAGGAGCGGCGAGGTCGGGGTGAAGGTGCGGCGAGGTCGGGGGTCGGGGTGTAGGAGCGGCGAGGTCGGGGCAAAGGAACAGCGAGGTCGGGGGTCGGTGCGAAGTAGCAGCGAAGTCGGGGGTCGGGGCGAAGGAGCGGTGAGGTCAGGTGAAGGAGCGTCAAGGTCGGGGGTCGGGGCGAAGGAGCGGCGAGGTCGGGGGTCGGGGTGAAGGTGCGGCGAGGTCGTGGTGAAGGAGCGGCGAGGTCAGGGGTCGGTGCAAAGGAGCGGCGAGGTCAGGGGTCGGGGCGAAGGAGCGGCGAGGTCGGCGGTCGGGGTGAAGGAGCGGCGAGGTCCGGGGTCGGGGCGAAGGAGCGGCGAGGTCGGGGCGAAAAGGAGCGGCGAGGTCGGGGCGAAGGAGCGGCGAGGTCGGGGGTCGGTGCGAAGGAGAGGCGAGTTCGGGTCGAAGGAGCGGCGAGGTCGGAGGTCGGGGCGATGGAGCGGCGAGGTCGGGGCGAGGGAGCGGCGAGGTCGAGGGTCGGGGTGAAGGAGCGGCGAGGTCGGAGGTCGGGGCGTAGGAACGGCGAGGTCGGGGATCGGGGCGAAGGAGCAGCGCGGTCGGGGGTCGGGTCGAAGGAGCAGCGAGGTCGGAGGTCGGGGCACAGGAGCGGCAAGGTCGGGGGTCGGGGCGAAGGAGCGGCGAGGTCGGGACGAAGGAGCGGCGAGGTCGGGGTGAAGGTGCGGCGAGGTCGGGGGTCGGGGTGTAGGAGCGGCGAGGTCGGGGCAAAGGAACAGCGAGGTCGGGGATCGGTGCGAAGTAGCAGCGAAGTCGGGGGTCGGGGCGAAGGAGCGGTGAGGTCAGGTGAAGGAGCGTCAAGGTCGGGGGTCGGGGCGAAGGAGCGGCGAGGTCGGGGGTCGGGGCGAAGGTGCGGCGAGGTCGTGTTGAAGGAGCGGCGAGGTCAGGGGTCGGTGCAAAGGAGCGGCGAGGTCAGGGGTCGGGACGAAGGAGCGGCGAGGTCGGTGGTCGGGGTGAAGGAGCGGCGAGGTCCGGGGTCGGGGCGAAGGAGCGGCGAGGTCGGGGCGAAAAGGAGCGGCGAGGTCGGGGCGAAGGAGCGGCGAGGTCGGGGGTCGGTGCGAAGGAGAGGTGAGTTCGGGTCGAAGGAGCGGCGAGGTCGGAGGTCGTGGCGATGGAGCGGCGAGGTCGGGGGTCGGTGCGAAGGAGAGGTGAGTTCGGGTCGAAGGAGCGGCGAGGTCGGAGGTCGTGGCGATGGAGCGGCGAGGTCGGGGCGAGGGAGCGGCGAGGTCGGGGGTCGGGGTGAAGGAGCGGCGAGGTCGGTGGTCGGGGTGAAGAAGCGGCGAGGTCGGAGGTCGGGGTGAAGGAGCGGCGATGTCTGGGCGAAGGAGCGGCGAGGTCGGGGTGAAGGAGCAGCGAGGTCGGGCGTCGGGGTGAAGGAGCAGCGAGTTCGGCGCGAAGGAGCGGCGAGGTCGGGGGTCGGGGTGAAGGAGCGGCGAGGTCGGGGGTCGGGGCGAAGCAGCGGCGAGGTAACAGGTCGGGACGATGGAGCGGCGAGGTCGGGGCGAAGGAGCGGCGAGGTCGTGGGTCGGCGTGAAGGAGCGGCGAGGTCGGGGGTCGGGGTGAAGGAGCGGCGAGATCGGGGCGAAGGAGCGGCGAGGTCGGGGCGAAGGAGCGGCGAGTTCGGGGGTCGGTGCGAAGGAGCGGCGAGGTCGGGGGTCGGGTTGAAGGAGCGGCGAGGTCGGGCGACGGAGCGGCGAGGACGGAAGTCGGGGTGAAGGAGCGGCGAGGTCGGGGCGATGGAGCGGCGAGGTCGGGGTGAAGGAGCGGCGAGGTCGGGGGTCAGGGCGAAGGAGCAGCTAGTTCGGGGGTCGGGGTGAAGGAGCGGGGAGGTCGGGGGTCGGGGTGAAGGAGCAGCGAGTTCGGGGGTCGGGGTGAAGGAGCGGCGAGGTCGGGGCGAAGGAGCGGTGAGGTCGGTGCGAAGGAGCGGCGAAGTCGGGGGTCGGGGCAAAGGAGCAGCGAGTTCGGGGGTCGGGGTGAAGGAGCGGTGAGGTCGGGGGTCGGGGTGAAGGAGCAGCGAGATCGTAGCGAAGGAGCGGCGAGGTCGGGGGTCGGGGCGAAGGAGCGGCGAGGTCGGGGGTCGGTGCGAAGTGGAGGCGAGGTCGGGGCGAAGGAATGGCGAGGTCGGGCCAAAGGAGCGACGAGGTCAGGGTGAAGGAGTGGCGAGGTCGGGGGTTGGGGTGAAGGAGCAGCGAGGTCGGGAGTCAGGGCGAAGGGGCAGCGAGGTCGGGGGTTGGGGCGAAGGGGCAGCGAGGTCAGCGCGAAGGAGCGGCGAGGTTGGGGGTCGGGGTGAAGGAGCTGCGAGGTCGGAGCGATGGAGCGGCGAGGTCGGGGGTCCGGGCGAAGGAGCGGCGAGGTCGAGGGTTGGGGTGAAGGAACAGCGAGGTCGGGGGTCAGGGCGAAGGGGCAGCGAGGTCGGCGCGAAGGAGCGGTGAGGTCGGGGGTCGGGGTGAAGGAGCGGCGAGGTCGGGGGTCGGGGCGAAGGAGCGGCGAAGTCGGGGGTCGGGGTGAAGGAGCGGCGAATTCGGGGGTCGGGGTGAAGGAGCAGCGAGATCGTAGCGAAGGAGCGGCGAGGTCGGGGGTCGGGGCGAAGGAGCGGCGAGGTCGGGGCGAAGGAGCGGCGAGGTCGGGGGTCAGGGCGAAGGTGCGGCGAGGACGGGGGTCGGGGTGAAGGAGCGGCGAGGTCAGGGGTTGGGGCGAAGAAGCGGCGAGGTCAGGGTGAAGGAGCGGCGAGGTCGGGGGTCGGGGTGAAGGAGCGGCGAGGTCGGGGTGAAGGAGCGGTGAGGTCGGGGGTCGGGGTGAAGGAGCGGCGAGGTCGGGGGTCGGGGTGAAGGAGCAGCGAGATCGTAGCGAAGGAGCGGCGAGGTCGGGAGTCCGGGCGAAGGAGCGGCGAGGTCGGGGGTTGTGGTGAAGGAACAGCGAGGTCGGGGGTCAGGGCGAAGGAGCGGCGAGGTCGGGGGTTGTGGTGAAGGAGCGGCGAGGTCAGGGGTTGGGGCGAAGAAGCGGCGAGGTCAGGGTGAAGGAGCGGCGAGGTCGGGGGTCGGGGCGAAGGAGCGGCGAGTCGGGGGTCGGGGTGAAGGAGCAGCGAGTTCGGGGGTCGGAGCGAAGGAGGCGTGAGGTCGGGGGTCTTGGCAACGGAGCGGCGAGGCCGGGGATCGGGGTGAAGGAGCGGCGAGGTCGGGGGTCGGGGTGAAGGAGCGGCGAGGTTGGGGCGAAGGAGCGGCGAGGTCGGGGGTCGGGGTGAAGGAGCGGCGAGGTCGGGGGTCGGGGTGAAGGAGCGGCGAGGTCGGGGGTCGGGTTGAAGGAGCGGCGAGATCGTAGCGAAGGAGCGGCGAGGTCGGGGGTCGGGGCGAAGGAACGGCGAGGTCGATGCGAAGGAGCGGCGAGGTCGGGGCGAAGGAGCGGCGAGGTCGGGGGTCGGGGCGAAGGAGCGGCGAGGTCGGGGCGAAGGAGCGGCGAGGTCAGGGGTCGGAGCGAAGAAGCGGCGAGGTCGGGGGTCGCGTTAAAGGAGCGCCGAGGTCGGGGCGAAGGAGCGGCGAGGTTGGGGGTCAGGGTGAAGGAGCGGCGAGGTCGGGGGTCGGGGTGAAGGAGCAGCGAGATCGTAGCAAAGGAGCGGCGAGGTCGGGGGTCGGGGCGAAGGAGCGGCGAGGTCGGGGCGAAGGAGCGGCGAGGTCGGGGGTCGGGGCGAAGGAACGGCGAGGTCGGGGGTCGGGGTGAAGGAGCGGCGAGGTCGGAGGTCGGTGCGAAGGGGCGGCGATGTCGGGGCGAAGGAATGGCGAGGTCGGGACAAAGGAGCGGAGAGGTCAGGGTGAAGGAGCGGCGAGGTCGGGGGTCGGGCGAAGGAGCGACGAGGTCGGGGGTCAGGGTAAAGGAGCTGCGATGTCGGTGCGAAGGAGCGGCGAGGTCGGGGGTCGGGGTGAAGGAGTGCCGTGGTCGGGACAAAGGAGCGGCGAGGTCGGGGGTCGAGGTGAAGGAGCGGCGAGGTCGGGGGTCGGGGCAAAGGAGCGGTAAGGTCGGGGGTCGGGGCGACGGAGCGGCGAGGTCGGGGTGAAGGTGCGGCGAAGACGGGGGTCGGGGTGAAGGAGCGGCGAGGTCGGGGGTCGGGGTGAAGGAGCGGCGAGGTCGGGGCGAAGGAGCGGCGAGGTCGGGGGTCGGGGCGAAGGAGCGGCGAGTTCGGGGCGAAGGAATGGCGAGGTCGGGACAAAGGAGCGGAGAGGTCAGGGTGAAGGAGCTGCGATGTCGGTGCGAAGGAGCGGCGAGGTTGGGGGTCGGGGTGAAGGAGTGCCGAGGTCGGGACAAAGGAGCGGCGAGGTCGGGGGTCGGGGCGAAGGAGCGGCGAGGTCGGGGGTCGGGGCAAAGGAGCGGCGAGGTCGGGGTGAAGGTGCGGCGAAGACGGGGGTCGGGGTGAAGGAGCGGCGAGGTCGGGGGTCGGGGTGAAGGAGCGGCGAGATCGGGGCGAAGGAGCGGCGAGGTCGGGGCGAAGGAGCGGCGAGGTCGGGGGTCGGGGCGAAATGAGCAGCGAGTTCGGGGGTCGGGGCAAAGGAGCGGGGAGGTCAGGGGTCGGGGCGAAGAAGTGGCGAGGTCGGGGGTCGGGTTGAAGGAGCGGCGAGATCGGTGCGAAGGAGCGGCGAGGTCGGGGGTCGGGGTGAAGGAGCGGCGAGGTCGGGGGGCGGGGTGAAGGAGCGGCGAGATCGTAGCGAAGGAGCGGCGAGGTCGGGGGTCGGGGCGAAGGAGTGGCGAGGTCGGGGCGAAGGAGCGGCGAGGTCGGGGCGAAGGAACGACGAGGTCGATGCGAAGGAGCGGCGAGGTCGGGGGTCGGGGTGAAGGAGTGCCGAGGTCGGGACAAAGGAGCGGCGAGGTCGGGGGTCGGGGTGAAGGAGCGGCGAGGTCGGGGGTCGGGGTGAAGGAGCGGCGAGATCGTAGCGAAGGAGCGGTGAGGTCGGGGCGAAGGAGCGGCGAGGTCGGGGGTCGGGGCGAAGGAACGGCGAGGTCGGGGGTCGGGGTGAAGGAGCGGCGAGGTCGAGTGTCGGTGCTAAGGGGCGGCGATGTCGGGGCGAAGGAATGGCGAGGTCGGGACAAAGGAGCGGAGAGGTCAGGGTGAAGGAGCGGCGAGGTCGGGGGTCGGGGCGAAGGAGCGGCGAGGTCGGGGGTCGGGGCGAAGGAGCGGTGAGGTCGGGATTCGGGACGAAGGAGCGGCGAGGTCGGGGCGACGGAACGGCGAGGTCGGGGGTCGGGGTGAAGGAGCGGCGAGGTCGGGGTGAAGGAGCGGTGAGGTCGGGGGTCGAGGCAAAGGAGCAGCGAGGTCGGGGGTTGGGGTGAAGGAGCGGCGAGGTCGGGGATAAGGAGCGGCGAGGTCGGGGGTCGGGGCGAAGGAGCGGCGAGGTCGGGGGTTGGGGTGAAGGAGCGGCGAGGTCGGGGGTCGGGGCGAAGGAGCGTCGAGGTCGGGGCGAAGGAGCGGCAAGGTTGGGGGTCGGGGCGAATGAGCGTCGAGGTCGGGGTGAAGGTACGGCGAGGTCGGGGGTCGGGGCGAAGGAGCGGCGAGGTCGGGGGTCGGGGCGAAGGAGCGTCGAGGTCGGTGGTTGGGGTGAAGGAGCGGCGAGGTCGGGGGTCGGGGCGAAGGAGCGGCGAGGTCGGAGGTCGGGGCGATGGAACGGTGAGGTCGGGGCGAAGAAGCGGTGAGGTCGGCGGACGGGGTGAAGGAGCGGCGAAGTCGGAGGTCGGGGTGAAGGAGCGGCGAGGTCTGGTGGAAGGAGCGGCGAGGTCGGGGGTCGGGGTGAAGGAGCGGCGAGGTCCGGGGTCGGGGCGAAGGAGCGGCGAGGTCGGGGCGAACGAGCGGCGAGGTCGGGGGTCGGGGCGAAGGAGCGGCGAGGTCGGGGGTTGGGGTGAAGGAGCGGCGAGGTCGGGGGTCGGGGCGAAGGAGCGGCGAGGTCGGGGCGAAGGAGCGGCAAGGTCGGGGGTCGGGGCGAATGAGCGTCGAGGTCGGGGTGAAGGTACGGCGAGGTCGGGGCGAAGGAGCGGCGAGGTCGGGGGTCGAGGCGAAGGAGCGGCGAGGTTGGGGGAAGGGGCGAAGCAGCGGTGAGGTCGGGGCGAAGGAACGGCGAGGTTGGGGGAAGGGGTGAAGGAGCGGCGATGTCGGGGTGAAGGAGCGGCGAGGTCGGGGATCGGGGTGTCGGAGCGGCGAGGTCGGGGGTCGGGGCGAAGGAGCGGTGAGGTTGGGGGTCGGGTAAAGGAGCTGCGAGGTCGGTGCGAAGGAGCGGCGAGGTCGAGGGTCGGGGTGAAGGAGCGGCGAGGTCGGAGGTCGGGGCGTAGGAACGGCGAGGTCGGGGATCGGGGCGAAGGAGCAGCGCGGTCGGGGGTCGGGTCGAAGGAGCAGCGAGGTCGGAGGTCGGGGCACAGGAGCGGCAAGGTCGGGGGTCGGGGCGAAGGAGCGGCGAGGTCGGGACGAAGGAGCGGCGAGGTCGGGGTGAAGGTGCGGCGAGGTCGGGGGTCGGGGTGTAGGAGCGGCGAGGTCGGGGCAATGGAACAGCGAGGTCGGGGGTCGGTGCGATGTAGCAGCGAAGTCGGGGGTCGGGGCGAAGGAGCGGTGAGGTCAGGTGAAGGAGCGTCAAGGTTGGGGGTCGGGGCGAAGGAGCGGCGAGGTCGGGGGTCGGGGCGAAGGTGCGGCGAGGTCGTGGTGAAGGAGCGGCGAGGTCAGGAGTCGGTGCAAAGGAGCGGCGAGGTCAGGGGTCGGGGCGAAGGAGCGGCGAGGTCGGTGGTCGGGGTGAAGGAGCGGCGAGGTCCGGGGTCGGGGCGAAGGAGCGGCGAGGTCGGGGCGAAAAGGAGCGGCGAGGTCGGGGCGAAGGAGCGGCGAGGTCGGGGGTCGGTGCGAAGGAGAGGCGAGTTCGGGTCGAAGGAGCGGCGAGGTCGGAGGTCGGGGCGATGGAGCGGCGAGGTCGGGGCGAGGGAGCGGCGAGGTCGGGGGTCGGGGTGAAGGAGCGGCGAGGTCGGTGGTCGGGGTGAAGAAGCGGCGAGGTCGGAGGTCGGGGTGAAGGAGCGGCGAGATCTGGGCGAAGGAGCGGCGAGGTCGGGGGTCGGGGTGAAGGAGCAGCGAGGTCGGGCGTCGGGGTGAAGGAGCAGCGAGTTCGGGGCGAAGGAGCGGCGAGGTCGGGGGTCGGGGCGAAGGAGCGGCGAGGTCGGGGGTCGGGGCGAAGGAGCGGCGAGGTCGGGGGTCGGGGCGAAGCAGCGGCGAGGTAACAGGTCGGGACGATGGAGCGGCGAGGTCGGGGCGAAGGAGCGGCGAGGTCGTGGGTCGGCGTGAAGGAGCGGCGAGGTCGGGGGTCGGGTTGAAGGAGCGGCGAGGTCAGAGTTCGGGGTGAAGGAGCGGCGAGGTCTGGGCGAAGGAGCGGCGAGGTCGGGGGTCGGGGTGAAGGAGCGGCGAGGTCGGGGCGAACGAGCGGCGAGGTCGGGGGTCGGGGTAAAGGAGCAGTGAGGTCTGTGCGAAGGAGCGGCGAGGGCGAGGGTCGGGGTGAAGGAGCGGCGAGGTCGGAGGTCGTGGCGAAGGAGCGGCTGGTCGGGGGTCGGGGCGAAGGAGCAGCGAGGTCGGGGTTCGGGACAAAGGAGCAGCGAGTTCGGGGGTCAGGGCAAAGGAGCGGCGAGGTCGGGGTGAAGGAGCGGCGAGGTCGGGGCGAAGGAGCGGCGAGGTCGGGGGTCAGGGTGAAGGAGCGGCGAGGTCGGGGGTCGGGGTGAAGGAGCAGCGAGATCGTAGCAAAGGAGCGGCGAGGTCGGGGGTCGGGGCGAAGGAGCGGCGAGGTCGGGGCGAAGAAGCGGCGAGGTCGGGGGTCGGGGCGAAGGAACGGCGAGGTCGGGGGTCGGGGTGAAGGAGCGGCGAGGTCGGGGCTCGGGTTGAAGGGGCGGCTTTGTCGGGGCGAAGGAGCGGCGAGGTCGGGACAAAGGAGCGGAGAGGTCAGGGTGAAGGAGCGGTGAGGTCGGGGGTCGGGGCGAAGGAGCGGCGAGGTCGGGGGTCAGGGTAAAGGAGCTGCGATGTCGGTGCGAAGGAGCGGCGAGGTCGGGGGTCGGGGTGAAGGAGTGCCGAGGTCGGGACAAAGGAGCGGCGAGGTCGGGGGTCGGGGTGAAGGAGCGGCGAGGTCGGGGGTCGGGGCAAAGGAGCGGTGAGGTCGGGGGTCGGGGCGACGGAGCGGCGAGGTCGGGGTGAAGAAGCGGCGAGGTCGGGGGTCGGGGCGAAGGAACGGCGAGGTCGGGGGTCGGGGTGAAGGAGCGGCGAGGTCGGAGGACGGTGCGAAGGGGCGGCTTTGTCGGGGCGAAGGAATGGCGAGGTCGGGACAAAGGAGCGGAGAGGTCAGGGTGAAGGAGCGGTGAGGTCGGGGGTCGGGGCGAAGGAGCGGCGAGGTCGGGGGTCAGGGTAAAGGAGCTGCGATGTCGGTGCGAAGGAGCGGCGAGGTCGGGGGTCGGGGTGAAGGAGTGCCGAGGTCGGGACAAAGGAGCGGCGAGGTCGGGGGTCGGGGTGAAGGAGCGGCGAGGTCGGGGGTCGGGGCAAAGGAGCGGTGAGGTCGGGGGTCGGGGCGACGGAGCGGCGAGGTCGGAGGTCGGGGCACAGGAGCGGCAAGGTCGGGGGTCGGGGCGAAGGAGCGGCGAGGTCGGGACGAAGGAGCGGCGAGGTCGGGGTGAAGGTGCGGCGAGGTCGGGGGTCGGGGTGTAGGAGCGGCGAGGTCGGGGCAATGGAACAGCGAGGTCGGGGGTCGGTGCGATGTAGCAGCGAAGTCGGGGGTCGGGGCGAAGGAGCGGTGAGGTCAGGTGAAGGAGCGTCAAGGTTGGGGGTCGGGGCGAAGGAGCGGCGAGGTCGGGGGTCGGGGCGAAGGTGCGGCGAGGTCGTGGTGAAGGAGCGGCGAGGTCAGGAGTCGGTGCAAAGGAGCGGCGAGGTCAGGGGTCGGGGCGAAGGAGCGGCGAGGTCGGTGGTCGGGGTGAAGGAGCGGCGAGGTCCGGGGTCGGGGCGAAGGAGCGGCGAGGTCGGGGCGAAAAGGAGCGGCGAGGTCGGGGCGAAGGAGCGGCGAGGTCGGGGGTCGGTGCGAAGGAGAGGCGAGTTCGGGTCGAAGGAGCGGCGAGGTCGGAGGTCGGGGCGATGGAGCGGCGAGGTCGAGGCGAGGGAGCGGCGAGGTCGGGGGTCGGGGTGAAGGAGCGGCGAGGTCGGTGGTCGGGGTGAAGAAGCGGCGAGGTCGGAGGTCGGGGTGAAGGAGCGGCGAGATCTGGGCGAAGGAGCGGCGAGGTCGGGGGTCGGGGTGAAGGAGCAGCGAGGTCGGGCGTCGGGGTGAAGGAGCAGCGAGTTCGGGGCGAAGGAGCGGCGAGGTCGGGGGTCGGGGCGAAGGAGCGGCGAGGTCGGGGGTCGGGGCGAAGGAGCGGCGAGGTCGGGGGTCGGGGCGAAGCAGCGGCGAGGTAACAGGTCGGGACGATGGAGCGGCGAGGTCGGGGCGAAGGAGCGGCGAGGTCGTGGGTCGGCGTGAAGGAGCGGCGAGGTCGGGGGTCGGGTTGAAGGAGCGGCGAGGTCAGAGTTCGGGGTGAAGGAGCGGCGAGGTCTGGGCGAAGGAGCGGCGAGGTCGGGGGTCGGGGTGAAGGAGCGGCGAGGTCGGGGCGAACGAGCGGCGAGGTCGGGGGTCGGGGTAAAGGAGCAGTGAGGTCTGTGCGAAGGAGCGGCGAGGGCGAGGGTCGGGGTGAAGGAGCGGCGAGGTCGGAGGTCGTGGCGAAGGAGCGGCTGGTCGGGGGTCGGGGCGAAGGAGCAGCGAGGTCGGGGTTCGGGACAAAGGAGCAGCGAGTTCGGGGGTCAGGGCAAAGGAGCGGCGAGGTCGGGGTGAAGGAGCGGCGAGGTCGGGGCGAAGGAGCGGCGAGGTCGGGGGTCAGGGTGAAGGAGCGGCGAGGTCGGGGGTCGGGGTGAAGGAGCAGCGAGATCGTAGCAAAGGAGCGGCGAGGTCGGGGGTCGGGGCGAAGGAGCGGCGAGGTCGGGGCGAAGAAGCGGCGAGGTCGGGGGTCGGGGCGAAGGAACGGCGAGGTCGGGGGTCGGGGTGAAGGAGCGGCGAGGTCGGGGCTCGGGTTGAAGGGGCGGCTTTGTCGGGGCGAAGGAGCGGCGAGGTCGGGACAAAGGAGCGGAGAGGTCAGGGTGAAGGAGCGGTGAGGTCGGGGGTCGGGGCGAAGGAGCGGCGAGGTCGGGGGTCAGGGTAAAGGAGCTGCGATGTCGGTGCGAAGGAGCGGCGAGGTCGGGGGTCGGGGTGAAGGAGTGCCGAGGTCGGGACAAAGGAGCGGCGAGGTCGGGGGTCGGGGTGAAGGAGCGGCGAGGTCGGGGGTCGGGGCAAAGGAGCGGTGAGGTCGGGGGTCGGGGCGACGGAGCGGCGAGGTCGGGGTGAAGAAGCGGCGAGGTCGGGGGTCGGGGCGAAGGAACGGCGAGGTCGGGGGTCGGGGTGAAGGAGCGGCGAGGTCGGAGGACGGTGCGAAGGGGCGGCTTTGTCGGGGCGAAGGAATGGCGAGGTCGGGACAAAGGAGCGGAGAGGTCAGGGTGAAGGAGCGGTGAGGTCGGGGGTCGGGGCGAAGGAGCGGCGAGGTCGGGGGTCAGGGTAAAGGAGCTGCGATGTCGGTGCGAAGGAGCGGCGAGGTCGGGGGTCGGGGTGAAGGAGTGCCGAGGTCGGGACAAAGGAGCGGCGAGGTCGGGGGTCGGGGTGAAGGAGCGGCGAGGTCGGGGGTCGGGGCAAAGGAGCGGTGAGGTCGGGGGTCGGGGCGACGGAGCGGCGAGGTCGGGGTGAAGGTGCGGCGAAGACGGGGGTCGGGGTGAAGGAGTGGCGAGGTCGGGGGTCGGGGTGAAGGAGCGGCGAGATCGGGGCGAAGGAGCGGCGAGGTCGGGGCGAAGGAGCGGCGAGGTCGGGGGTCGGGGCGAAGGAGCGGCGAGTTCGGGGCGAAGGAATGGCGAGGTCGGGACAAAGGAGCGGAGAGGTCAGGGTGAAGGAGCGGCGAGGTCGGGGGTCGGGGCGAAGGAGCGGCGAGGTCGGGGGTCAGGGTAAAGGAGCTGCGATGTCGGTGCGAAGGAGCGGCGAGGTCGGGGGTCGGGGCGAAGGAGCGGCGAGGTCGGGGGTCGGGGCAAAGGAGCGGTGAGGTCGGGGGTCGGGGCGACGGAGCGGCGAGGTCGGGGTGAAGGTGCGCCGAAGACGGGGGTCGGGGTGAAGGAGCGGCGAGGTCAGGGGTCGGGGTGAAGGAGCGGCGAGATCGGGGCGAAGGAGCGGCGAGGTCGGGGCGAAGGAGCGGCGAGGTCGGGGGTCGGGGCGAAGGAGCGGCGAGTTCGGGGGTCGGGGCAAAGGAACGGCGAGGTCAGGGGTCGGGGCGAAGAAGCGGCGAGGTCGGGGGTCGGGTTGAAGGAGCGGCGAGGTCGGGGCGAAGGAGCGGCGAGGTCGGGGGTCGGGGTGAAGGAGCGGCGAGGTCGGGGGTCGGGGTGTAGGAGCGGCGAGATCGTAGCGAAGGAGCGGCGAGGTCGGGGTCGGGGCGAAGGAGCGGCGAGGTCGGGGCGAAGGAGCGGCGAGGTCGGGGGTCGGGGCAAAGGAACGGCGAGGTCGATGCGAAGGAGCGGCGAGGTCGGGGGTCGGGGTGAAGGAGTGCCGAGGTCGGGACAAAGGAGCGGCGAGGTCGGGGGTCGGGGTGAAGGAGCGGCGAGATCGTAGCGAAGGAGCGGCGAGGTCGGGGCAAAGTAGCGGCGAGGTCAGGGGTCGGGGCGAAGAAGCGGCGAGGTCGGGGGTCGGGTTGAAGGAGCGGCGAGGTCGGGGCGAAGGAGCGGCGAGGTCGGGGGTCAGGGTGAAGGAGCGGCGAGGTCGGGGATCGGGGTGAAGGAGCGGCGAGGTCGGGGGTCGGGGTGAAGGAGCGGCGAGATCGGGGGTCGGGTTGAAGGAGCGGCGAGGTCGGGGCGAAGGAGCGGCGAGTTCGGGGGTCGGGGCAAAGTAGCGGCGAGGTCAGGGGTCGGGGCGAAGAAGCGGCGAGGTCGGGGGTCGGGTTGAAGGAGCGGCGAGGTCGGGGGTCGGGGCGAAGGAGCGGCGAGGTCGGGGCGAAGGAGCGGCAAGGTCGGGGGTCGGGGCGAATGAGCGTCGAGGTCGGGGTGAAGGTACGGCGAGGTCGGGGCGAAGGAGCGGCGAGGTCGGGGGTCGGGGCGAAGGAGCGGCGAGGTTGGTGGTTGGGGTGAAGGAGCGACGAGGTCGGGGGTCGGGGCGAAGGAGCGGCGAGGTTGGGGGAAGGGGCGAAGCAGCGGTGAGGTCGGGGCGAAGGAACGGCGAGGTCGGGGGTCGGTGTAAAGGAGCTGTGAGGTCTGTGCGAAGGAGCGGCGAGGTCGAGGGTCGGGGCGAAGGAGCAGCGAGTTCGGCGGTCGGGGCAAAGGAGCAGCGAGTTCGGGGGTCAGGGCAAAGGAGCGGCGAGGTCGGGGCGAAGGAGCGGCGAGGTCGGGGGTCGGGGCAAAGGAGCGGCGGGTTCGGGGGTCGGGGCGAAGAAGCAGCGAGGTCGGGGGTCGGGTTGAAGGAGCGGCGAGGTCGGGGCGAAGGAGCGGCGAGGTCGGGGGTCGGGGTGAAGGAGCGGCGAGGTCGGGGGTCGGGGTGAAGGAGCAGCGAGATCGTAGCGAAGGAGCGGCGAGGTCGGGGGTCGGGGCAAAGGAGCGGCGGGTTCGGGGGTCGGGGCGAAGAAGCGGCGAGGTCGGGGGTCGGGTTGAAGGAGCGGCGAGGTCGGGGCGAAGGAGCGGCGAGGTCGGGGGTCGGGGCGAAGGAGCGGCGAGGCCGGGGGTCGGGGCGAAGAAGCGGCGAGGTCGGGGGTCGTGGTGAAGGAGTGCCGAGGTCGGGACAAAGGAGTGGCGAGGTCGGGGGTCGGGGTGAAGGAGCGGCCAGGTCGGGGGTCGGGGCAACGGAGCGGCGAGGTCGGGGCGAAGGTGCAGCGAGGACGGGGGTCGGGGTGAAGGAGCGGCGAGGTCGGGGGTCGGGGTGAAGGAGCGGCGAGATCGTAGCGAAGGAGCGGCGAGGTCGGGGCGAAGGAGCGGCGAGGTCGGGGCGAAGGAGCGGCGAGGTCGGGGGTCGGGGCAAAGTAGCGGCGAGGTCAGGGGTCGGGGCGAAGAAGCGGCGAGGTCGGGGGTCGGGTTGAAGGAGCGGCGAGGTCGGGGCGAAGGAGCGGCGAGGTCGGGGGTCAGGGTGAAGGAGCGGCGAGGTCGGGGGTCGGGATGAAGGAGCGGCGAGGTCGGGGGTCGGGGTGAAGGAGCGGCGAGATCGTAGCGAAGGAGCGGCGAGGTCGGGGCGAAGGAGCGGCGAGTTCGGGGGTCGGGGCAAAGTAGCGGCGAGGTCACGGGTCGGGGCGAAGAAGCGGCGAGGTCGGGGGTCGGGTTGAAGGAGCGGCGAGGTCGGGGCGAAGGAGCGGCGAGGTCGGGGGTCGGGGTGAAGGAGCGGCGAGGTCCGGGGTCGGGGCGAAGGAGCGGCGAGGTCGGGGCGAAGGAGCGGCGAGGTCGGGGGTCGGGGCGAAGGAGCGGCGAGGTCGGGGGTTGGGGTGAAGGAGCGGCGAGGTCGGGGGTCGGGGCGAAGGAGCGGCGAGGTCGGGGCGAAGGAGCGGCAAGGTCGGGGGTCGGGGCGAATGAGAGTCGAGGTCGGGGTGAAGCTACGGCGAGGTCGGGGCGAAGGAGCGGCGAGGTCGGGGGTCGGGGCGAAGGAGCGGCGAGGTTGGTGGTTGGGGTGAAGGAGCGGCGAGGTCGGGGGTCGGGGCGAAGGAGCGGAGAGGTTGGGGGAAGGGGCGAAGCAGCGGTGAGGTCGGGGCGAAGGAACGGCGAGGTCGGGGGTCGGTGTAAAGGAGCTGTGAGGTCTGTGCGAAGGAGCGGCGAGGTCGAGGGTCGGGCGAAGGAGCAGCGAGTTCGGCGGTCAGGGCAAATGAGCGGCGAGGTCGGGGCGAAGGAGCGGCGAGGTCGGGGGTCGGGGCAAAGGAGCGGCGGGTTCGGGGGTCGGGGCGAAGAAGCGGCGAGGTCGGGGGTCGGGTTGAAGGAGCGGCGAGGTCGGGGGTCGGGGTGAAGGAGCGGCGAGGTCGGGGTCGGGGTGAAGGAGCAGCGAGATCGTAGCGAAGGAGCGGCGAGGTCGGGGGTCGGGGCGAAGGAGCGGCGAGGTCGGGGCGAAGGGGCGGCGAGGCCGGGGGTCGGGGCGAAGGAACGGCGAGGTCGATGTGAAGGAGCGGCGAGGTCGGGGGTCGGGGTGAAGGAGTGCCGAGGTCGGGACAAAGGAGTGGCGAGGTCGGGGGTCGGGGTGAAGGAGCGGCGAGGTCGGGGGTCGGGGCAACGGAGCGGCGAGGTCGGGGCGGAGGTGCAGCGAGGACGGGGGTCGGGGTGAAGGAGCGGCGAGGTCGGGGGTCGGGGCGAAGGAGCGGCGAGGTCGGGGTTCGGGGCGAAGGAGCGGCGAGGTCGGTGGTTGGGGTGAAGGAGCGGCGAGGTCGGGGGTCGGGGCGAAGGAGCGGCGAGGTCGGAGGTCGGGGCGATGGAACCGCGAGGTCGGGGCGAAGAAGCGGTGAGGTCGGCGGATGGGGTGAAGGAGCGGCGAGGTTGGAGGTCGGGGTGAAGGAGCGGCGAGGTCTGGGCGAAGGAGCGGCGAGGTCGGGGGTCGGGGTGAAGGAGCAGCGAGGTCGGGGGTCGGGGTGAAGGAGCGGCGATGTCGGGGTGAAGGAGCGACGAGGTCGGGGATCGGGGTGTAGGAGCGGCGAGGTCGGGGGTCGGGGCGAAGGAGCGGTGAGGTTGGGGGTCGGGTAAAGGAGCTGCGAGGTCGGTGCGAAGGAGCGGCGAGGTCGAGGGTCGGGGTGAAGGAGCGGCGAGGTCGGAGGTCGGGGCGTAGGAACGGCGAGGTCGGGGATCGGGGCGAAGGGAGCAGCGCGGTCGGGGGTCGGGTCGAAGGAGCAGCGAGGTCGGAGGTCGGGGCACAGGAGCGGCAAGGTCGGGGGTCGGGGCGAAGGAGCGGCGAGGTCGGGACGAAGGAGCGGCGAGGTCGGGGTGAAGGTGCGGCGAGGTCGGGGGTCGGGGTGTAGGAGCGGCGAGGTCGGGGCAAAGGAACAGCGAGGTCGGGGGTCGGTGCGAAGTAGCAGCGAAGTCGGGGGTCGGGGCGAAGGAGCGGTGAGGTCAGGTGAAGGAGCGTCAAGGTCGGGGGTCGGGGCGAAGGAGCGGCGAGGTCGGGGCGAAGGAGCGGCAAGGTCGGGGGTCGGGGCGAATGAGCGTCGAGGTCGGGGTGAAGGTACGGCGAGGTCGGGGCGAAGGAGCGGCGAGGTCGGGGGTCGGGGCGAAGGAGCGGCGAGGTTGGTGGTTGGGGTGAAGGAGCGGCGAGGTCGGGGGTCGGGGCGAAGGAGCGGCGAGGTTGGGGGAAGGGGCGAAGCAGCGGTGAGGTCGGGGCGAAGGAACGGCGAGGTCGGGGGTCGGTGTAAAGGAGCTGTGAGGTCTGTGCGAAGGAGCGGCGAGGTCGAGGGTCGGGGCGAAGGATCAGCGAGGTCGGGGGTCGGGGCAAAGGAGCGGCGAGGTCGGGAGTCGGGGCGAAGGAGCAGGGAGGTCGGGGGTCGGGGTGAAGGAGCGGTGAGGTCGGGGGTCGGGGCGATGTGGCGGCGAGGTCGGGGCGAAGGAATGGCGAGGTCGGGACAAAGGAGCGGTGAGGTCGGGGGTCGGGGTGAAGGAGCGGCGAGGTCGGGGGACGGGGTGAAGGAGCGGCGAGGTCGGGGGTTGGGGAGAAGGAGCGGCGAGGTCAGGGTGAAGGAGCGGCGAGGTCGGGGGTCGGGGTGAAGGAGTGCCGAGGTCGGGACAAAGGAGTGGCGAGGTCGGGGGTCGGGGTGAAGGAGCGGCGAGGTCGGGGGTCGGGGCGAAGGAGCGGCGAGGTCGTGTCGAAGGAACGGCGAGGTCGGTGGTCGGGGTGAAGGAGCGGCGATGTCGGGGGTCGGGGAGTAGGAGCGGCGAGGTCGGGGGTCGGGACGTAGGAGCGGCGAGGTCGGGGGTCAGGGTAAAGGAGCTGTGATGTCGGTGCGAAGGAGCGGCGAGGTCGGGGGTCGGGGTGAAGGAGTGCCGAGGTCGGGACAAAGGAGCGGCGAGGTCGGGGGTCGGGGTGAAGGAGCGGCGAGGTCGGGGGTCGGGGCAAAGGAGCGGTGAGGTCGGGGGTCGGGGCGACGGAGCGGCTAGGTCGGGGCGAAGGTGCGGCGAGGACGGGGGTCGGAGTGAAGGAGCGGCGAGGTCGGGGGTCGGGGTGAAGGAGCAGCGAGATCGTAGTGAAGGAGCGGCGAGGTCGGGGGTCGGGGCGAAGGAGCAGCGAGGTCGGGGCGAAGCAGCGGCGAGGTCGGGGGTCGGGGCGAAGGAACGGCGAGGTCGGGGGTCGGAGTGAAGGAGCAGCGAGATCGTAGTGAAGGAGCGGCGAGGTCGGGGGTCGGGGTGAAGGAGCGGCGAGGTCGGGGGTCGGGGCGAAGGAGCGGCGAGGTCGGGGGTCGGGGCAAAGGAGCGGTGAGGTCGGGGGTCGGGGCGACGGAGCGGCTAGGTCGGGGCGAAGGTGCGGCGAGGACGGGGGTCGGAGTGAAGGAGCGGCGAGGTCGGGGGTCGGGGTGAAGGAGCAGCGAGATCGTAGTGAAGGAGCGGCGAGGTCGGGGGTCGGGGCGAAGGAGCAGCGAGGTCGGGGCGAAGCAGCGGCGAGGTCGGGGGTCGGGGCGAAGGAACGGCGAGGTCGGGGGTCGGAGTGAAGGAGCAGCGAGATCGTAGTGAAGGAGCGGCGAGGTCGGGGGTCGGGGTGAAGGAGCGGCGAGGTCGGGGGTCGGGGCGAAGGAGCGGCGAGGTCGGGGCGAAGGAGCGGCGAGGTCGGGGGTCGGAGTGAAGGAGCGGCGAGGTTGGGGGTCGGGGTGAAGGAGCAGCGAGATCGTAGTGAAGGAGCGGCGAGGTCGGGGGTCGGGGCGAAGGAGCAGCGAGGTCGGGGCGAAGCAGCGGCGAGGTCGGGGGTCGGGGCGAAGGAACGGCGAGGTCGATGCGAAGGAGCGGCGAGGTCGGGGGTCGGGGTGAAGGAGTGCCGAGGTCGGGACAAAGGAGCGGCGAGGTCGGGGGTCGGGGTGAAGGAGCGGCGAGGTCGGGGGTCGGGGTGAAGGAGCGGCGAGATCGTAGCGAAGGAGCGGCGAGGTCGGGGCGAAGGAGCGGCGAGGTCGGGGGTCGGGGCGAAGGAGCGGCGAGGTCGGGGCGAAGGAGCGGCGAGGTCAGGGGTCGGGGCGAAGAAGTGGCGAGGTCGGGGGTCGGGTTGAAGGAGCGGCGAGGTCGGGGCGAAGGAGTGGCGAGGTCGGGGGTCAGGGTGAAGGAGCGGCGAGGTCGGGGGTCGGGGTGAAGGAGCGGCGAGATCGGGGCGAAGGAACGGCGAGGTCGGGGGTCGGTGCGAAGGGGCGGCGATGTCGGGGCGAAGCAATGGCGAGGTCGGGACAAAGGAGCGGAGAGGTCAGGGTGAAGGAGCGGCGAGGTGGGGGGTCGGGGCGAAGGAGCGGCGAGGTCGGGGGTCAGGGTAAAGGAGCTGCGATGTCGGTGCGAAGGAGCGGCGAGGTCGGGGGTCGGGGTGTTTGAGTGCCGAGGTCGGGACAAAGGAGCGGCGAGGTCGGGGGTCGGGGCAAAGGAGCGGCGAGGTCGGGGCGACGGAGCGGCGAGGTCGGGGGTCGGGGTGAAGGAGCGGCGAGGTCGGGGGTCGGGGTAAAGGAGCAGCGAGATCGTAGCGAAGGAGCGCCGAGGTCGGGGGTCGGGGCGAAGGAGCGGCGAGGTCGGGGATCGGGGTGAAGGAGCGGCGAGGTCGGGCGTCGGTGCGAAGGGGCGGCGATGTCGGGGAGAAGGAATGGCGAGGTCGGGACAAAGGAGCGGAGAGGTCAGGGTGAAGGAGCGGCGAGGTCGGGGGCCGGGGCGAAGGAGCGGCGAGGTCGGGGGTCGGGGTGAAGAAGCAGCGACATCGTAGCGAAGGAGCGGCGAGGTCGGGGGTCGGGACAAAGGAGCGGCGAGGTTGAGGGTCGGGGTGAAGGAGCGGCGAGGTCGGGGTGAAGGAACGGCGAGGTCGGGGTTCGGTGCGAAGGAGTGGCGAGGTCGGGGGTCGGGGCAAAGGAGCAGCGAGATCGGAGGTCGGGGCACAGGAGCGGCAAGGTCGGGGGTCGGGGCGAAGGAGCGGCGAGGTCGGGACGAAGGAGCGGCGAGGTCGGGGTGAAGGTGTGGCGAGGTCGGGGGTCGGGGTGTAGGAGCGGCGAGGTCGGGGCAAAGGAACAGCGAGGTCGGGGGTCGGTGCGAAGTAGCAGCGAAGTCGGGGGTCGGGGTGAAGGAGCGGCGAGGTCCGGGGTCGGGGCGAAGGAGCGGCGAGGTCGGGGCGAAAAGGAGCGGCGAGGTCGGGGCGAAGGAGCGGCGACGTCGGGGGTCGGTGCGAAGGAGCGGCGAGGTCGGGGCGAAAAGGAGCGGCGAGGTCCGGGGTCGGGGCGAAGGAGCGGCGAGGTCCGGGGTCGGGGCGAAGGAGCGGCGAGGTCGGGGCGAAAAGGAGCGGCGAGTTCGGGTCGAAGGAGCGGCGAGGTCGGAGGTCGGGGCGATGGAGCGGCGAGGTCGGGGCGAGGGAGCGGCGAGGTCGGGGGTCGGGGTGAAGGAGCGGCGAGGTCGGTGGTCGGGGTGAAGAAGCGGCGAGGTCGGAGGTCGGGGTGAAGGAGCGGCGAGGTCTGGGCGAAGGAGCGGCGAGGTCGGGGGTCGGGGTGAAGGAGCAGCGAGGTCGGGCGTCGGGGTGAAGGAGCAGCGAGTTCGGGGCGAAGGAGCGGCGAGGTCGGGGGTCGGGGCGAAGGAGCGGCGAGGTCGGGGGTCGGGGCGAAGCAGCGGCGAGGTAACAGGTCGGGACGATGGAGCGGCGAGGTCGGGGCGAAGGAGCGGCGAGGTCGTGGGTCGGCGTGAAGGAGCGGCGAGGTCGGGGGTCGGGTTGAAGGAGCGGCGAGGTCAGAGTTCGGGGTGAAGGAGCGGCGAGGTCTGGGCGAAGGAGCGGCGAGGTCGGGGGTCGGGGTGAAGGCACAGCGAGGTCGTGCGTCGGGTTGAAGGAGCGGCGAGGTCGGGGCGAACGAGCGGCGAGGTCGGGGTGAAGGAGCTGCGGGGTCGGGGATGGGGGTGTAGGAGCGGCGAGGTCGGGGGAAGGGGCGAAGCAGCGGTGAGGTCGGGGCGAAGGAACGGCGAGGTCGGGGCGAAAAGGAGCGGCGAGTTCGGGTCGAAGGAGCGGCGAGGTCGGAGGTCGGGGCGATGGAGCGGCGAGGTCGGGGCGAGGGAGCGGCGAGGTCGGGGGTCGGGGTGAAGGAGCGGCGAGGTCGGTGGTCGGGGTGAAGAAGCGGCGAGGTCGGAGGTCGGGGTGAAGGAGCGGCGAGGTCTGGGCGAAGGAGCGGCGAGGTCGGGGGTCGGGGTGAAGGAGCAGCGAGGTCGGGCGTCGGGGTGAAGGAGCAGCGAGTTCGGGGCGAAGGAGCGGCGAGGTCGGGGGTCGGGGCGAAGGAGCGGCGAGGTCGGGGGTCGGGGCGAAGCAGCGGGGAGGTAACAGGTCGGGACGATGGAGCGGCGAGGTCGGGGCGAAGGAGCGGCGAGGTCGAGGGTCGGCGTGAAGGAGCGGCGAGGTCGGGGGTCGGGTTGAAGGAGCGGCGAGGTCAGAGTTCGGGGTGAAGGAGCGGCGAGGTCTGGGCGAAGGAGCGGCGAGGTCGGGGGTCGGGGTGAAGGCACAGCGAGGTCGTGCGTCGGGTTGAAGGAGCGGCGAGGTCGGGGCGAACGAGCGGCGAGGTCGGGGTGAAGGAGCTGCGGGGTCGGGGATGGGGGTGTAGGAGCGGCGAGGTCGGGGGAAGGGGCGAAGGAGCGGCGAGGTCGTGTCGAAGGAACGGCGAGGTCGGTGGTCAGGCTGAAGGAGCGGCGATGTCGGGGGTCGGGGTGTAGGAGCGGCGAGGTCGGGGGTCGGGACGTAGGAGCGGCGAGGTCGGGGGTCAGGGTAAAGGAGCTGTGATGTCGGTGCGAAGGAGCGGAGAGGTCGGGGGTCGGGGTGAAGGAGTGCCGAGGTCGGGACAAAGGAGCGGCGAGGTCGGGGGTCGGGGTGAAAGAGCGGCGAGGACGGGGGTCGGGGCAAAGGAGCGGTGAGGTCGGGGGTCGGGGCGACGGAGCGGCTAGGTCGGGGCGAAGGTGCGGCGAGGACGGGGGTCGGGGTGAAGGAGCGGCGAGGTCGGGGGTCGGGGTGAAGGAGCGGCGCGATCGGGGCGAAGGAGCGGCGAGGTCGGGGCGAAGGAGCGGCGAGGTCGGGGGTCGGAGTGAAGGAGCGGCGAGGTTGGGGGTCGGGGTGAAGGAGCAGCGAGATCGTAGTGAAGGAGCGGCGAGGTCGGGGGTCGGGGCGAAGGAGCAGCGAGGTCGGGGCGAAGCAGCGGCGAGGTCGGGGGTCGGGGCGAAGGAACGACGAGGTCGATGCGAAGGAGCGGCGAGGTCGGGGGTCGGGGTGAAGGAGTGCCGAGGTCGGGACAAAGGAGCGGCGAGGTCGGGGGTCGGGGTGAAGGAGCGGTGAGGTCGGGGGTCGGGGTGAAGGAGCGGCGAGATCGTAGAGAAGGAGCGGCGAGGTCGGGGCGAAGGAGCGGCGAGGTCGGGGGTCGGGGCGAAGGAGCGGCGAGGTCGGGGCGAAGGAGCGGCGAGGTCAGGGGTCGGGGCGAAGAAGCGGCGAGTTCGGGGGTCGGGTTGAAGGAGCGGCGAGGTCGGGGCGAAGGAGTGGCGAGGTCGGGGGTCAGGGTGAAGGAGCGGCGAGGTCGGGGGTCGGGGTAAAGGAGCAGCGAGATCGTAGCGAAGGAGCGCCGAGGTCGGGGGTCGGGGCGAAGGAGCGGCGAGGTCGGGGGTCGGGGTGAAGGAGCGGCGAGGTCGGGGGTCGGTGCGAAGGGGCGGCGATGTCGGGGAGAAGGAATGGCGAGGTCGGGACAAAGGAGCGGAGAGGTCAGGGTGAAGGAGCGGCGAGGTCGGGGGTCGGGGCGAAGGAGCGGCGAGGTCGGGGGTCGGGGTGAAGAAGCAGCGACATCGTAGCGAAGGAGCGGCGAGGTCGGGGGTCGGGACAAAGGAGCGGCGAGGTCGAGGGTCGGGGTGAAGGAGCGGCGAGGTCGGGGTGAAGGAACGGCGAGGTCGGGGTTCGGTGCGAAGGAGTGGCGAGGTCGGGGGTCGGGGCAAAGGAGCAGCGAGATCGGAGGTCGGGGCACAGGAGCGGCAAGGTCGGGGGTCGGGGCGAAGGAGCGGCGAGGTCGGGACGAAGGAGCGGCGAGGTCGGGGTGAAGGTGTGGCGAGGTCGGGGGTCGGGGTGTAGGAGCGGCGAGGTCGGGGCAAAGGAACAGCGAGGTCGGGGGTCGGTGCGAAGTAGCAGCGAAGTCGGGGGTCGGGGCGAAGGAGCGGTGAGGTCAGGTGAAGGAGCGGCGAGGTCAGGGGTCGGTGCAAAGGAGCGGCGAGGTCAGGGGTCGGGGCGAAGGAGCGGTGAGGTCGGTGGTCGGGGTGAAGGAGCGGCGAGGTCCGGGGTCGGGGCGAAGGAGCGGCGAGGTCCGGGGTCGGGGCGAAGGAGCGGCGAGGTCGGGGCGAAAAGGAACGGCGAGTTCGGGTCGAAGGAGCGGCGAGGTCGGAGGTCGGGGCGATGGAGCGGCGAGGTCGGGGCGAGGGAGCGGCGAGGTCGGGGGTCGGGGTGAAGGAGCGGCGAGGTCGGTGGTCGGGGTGAAGAAGCGGCGAGGTCGGAGGTCGGGGTGAAGGAGCGGCGAGGTCTGGGCGAAGGAGCGGCGAGGTCGGGGGTCGGGGTGAAGGAGCAGCGAGGTCGGGCGTCGGGGTGAAGGAGCAGCGAGTTCGGGGCGAAGGAGCGGCGAGTTCGGGGGTCGGGGCGAAGGAGCGGCGAGGTCGGGGGTCGGGGCGAAGCAGCGGCGAGGTAACAGGTCGGGACGATGGAGCGGCGAGGTCGGGGCGAAGGAGCGGCGAGGTCGTGGGTCGGCGTGAAGGAGCGGCGAGGTCGGGGGTCGGGTTGAAGGAGCGGCGAGGTCAGAGTTCGGGGTGAAGGAGCGGCGAGGTCTGGGCGAAGGAGCGGCGAGGTCGGGGGTCGGGGTGAAGGCACAGCGAGGTCGTGCGTCGGGTTGAAGGAGCGGCGAGGTCGGGGCGAACGAGCGGCGAGGTCGGGGTGAAGGAGCTGCGGGGTCGGGGATGGGGGTGTAGGAGCGGCGAGGTCGGGGGAAGGGGCGAAGCAGCGGTGAGGTCGGGGCGAAGGAACGGCGAGGTCGGGGCGAAAAGGAGCGGCGAGTTCGGGTCGAAGGAGCGGCGAGGTCGGAGGTCGGGGCGATGGAGCGGCGAGGTCGGGGCGAGGGAGCGGCGAGGTCGGGGGTCGGGGTGAAGGAGCGGCGAGGTCGGTGGTCGGGGTGAAGAAGCGGCGAGGTCGGAGGTCGGGGTGAAGGAGCGGCGAGGTCTGGGCGAAGGAGCGGCGAGGTCGGGGGTCGGGGTGAAGGAGCAGCGAGGTCGGGCGTCGGGGTGAAGGAGCAGCGAGTTCGGGGCGAAGGAGCGGCGAGGTCGGGGGTCGGGGCGAAGGAGCGGCGAGGTCGGGGGTCGGGGCGAAGCAGCGGGGAGGTAACAGGTCGGGACGATGGAGCGGCGAGGTCGGGGCGAAGGAGCGGCGAGGTCGAGGGTCGGCGTGAAGGAGCGGCGAGGTCGGGGGTCGGGTTGAAGGAGCGGCGAGGTCAGAGTTCGGGGTGAAGGAGCGGCGAGGTCTGGGCGAAGGAGCGGCGAGGTCGGGGGTCGGGGTGAAGGCACAGCGAGGTCGTGCGTCGGGTTGAAGGAGCGGCGAGGTCGGGGCGAACGAGCGGCGAGGTCGGGGTGAAGGAGCTGCGGGGTCGGGGATGGGGGTGTAGGAGCGGCGAGGTCGGGGGAAGGGGCGAAGGAGCGGCGAGGTCGTGTCGAAGGAACGGCGAGGTCGGTGGTCAGGCTGAAGGAGCGGCGATGTCGGGGGTCGGGGTGTAGGAGCGGCGAGGTCGGGGGTCGGGACGTAGGAGCGGCGAGGTCGGGGGTCAGGGTAAAGGAGCTGTGATGTCGGTGCGAAGGAGCGGAGAGGTCGGGGGTCGGGGTGAAGGAGTGCCGAGGTCGGGACAAAGGAGCGGCGAGGTCGGGGGTCGGGGTGAAAGAGCGGCGAGGACGGGGGTCGGGGCAAAGGAGCGGTGAGGTCGGGGGTCGGGGCGACGGAGCGGCTAGGTCGGGGCGAAGGTGCGGCGAGGACGGGGGTCGGGGTGAAGGAGCGGCGAGGTCGGGGGTCGGGGTGAAGGAGCGGCGCGATCGGGGCGAAGGAGCGGCGAGGTCGGGGCGAAGGAGCGGCGAGGTCGGGGGTCGGAGTGAAGGAGCGGCGAGGTTGGGGGTCGGGGTGAAGGAGCAGCGAGATCGTAGTGAAGGAGCGGCGAGGTCGGGGGTCGGGGCGAAGGAGCAGCGAGGTCGGGGCGAAGCAGCGGCGAGGTCGGGGGTCGGGGCGAAGGAACGACGAGGTCGATGCGAAGGAGCGGCGAGGTCGGGGGTCGGGGTGAAGGAGTGCCGAGGTCGGGACAAAGGAGCGGCGAGGTCGGGGGTCGGGGTGAAGGAGCGGTGAGGTCGGGGGTCGGGGTGAAGGAGCGGCGAGATCGTAGAGAAGGAGCGGCGAGGTCGGGGCGAAGGAGCGGCGAGGTCGGGGGTCGGGGCGAAGGAGCGGCGAGGTCGGGGCGAAGGAGCGGCGAGGTCAGGGGTCGGGGCGAAGAAGCGGCGAGTTCGGGGGTCGGGTTGAAGGAGCGGCGAGGTCGGGGCGAAGGAGTGGCGAGGTCGGGGGTCAGGGTGAAGGAGCGGCGAGGTCGGGGGTCGGGGTGAAGGAGCGGCGAGATCGGGGCGAAGGAACGGCGAGGTCGGGGGTCGGGGTGAAGGAGCGGCGAGGTCGGGGGTCGGTGCGAAGGGGCGGCGATGTCGGGGCGAAGCAATGGCGAGGTCGGGACAAAGGAGCGGAGAGGTCAGGGTGAAGGAGCGGCGAAGTCGGGGGTCGGGGCGAAGGAGCGGCGAGGTCGGGGGTCAGGGTAAAGGAGCTGCGATGTCGGTGCGAAGGAGCGGCGAGGTCGGGGGTCGGGGTGTTTGAGTGCAGAGGTCGGGACAAAGGAGCGGCGAGGTCGGGGGTCGGGGCAAAGGAGCGGCGAGGTCGGGGCGACGGAGCGGCGAGGTCGGGGGTCGGGGTGAAGGAGCGGCGAGGTCGGGGGTCGGGGTGAAGGAGCAGCGAGATCGTAGCGAAGGAGCGCCGAGGTCGGGGGTCGGGGCGAAGGAGCGGCGAAGTCGGGGCGAAGGAGCGGCGAGGTCGGGGGTCGGGGCGAAGGAACGGCGAGGTCGGGGGTCGGGGTGAAGGAGCGGCGAGGTCGGGGGTCGGTGCGAAGGGGCGGCGATGTCGGGGAGAAGGAATGGCGAGGTCAGGACAAAGGAGCGGAGAGGTCAGGGTGAAGGAGCGGCGAGGTCGGGGGTCGGGGCGAAGGAGCGGCGAGGTCGGGGGTCGGGGTGAAGAAGCAGCGACATCGTAGCGAAGGAGCGGCGAGGTCGGGGGTCGGGACAAAGGATCGGCGAGGTCGAGGGTCCGGGTGAAGGAGCGGCGAGGTCGGGGTGAAGGAACGGCGAGGTCGGGGTTCGGTGCGAAGGAGTGGCGAGGTCGGGGGTCGGGGCAAAGGAACAGCGAGGTCGGGGGTAAGGGCGAAGGGGCAGCAAGGTCGGCGCGAAGGAGTGGCGAGGTCGGGACAAAGGAGCGGCGAGGTCGGGGGTCGGGGCGAAGGAGCAGCGAGGTCGGGGGTTGGGGCGAAGGAGCGGTGAGGTCAGGTGAAGGAGCGTCAAGGTCGGGGGTCGGGGCGAAGGAGCGGCGAGGTCGGGGGTCGGGGCGAAGGAGCGGCGAGTTCGGGGGTCGGGGCAAAGGAGCGGCGAGGTCAGGGGTCGGGGCGAAGAAGTGGCGAGGTCGGGGGTCGGGTTGAAGGAGCGGCGAGGTCGGGGCGAAGGAGCGGCGAGGTCGGGGGTCGGGGTGAAGGAGCGGCGAGGTCGGGGGTCGGGGTGAAGGAGCAGCGAGATCGTAGCGAAGGAGCGGCGAGGTCGGGGGTCGGGGCGAAGGAGCGGCGAGGTCGGGGCGAAGAAGCGGCGAGGTCGGGGGTCGGGGTGAAGGAGCAGCGAGGTCGGGGCGAAGGAGCA